>NC_056745.1:855714787-856074787 GCF_019279795.1 Protopterus annectens
CACACACACACACACACACACACATATATATATATATATATATATATATATATATGCACACACCTATATAAATATATAAATACTTATAGATATATATATGAAGAGAGTATATATAGATGGTGCACACCTTTTCAAATAGCCAGTGTCTGATTCTTTCCTACAAATGAGAATTATTGCATGAGGCATATACCCACACACAATGCAAAGGACATGACACTACACAGTTTGCATACATTTAAATATTTATTTGTGTACTATTTCAGTTTTTTATGCCATTTCTTATAGCATTTAGGTGTTTGAAATACATAATAACTGATTAATGCAACTCTTAAAAAAACATATGATACAGTAATCTGCAAAACATAACATACTTTGCTGTCTAGGCTAAAGCCTTCAACTAGTACAACAGTAAAAAAGACACTTGCCTTGAAGACAAGAATCAATCAACACTTAATTACAGATGTAGCTCAACAGCTTCCAGTTGCACTCTGTAATCAACCCCCTAGGGGGGAAAGTATCAATTGTCACAATGTAAATGTATCTGTTACATAACAATGCTTAACTTAAAAACGTCACTATCACATTGACAAGCAGAACTGTGTGCAAGACAATAAACTCTAGCCCACCACTGTTCCCATCGTGAAATGTATGAAAATGTACAGCCATATACCTTTATGTTTCTTATTACTGATATTCCCCACATGTTGTAACAGCCTAGGTTAAAAACATTTAATACCCCTCCCCCATAAAATGTTTACAAGGGCATATAACAGTGTTCTCTATACACTAACCTCCAGACTGTACAGGGTCACACATGTTTTGTCCAGCTGTAGCCCTCATATATATGGACCCTACCCAACAACTTGTGTGGGAGTCCACAGCATCACTGGAATGATAGCAGGAATGTCAGCACTAAATAATGATAGACCATTAACTGTCAACCTTCTGCTACATGACATCTGGACAAAGCCTGGTATATAAGTGGAGGACAGAGGCTGAAACACAGGGCCATATTTGAAATATTGCTGTTATACACTGTGAAAGTTGCTGGTGTTACAGGACTGATTGCAACATACCCTTACTCAGGAATATGAAGTCAGAAACACAAATGGATGTTGCCATGTACTAATAGCAATCAACGGAGAGAATGCCACTAATATGTCAGGGACAAGACCTGTGTGGGGAACTGACAAAACATAATAGCCAATCCTCTGGCCATCATGTGGATAGTCCTGCAGTTGAGAGCTATGCAGATAGATTGCATTCCATGCAAAACTAGCATGCACACACAAACCCTGTAAGCTAGCAGAATTAAATGCATATAACAGCAATACTCACACACTGTCCCTAGGTCTGGAACGTTATGCAAACAATGTAGTTGGCCTGTGTCCACAAGTCCTGTTGTTAGAGGTATTCCTACCTGCTGTCTCTAACACTGCTACCCACATACGAAGGATGTCTTCCATACAGGAAGGGTAAAGGGACAATGCCCACATGATGTAGTTATTTATAGTAGGGGGTTGCTATGACATTGGCTACTGGAAGAACTACAAAGCTGCCTGCATGCAATTAGCAAGTGGGAAATAGCAATTGGTGCAGAGGCCATCACCTGAACATGAGCATCACCTACAAAAGCCATGCTTCAACCTATTCAAACAAGCTTGATCCCAGTAGTGGAGAGAGGGAGGGAGAGAGAGAGAGAGACACACACACACAAAAAAAGACACATACAACTTCAAAATAAGAAATAAAAAACAAGAAGGCATCATGTACACAGAAGGAATCTGAAGCTAAACCAGGTATGTAAAACATGTAAGCATGTAATTGAATGTAGTACCTGGTCTGTAATAATGGGAAAGATGATTATGTAAGATTTATATGTGCCATCAGTAATTGCTGCAATGATGTCCTGCTGAACAAATGCTATGGACATAGCATCTGGCTCTATCTGCAGTGGGCCATACCTGTCACCTGTGCAGATCTTCACAGAATGTCAAGATTTAGCCATCATAATGTTTGTTCTTTTCCTACAAACATCTATATTAGTCTAGCAAATAGATGGAGATGGAAGTAATGAAGTCATGACAGACACATGAGTTTCAGACCCCACAACCTTTAGAACAGTCATGGTAATGTGAAATGTATCAAGCTACAAACTTCATAGGTTTGTAATCGGTATATCTATGATCTGTCCCTATATATCCCCCCCTAATGTTAGGCTTTATCCACATGTGATGTTCTAAGAGGTGGCTAGGTTGGGTCACAACTGAGGAGCCTGACACACCTTGGGAAAGGACAGCTCACATATGGCAACCACTAGAGTATCTGTCAAACAGCCATGTCTGTGCCACTGTTAGGCCAGTTAATGGGATGTTGTCCATATCCATATGTTACCTGTGAATATGAGTATTATACAGGTTTGTACTGTAAATGTAGGATACCTATATAGGGCATGAACATAGTAAAGCACTGTTGCAGGTGTGTGTGTTAAACTGCATGTGATATATTGAATTAATATTCAACTGTACAGTGTTCTTTTGGACAATGTTCACAATTGTGACAGATATCTGTAGTCACTTACACATATACTTGTGTTATGGCAGATATATTAATACTGTGTCAAAATTGACTTCCCTGTTTTGTCACCCAGTGATGTGGACCAATGACCAGAAGTCCTGGTATAACAGGTTGAGACGTATGACTGAGCTGCAAGACTGTAAATATAGTGTGCCATAATGGCATACAACACAAATGTATACCAGGTATCCCCTGAGAATGTGTATGTATGTGTATGTTCAGCTGAACGGCACAGAAGTAATAACATAGGTCACAAGCAGTCCAGAAAATAGGATGTGCATGTTGCACATGTGTGTAACATCACTATCACTGCATACAACAAAATAAAATGTGTACTACTACTGATTGTTGCATTGCCATGACACTGATATGGGTACTACAGTAGGCATGCTTATCACGTAGTAATCAGAGAATTGTACAACTGTGTTATAACCCACTGTCCATGCCTACCACTAACAGCTATATCAACACCCATATACACTGGATATCAAAGTGTACACACCCCTGTTGGAATGCCAGGTCTGTGTGCTGTATGCCAATGAGACCACAGAAAGTCATGTCAAAATGTTTCTCACCTCAAATGTGACCAATAACCTGTACAATTCTATTGAAAAAGAAACGAAACTGTTTCATGGAAGGTGAGCAACCATTGCCAAGTGAAGATGTGATATGACGTTAGAGTACAAACCAAGACAAATGGATGCTGTAATCACCTCAGCAGGTGTTTACACAACATATCAGTGTAAGGGTGTGCACACGCATTCAACTGACTTACTGTACTGAGTATTAATTCCCATATGTTTCCACAGAACAGGTTGCTATGTTCCCTGTTGAACTGAGCAGGCTATAGAACACATCACAGGTAGGGATTGTGTTGACATGTGCTTTTGTGGGGTCATGTTCCAATTGCATAAGTACCATGCATTGTAACAGGGTTGTGTGCACTTCATATCCACTGTAGCTATATGAAATCATCAGTAACTTACCTGTACAACCATCCTCCACCAACGGTAGAGTAATCCCCCTTGGTGTACAGCACCAAGCCACACAGCACATAATAGGTTGCTATAGTAGCTGTACAGGGACACATAGGTGCACACCACAAATTGGAAGTAAGTGCACCTCTATCTGAGCAAGCATGTAGGTTCACAGGTGACTTCCTGTAAGGTTGAATATGACAAGAAATCAGACATACCCCAAACCACTAAGGCCAATTGCAACCATGTCTCCACATATGTACTTAGTCTCACAGCCAGTAACACAAGTCAACCTGTACTGGAGGTAAAGCACACCTCATACTCACATGTCATGGATACAGGCAACCTACATCAGACAGAAAAGGTGGGAACAGTGGCACCCAGTCCATAACATTAATACAGGGGGATATGCACATCAACCACACTCCTGCCCACATCAGTGGTGAGCATGGTCATAATGCCGACTAATGGCAACAACAGCAAGTCTCCATGGGGCATGAGAACATCACAGTTTGCCTCCTACATGAACACAGGCATGTGCTTACAGTTCTATCACACAGTACAGTCAAACACACACATGCCACCATCCACACACCATCCACATGGAAGGTGGCCACTGTCATCCCTCTACACAGAAATGAATGGTGAATAGTGGATTATGCCACTAAGTGTCCAACAATGGGGAACTGGACAGGTCAGGGCCAGGAGTGTAATGCAAGCTGTCAAAGCCATGATAGCTTACAGTGTTATGGTATAGTCAGGATTATTTGCAAGTAATATCCACTGTTGTGCAAGTGGACAACAGTATGAGGTCCTGTAACCTTTTTTCCTGTTTATGTCTTCCAGGTACAATGTCCTGGGAATGTCTGCATGCATTCACAAACCTAGAAAATGATGCAATCATCCAATACCTCATCATGCATCATGCCATTCTCTTTGGCCACAGGGTCCAGGATCTGCAGGAGAGGACCGCCCTGTGGAATGAGCTCATCCACATGGTAAACGATGGTGGCCTGCATAACTGAAATTATGAGCAGGTGCGGCATCACTGCACAGATCTGATCCACCATGCCTGTCAGCATGCTGCTGCAGTTAGGAGGTACCAGCTAGCCACAGGTGGGGGTCATGCCATCCAGCCCCCTCTGATGCATGCTGAGGAGCTCCTCACCAGCCTTGGGGCATCCGCCTGCCAGCCAAGCCAGCAGGCTGAAGACAGCATTGTGGAGGTGGGTGTCACCCACACAATAGACAAGGAGCATGCAGGTAAGGCCCCAGGGCATATTACAAGACCACTGTTGCTTATCCATTTTCATCTGTAAAGTATCTACATGCATATGTCAGATAAGCTAGTCTGGTGCTGCAGTGTAGTAATGAACAGATGTGCATAATCTCTAGTATTGTGGGTTTGTACTGTCGATGTGCTGAAATGCTGTTTTCACCCTGTACCAATGCCATTACTTCTTTCACACAACTATTTAGGTCCCTCTGGTATCCAACTGGGGCAGCAGCCTGTAGCTGGTGATTATGGGGGGGTTTTGTTCAGGTTTTCCAATACACCGGCCATGTTATGGCCATACTATTTGCCATCCACACATTTAACACACCTACCCATAATGCATGCTATACATGTTCACTTGTTGTTTGTGTTAACTGCACTGCATCACAGTGGTCACCATGATGGCATATCTGAAGGGTATGTAAGAGTCCTGCAGTATACCTAACAACCTGTCAGTGCAAGATGTGTGGACAGAGATGAACATAATGGTGGGACAAATGGCCTACAGTAGGGACATGTCTGAAACATTACCCTTATACAGGGGCTACAACAGTGTATACACCACTATTACAATGGCAACTGTTCCTGATTTAAACAACAACTAATCACAATACCACATTTCACACCTTTTACAACTTGTAATGTAATCCTAACATGAGCAATGAATGTGTAATATGGAATCCTATGTTAGGGCAACAAATATGGGGAATACATAACTTAACAAACACTGGAAGCATATGTGCGCACACACTCCAAATATATTGAGGAAGCAGCTTGTGATGTACTGACAGCATTCACTCTTCTTGAGTACACACCTTCCATCAAGTACAGGGCCTCAATGTCACACCAAGTAATGGTCTGCTATCAGAAGTATGTCCATGACATTTGCCCACTCACCTGCAACAGAGGCAGCTGTGGCTTGCACACATCTTACAAACCATGAAATGGATCCCATATCCGAAAGGTAGCACTCAGTAGTGGGAAAAGTAGCCTTACCTCACCATTGCATATACCATGGCAAATAATGCAGATAGTCATGTATACGTGTGTATGAAGTATGGGACAACATTGATGTACAAAATAAACAGATGATCATCCAAAACAGATGACAAAACATGTTTCAAACTGGTCATAGAGGCTGCCCAGAAACATGCAGCAACAGTAAGGGACTTGCAGGGATGTCTAGCAAGTACTGCCAGTGCAGTACCTGTGTTGAAAATTGCTTGGATTCTGCATAAGTGTGGCCTATGGGTTAGGGTAATCAGACGGAAGAGTTGCCCCACATGATACATCATCTGGGGCTCTCTACAGGTAGCATAAGCATAACATCAGGTCTCCCAAAGGCATGTGTTGCAATGTGCAATGGTGTCATGAGAACAAGGCTCAAACCTACAGACAGTATTCATAAAGATACGTGTAGTGCACAAGCAACACCTCACTCCACCTCAGGGCCACCATCCCCAAAATTTAGCTTACTGGTGCCAGTATACACCTTTAAGTTTGCTTTTCATTAGCTGGATCTAGGCCAGTAGATATAGTGTTTGGAATTTGGAACACTGCAAAATAACACTCATGTGTGGTCCATAGTTGTCAAGCATCTGCAATAAGGCTGAGGATGGGGAGGGGTGTCAGCTTGAAACACAACAGTGAACTGAAGCGTACATCCAAAGCTTGCTACGAATGGCTATATCTGAACACAGTAAAGGTTATCAATTGTGCCAGACATAACCCTGACTCTACAACAATAGTGAAGCCACTGTGTGACCTCCAAGGGCTGTGCACATGAGCTGACCTTGCAATCTGGGAGAGTTGGGGACATTTGTAGGGCAGAGTGACCAAATAATGGCAAGTGAAGATGGGCCATGCTAGTATACCCCTTCCAGTAATAGTGACTGCTGTAGTTCACTTAACAGTTGCGTCAACAAAACATTGTGTTAAAGATATGCACACTTATGCAATCCACGTATTGTATGCATCTCATTCAGCATCTGCATGACTAACACATTTCTTTGAACTGTATTGGATTGCACAGGTCATATGTCACATATCAGGTATGTGTAATGTTAACAAATACAGTATTGTGACCCCATTGCATATCATAGAAGAGGCTGGCATGTCATCAAGGGTGTGTACACTCCTCATATCCACATTAAACTCTGAAGGTTGTCGGTGTAACTGGATTTTATTGCACATACATGCACTGCTGAGGATGAGATCTGCAAATCAAAGATCAGGCATTACTTACTGACATCAGTCCTCATACCATCCCAGTTATGTGTCAGACAAACACATAGGGGCAGTGAGCAACAGAGCATACATAACTGCCACACATATACACATTCAGCAATGTTGTGTACACTTGTGAGGTATGGTGCACAGTACATGCCAGTGTGCTGTACAGGTGTACAACAATACTGTGTACACGGGTGCAGTGTGTTCAAGGGGAAGGGGCATCACCTACTAACACAACTCATGCATCACAGAGATGTATAATGTTGGTAACAAGGATTGTGTATGGCTGCAGTGCATGCTGTTGAGTGCCATATGTCATGCATGTTGACAGTTGGGTAATGAGAGGTCTGTGTAATATCTTTGTGCCACCTCATCTATAAGTGTGTGTGTGTGTGTGTGTGTGTGTGTGTGTGTGTGTGTGTGTGTGTGTGTGTGTGTGTGTGTGTGTAGAAGTAAACCATAAAGTACAGGTCTTACTTTACATTTCTTGTCTGCCCCTCACAGGTGGCCCTGCAGGCAAACTGATGTTAGAGTCCATACAGACTCTGACAATGATGATAGGCATAGTGAGGCACAGTCAGGGTTATCAGGGGCTGAATCTATGCCATTAGTTGACATCCAACTTTTATCCACCCCATCTCTGCACACAGTCACAATGCCCATACATACCCCATCACCAGTGGCCATAGATGAGGGACAGTTGGCAGGTAGTGGCATGGGACAGGAAAGTGTGGTGACTATGACAAGTGTGTCTGTACACAGCAGACATAGCCGGATGACTGGTGAGGTACCACACAGGCAGATGTACAGGGGTGCTCGTAGGAGGGCTCCTGGCTATCATGCTCCTGGCAGAAGTGCCACAGCAGGTGTCACCAGACGCATGTTTTGGGCCATCATGGAGGCACAGGCACATGGAACGTTACACCAGAGATAATCTGAGGCTCCAGAGGGCTGCTCTTCCTGCTTTATGTGACTACATCCATGATCTTGCAGGTGCCCACTGTTATTTTGCAGAGGTCATGGATAAACGGTTGGGTGAAATGGTGGGAATCCTTGACTGTGTGGTGTCTGTGGTAGAGCATGTGGTGGGAGTAGGGCATCAGCCATAGGGTTACCACCTGTCCCACTTTGCGAGGGACAGTCCCTCTTTGGGCAGTTATGTCCTGACAAAAAATTGTAAAAATGGCAAATGTCCTCAGATTTTAGGACAAAATTATTTCCTATATTTTATGTAATAGTTTCATAAAACAGTTATTCTGTATCTAAAATACCTAAATGTTATAAGAAACAGAATAAGCAACTAAAATGCTACAAGAATAAGCTTTTATTTAGGAAAAAAGTGAAGTTCTAACCATTGTACTGACCGTGGGTATGTGTCGGCATGTAAAATCTGATGTTTGTACCAAAAATGTCCCACTTTGGCCATTTGAAAAGGTGGCAACCCTAATCAGCCACATGGACGTAGGTCAGCAACATCAACAGGGGGAGGTCTATGTGGACGTGCAACAACTCACAGCCACTCCTGTAATGACAGTACCAACACCAGCACTGCAGGTGGTTGCTGTCTGCACCACAACACGGCAGGCCACATGCACGTGGTCCTGGCTGGTCCCAACAGGGACATGGATCCAGCGGACAATTGTCATCATCATGGGAGAGTACCATATCTGAGGTTCTGCCTGGTAGTGCCCATGCAACCCCTGGCAGGCACAGTTCCAGTGTCCATGGCTGGACATAGTGAACTGTACACCCTGCCTTGTACAGTCTGCAGCTGACCAACAAATGTCTGTATAGGGCAGCCACATGTCAGAAATGTGTGCATACATACACACATACATCACCAACACAGCTAGGGCACCTTCATACCTACACACATCACATCTGCACAGGCCATTTAATAAAGAACCCCCTAATCCACACCCATGATGTCAACCAAATGGCTCAGTCTAGGCCTCTGGCAAACCCACAACACACCCTGTGCATATGATGATACCTGTGCCACATCCCTGTCATCCATACCATCGATGCAAGTACATGCTAATTTGGTTCTGATGCGCAGGGTGAATGTACTAAGGTTTAGCAATGTAATGCTGTTTAACATGTTGTCAGCTGGCATGATTAATACTTACATGTCAGGGTGTGTAGCTGTTATTAACACTGATTGATTGTGGTCTCCATAATGTATTTGGTTGGTGTTCTAGGTGTCTATCTGTCAGCAGGATTTTGGTCTGCTGTCCTTTCCTACAAGGGGTATGGCACTGTGGTGACACATTGACTGTGTCATATCCTGGGTACAGCTGAACACAAGTAACAGGTCTGTATAACAGTTACTGCATGTGCCACATGGCTGATAGGTCTGAGGGGTGTATACAGATGAGTGCATGGTGGCTGATGTAAGCAGCTCTTCTACAGTGGACAATGGTAAGTGTACTGGGTGGCAGACACCAAATGTTTGTGAATAACACACACACACACACACAGAGGCTTTGGTGTTGATGCAATACACAGAGAATACTGTTCACATGGATGTACTTCATTTTGCAGTGAACTCATTTTGGCCTATGTAATTCCACCAAGACCAAATTGCCAAAACATCATATCAGTAAATAACCAGTCCGCCGATTTAATGTCATTGGCAATGATACTGGCAGGGTATATGTCCTCTTCCCCAATGTAGTACAATCCTGGAGCTGGTAAACATAGGTGTGCTGGTGTGGGTGGCACAGCCCCCCACTTTGGAGGGTGTGGGGTGGCATAGAACTGCACATAGTGTGATTAACAACTAGTTAACCTGTTAACATAAACTGTACAGTATAATAGCACACTAAGTGGAGGGAGATGCACAACAATAACACCAACGTGGGTGGTTGTACACACAACAACCACACTCAACTATATATACAAACTCCAGTATCACTGTACAGCTGCATAGTGGGGAAGAATGCTTTTACACATCCACTACTAGATTTGATTAAATGAATTTCCACAAGATGATTGCTTTGAAATGTTACCTTTTGCCAGTTAGTTCTAGGGCAAATGTTCTCCTGGGACATATATTTTCTGCAAACTGAAGTAGATCCTTTCACATACACACACATTTACTTGGCAACACTGAGAGTAGAACCCCTACCTAGGTACTTTTTGCTACTAATGTGTTTTGCCTTAATTGCACACACCACAGATCTTTTAGGGTGAGGTGTGTCCCGAGCTTCCTGTTAAGTGAAGAACATTACCAGGCCTTGTACAGTATGGTAATGGAGGATGTAATGAACAATACATAATATGACACACTGTCATATATACATTGACAAACACATTCAGTAATAGACACATTTGACAGACCTGGGTTTTGCAGTGCTAACTACCTTGTCAGTGACTCCATACTGTTACAGAGTTTTGCACACAGCACATGCATCATTGGGCTGGATAGTATAATCAGTTACCTGTATGGTTGATGGTGACAGCGGTCCTCATACAGTGGACCCTGGGACATGTACTGGGGGTACCATGGTGTAAAGACAGTATACCCACTACCCTCACCCCTATTGGATATTGCACTCACTGAAACCCATGATAATCCTCTGACATACCCACAATCACACATTGGCCAGAACTGCAATACAAACCCTTGTCTATCTAATCAGTGCTACTACAGGGATATGCATGTATTGGACATGCCACAGGGAAGGCTCTCCTAATGCCAGCAAAATCACCATCCTTTATGATGTATGGCAAGGTTTAGTGTATTTGGAGAATTTGGTCTCAGAATGCTCTCTCCTACAAATATGCACACTAACACACAATTGCACACACATACACACACGCACACATACTCACATTTGCCAGGACTCAGAGGGTAACCCACGCCTATCTACCCATTTGTAGTACAGTGTTATGCTGGTACTGCAAGCTCCAGGTAGCCCATAGGATGAAGAGTGTAACAAGGTACATTTAATGTGAATTACAGCAGCATCCCTTTCTAAGTATAGCAGTGGGGGTATAGTGGGTAAGAAGGCCCTCAGAGTATTTTCAACTACAAGTTTACAAACACACATGCACTGTTATTCTCAGTAATACACACTGACACATTTGTCAGTACTGAGGTCCATAGGTGCAGGTGTTCCTAGGTGTATACCAGGCTAATGTCCATGGAGAGATGAGAAGAGTAGGGCATGTGGGTACACTGGTATTATGCCACCTGACATTTATCAGCAGGCCCTCTACCAATCGATGCATGCCACTTGAGTGATTCCCAGAGTGACAGTTAAGTTCAACTTCCAATCATCTGCTTTTTGACAGTTAAGTTCAACTTCCAATCATCTGCTTTTTTTCAGAGGGCCAGTGAGGTGCTCCAATTGACATGTATGTAACATATATTGCATAACATGGCCAGTGTCTGGGTTAGGGACCTGTATGCAAGCATGTTCGGTTGACTGTGGTATTCTGGTTGAGGTATCCATGGCATGTGGTGCATACAGATTGGGGTTTCCTAGCTGTGGCATTCATAACACAGCTAGGCAGACATGTCAGTGTCAGTCAATCAGAGATTGCCTGTAAGCAGCCAAGATGGATACCTGACATCTGCACATCTGTACAGAGGACAGACAGAAATTAGCTAGCCAACAGGTTATGCACTAGGATGAATGTCTTGACAGATAGACATCCGACACTGATAGGTATGCCATTACTACATGACAGCAGTCCTGAATGACATGTCATAAACACATAGTACTCTACAGTTAATATCAACATATCAGATCAATATCCAATAGGAGATACTTAAAAACATACAGCTCATGTACCAAGAACATAATAGTCAGTACTCAGAGTCCAGCTTTGCATGCAGGGGTGTATGGTTCCAGTACTACAATCTGGAATCTACTCTTACTTGGAATAGCACTGTTAAAAGTAGTAATGTAATGATACAATACATGCACGTGTGACTGCTTATAAGCTGGGATACTGCCCATATATGTCACACACACAAAGAGAAAAGATTGTGGTACTACCCATGTATACTCAGGTGTCCCATACAGTATACTCACACCCCTTGGTATTGTAATGACAGCACATAGAAGCATGATATGTACATGGAATTAAACACAGTTGTTAAAGATGTCATTACCCTTTTATTTTATCAGACTGGAATGTGATCACTGGTTATCAGGGCTGAGCTATACTTAGCAGGTGTAAGCATTGCTTAAATGTAATTGCTAAGCAAATGTGCACACTGGTAAGCGTAACCTACTTGGTGTAAGCACCTTTTCGTTTAATCATACATTAGCACCGCTTACCATTGAGCAAACCTATGCAAACCAACTTACAACTACTTAAAAGTGCTTCAGTCACTCTGTATCCAAAAGGCCCTTTTCTGCCCAGCAAAATATTCAGCCCTTCCAGGTCTTGATCCCAGGACCCTCTAAACTGTAGTCATAGCACTTAACCACTAAGCCATCTGAGCTGTGCAAATGTTTGTTGCTTTTTCAGATATATCATTCAGTACACGTACTGAATAGTATTGAACAACTGCTTTGACTACTACAATTGTTTACTACTTGTTAGTGAAAATAGTGTTGAATCAGTCATGTTTTTATATCTAAATACACACATATCAGATAAATATGGTGGGATACATCTGAGAAGGTAAATACAACACTTATGTTTACATATAACAAGGATATGGATAGCTATATACATATGTATGTGTGTGTATATATATATATATATATATATATATATATATATATATATATATATATATATATATACATGTACATACGCACATATATTTATATATATATATATATATATATATATATATATATATATATATATATATTAAGAAAAATTAACAGTCCCAAGGATGAAGCAGCAAATAAGCACTAATAAAAACCAAACCACCAATCTGGCTGAACAATGAAGGAAACCACCAGCAAATAGCAAAAAATACAGTTTAATAATGCTTTTGACTTCAAAAGACTTCTTCAGAATGAAATAAAACACACACAGCAATATCTCTTTATATATCAAATCTAAATTAAACTAATTAGCTAATAAAACAACCATTACATGAAATGCAATACTGAAAGTAATGCAATACTTAAAGACATATCCAATAACATATCTTTAATAATTTATTTTAAAATCTTCAGTCTCCTATTTTTTTTAAAAAACATTTAATGTTGACTCAATTATTGATACCAGGTTTTTTGTCAGCTTCTAGCCTTAGCTGCCACATAGTTTCTCTTTGTTCCTGTTGGTCCTTGTAAGACCCCCCCCCTTATATTTTTAACTACATGCTCCAAAACAGTAAACAAAAACTTTTTAAAACCACTACATATAGTGGAGAGCTTAAATAGAGCATTGTTAATATTCTTAGTTCTAATGCAATAATAATGCTCTTTAATTCTTTTACTAAGTGGCTGTGTAAACATACCTATGTAAAATTCATTACAAACAGAACAAATGGCAAGATAAACTATTCCACTAGTATTACAATTATATACACCATCAATAGGAAGGGTCCTATTTAAACATGGTAAATCAATAAAAGGACCCTCTAAAATAAAATGACAAGAAGAACAAAAGCCACATTTATACATCCCCTTACAGTGTCTACTGTTATCAGGGATACAATTATGTGTGGAATCAAATTATAAACACTTTTATAAACAATCTGTTTTCTTATTTAAAAAGTTAGGTCTATCACCTACAACTTGTATTAATTCACTATTTCCACATAGGATGCTCCAATTTCTAGTAATGATAGACCTGTTGCTAGGTGCATCAACAGACATATCCAAAATGCAGGAAGTGCCAACATTGTTTGTGTTGTTATTAAAATTTTTTTATTGTTACACCGTGCAACCACACAAGGCTTACTTTTATTATTAATAAATCCATTTTTCAAAATAGGGAAAAATCTATAGTCCTTCTTGTTTTAATTTCATTGGCTAGTTTATCAAGTAAATCTGAGGGGTAGCCCCTATGCAGAAACATATTATGTATAAACCTGATTTCTACTTCAAAATTAGCATTATCCTAAGTAATTTGTGAAGCATGAACAAAATTGACCCTTTGGTATATTGTTTTTCATAAAATCTGGATGGTTACTCAACTAATGCAAATAGCTATTGACAAAAGTCTCCTTCCTATGTATTCCACTTATAAAACAGTTGTTAATAGTGTCCCAGGTCAGAGTTGTTGTTGTTGTTGTTGTCTTTTGGCTTTTCCTGGTTATTAAATTTTTACGAACGCCAAGGTGCCAGCTTGATGTTCAACCTTCAACGACGTCCAAAAAATGTATTGAAAGACCAACATTCCCCACAACAAATTAAAAAAAAAATCACTAGGATTGTTAATACATTCACAAATGTAATGAACCTGGTCATTGCCTCCTTCCAAAATAAAAAAAAACAAATTGTCCACATATCTGCTGTAAAAAAACTACATGATGTTGTTCCATAACAGGTTGGAGAACACTATGTTCCCATCACCCAAGAACTAAATTGGCATAAGCTGGGGCCGCAGTGGACCCCATAGCTACCCTTCTTAGCTGTTTATAGATTTTTCTATTAAACAAAAAATAATTATTATTAAGCACTAATTCTATTAAAGTGCATAGAACAAATATACTGTCAGAAGGAAGATGGACTACATTTCCCAAAATTTATCTGAGAAAATCAACCTCTTGATCGTGTGGAATACTCGTAAACAATGATTGAATGTCCTCTGTAAGCAGAATATTTTTATTAGGATCAAAGGAATATGTAGAACTGAATGTCCTAATCAGATCCAAGAAATGCCATGAGTCCTTAATGAACAAACTCAATTTTTATACCAATGGATTTAGCATATAGTCCACTAATAAAGAAATGCCTTCCATTACTGAATATGGTGAAGATACCATGGGTCTAAATGGGAGATTTTCAATATTTTTATGAATTTTGGGGATTCCGAACATGGTCACCAAAAGTGGATACTCAACCTACATGAAATCGTACATGTCATTAGCAACATACCCATTGACCCGCAAGTCATATAGATTTGCACTTATACACTGATATGCCTTAAAAAACAGCTGTTGACTAACCAGTAAATATTCAATATCATTACTTAGCATATTTTCCATAGAATTAATGTACTAGTCCTGTTCAAGAATCACCAACCCCCCTCCCTTGTCGGCTCTCATGAACTGAAGATGATTTAAAGAACTCAATTCTTTTAAGGCTGTTCTTTGAGTTCTAGTGAGATTATAATATTTACAACCTGCCTTAGTATAAGCAAGTTGTCTAATCTCTTCAATACAACAATTTTCAAAAACACGTAAAGTGTTAGTCAAGTTGGAAGCAATGGTACTTGGTTTAGCAAACAGGCATTTATTTGACTCCATACTTGAAAAAATATAAGTTAGATTTAATTTACGACAAAATATTTTTAAGTCCAGCAAGTTGTGCCCTAAATTTATCCTTTTACTAGGCACAACATGAAAACCAAGGCCTAAAACAAATAACTGTTCAGACTGTTCAGAAGTGAAAGAATAACATGATAAGTTATAAATGTTTACAGTGGAAGAGTCAATATTAGACCATTCAGTAAAGATAGTTACTTTTTCTTGTTCCTTGTGGATACTTTTCTTGCTAGCCTGTTGCTTATTTCGTTCTGGCTTAAAACTGGTCATTTCTCTAAAGGGACTCACCCTACACTATGAGAAACCGGACCAGAGCCACTACTTTCATCCTATTTATCACCAAAGGCATCTGATGTATCATCCATACCCGTTTCATTTTCGGCAGAAACAATGCCTGTCGAATCACTAGTAGAAGAGTCAAGATTCAAAGTTAATCTGAAAGTGACATCACCACCTGTCTTAGTAGCTTCACTATATGACGCTGGTAAGCGACCAGAAACTAGACGGTCCCTATAGCGACCACTTGGTTGATTCTGTGTCTTAAAGGGACCACTAGCTTTTTTAACATCAGAAAAATGAGAAAAAGCAATATTGTTAGAATATGCATCTATGTCCCTTTGTAATTTCTTTAACTTTCTCTGTATCAAACCCTGCTCAAACACTTCTATAGAAAAATCAAAGCAGAGTAGTCTTTATTTAAACAAGGCATATTTCTTATAAACTTCTGCAAAGAAGCTTCTGTCTTCATAATATCATTGCGTACCTCTTCAATTTGTTTCTTATTACAACCAACAAGCAGTTTTAAGAAATCAAGCCCGGTTTTAGAAAACAACAAAACCAATTCAGAGGAGAAGGATTCAGTGGGTAATACACCATTAGGGCAAAAATGCAGACCCTTAGGTACTACTACGACTTGTATGCATTTATCAAAATACTTTGTCTCGACAACCAAAACTCTGTATTTCTTTAGTATTTTTTCCAACTGGGATAAACGTTTTTTAGTCTCCTTTTCTGCTTCTACATCTCTACCAGTAAACATAGTTGAAGTTAAGGCTAAATTATAACCATCAAAAGGATCTGAATCACAATTTAAGACTGCAGTAATGTCATTAAACACGGTATTACTATTGCCAGACTGAAATACTGAATCAGTCTTGTCTATCACAGTCTCCACACTTTTATCTTCCGAACTTAGTAAGGAGACTTTACTAAAACCAGTCATTCTATAGTTACTTGCCATTAAAGTTTCCACGGTCTTTTGCATGTCCTTCATAGTACACACCAACATGGAAAGCAAGTTAGTGTCTTGAAAATCAGATGAACCAGGTGAAGGATGAACAGACATCTCCAAAAGTGGGTCCTCGTTCTGGGCAGCCATCCACAGGAAAGACAAACCAACTAAGAAAAATCAACTGTCCCAAGGATGAAGCAGCAAATAAGCACTAATAAACACCAAACCAACAATCTGGTTGAACAATGAAGGAAACCACCAGCAAATAGCGAAAAGCACAGTTTAATATTGCTTTCATCTTCAAAAGACTTCTTCAGAATGAAATAAAACACACACAGCAATATCTCCTTATATATCAAATCTAAATTAAACTAATTAGCTAATAAAACAATCATTACATGAAATGCAGTACTTAAGGTAATGCAGTACTTAAAGACACATATCCAATAACATATCATTAAAAATTTATTTTAAAATCTTCAATCTACTATTTTTTAAAGAAGTGCCACAGCAGGTGTCACCAGACATATGTTTCGGGCCATCATGGAGGCACAGACACAAATGGAATGTTACACCAGAGATAGTCTGAGGCTCCAGAGGGCTACTCTTCCTGCTTTATGTGACTACATCTGTGATCTTGCAGGTGCCCACCATTATTTTGCAGAGGTCATGGATAAACGGTTGGGTGAGATGGTGGGAATCCTCGACTATGTGGTGTCTGTGGTGGGAGTAGGGCATCAGCCATGTGGACGTAGGTCAGCAACACCAACAGGTGGAGGTCTATGTGGACGTGCAACAACTCACGGCCACTCCCATAGTGGCAGTACCAGATCCATCACTGCAGGGGGGGGTGCTGTCCACAACACAACGCAGCAGGCCACATGCACGTGGTCCTGGCTGGTCCCAACAGGGACACAGATCTAGCAGACAATTGTCATCATCAGGGGAGAGTATCATATCTGTGGTTCTGCCTGGTAGTGCCCATGTAACCCCTGGCAGGCACAGTTCCTGTGTCCATGACTGGACACGGTGAACTCTATACCCTGCCTTGTATGGTCCGCAGCTGTCCAACAAACTTCTGTATAGGGCAGCCACATGGCAGAAATGTGTGCATACATACACACACATCACCAACACAGCTAGGGCAACTTCATACCTACACACACCATGTATGCACAGGCCATTTAATAAAGAACCCCCTAACCCACACACATGATGTCAACCAAATGGCTCAGCCTAGGCCTCTGGCAAACCCACAACACACCCTGTGCATATGATGATACTTATGCCACATCCCTGCCATCCATACCATTGATGCAGGGACATGCTAATATGGTTCTGATGCACAGGGTGAATGTACTAAGGTTTAGCAATGTAATGCTGTTTAACGTGTTGTCAGCTAGTATGATTAATACTCACATGTCAGGGTGTGTAGCTGTCCAGATGTGATGAATTATAGCTGTTATTAACACTGACTGATTGTGGTCTCCATAATGTATTCTGTTTGTGTTCTAGGTGTCTATCTGTCTGCAGGATTTTGGTCTGCTGTCCTTTCCTACAAGTTGTGTGGCACTGTGGTGACACATTGACTGTGTCATATCCTGGGTACAGCTGAACACAAGTAACAGGTCTGTATAACAGTTACTGCATGTGCCACATGGCTGATAGGTCTGAGGGGTGTATACAGATGAGTGCACGGTGGCTGATGTAAGCAGCTGTTCTACAGTGGACAATGGTAAGTGTACTGGGTGGCACACACCAAATGTTTGTGAATAACACACACACAGAGGCTTTGGTGTTGATGCAATACACAGAGAATACTGTTCACATGGATGTACTTCATTTTGCAGTGAACTCATTTTGGCCTATGTAATTCCACCAAGACCAACTTGCCAAAACATCACATTAGTAAATAATCAGTCTGCCAGTTTAATGTCATTGACAATGGTACTGGCAGGGTATATGTTCTCTTCCCCAGTATAGTGCAATTCTGGAGTTGGTAAACATAGGTGTGATGGTGTGGGTGGCACAGCCCCCCCCCACTTTGGAGGGTGTGGGGTGGCATAAAACCGCACATAGTGTGATCAACAACTATTTATCCTGTTAACATAAACTGTACAGTATAACAGCACACTAAGTGGAGGGATACACACAACAATAACCCCAATGTGGGTGGCTGTGCCCACAACCACACCCAGCTATATATACCAACTCCAGTATCACTGTACAGCTGTACAGTGGGGAAGAGGGCATTTCCACATCCACTACTAGTTTTGATGAAATGAATTTACACAATATGATTGCTTTGAAATGTTACCTTTTGCCAGTTAGTTCTTGGACAAATGATCTCCTGGGACATATATTTTCTGCAAAATGACATAGATCCCTTCATATACACACACACTTACTGGGCAACACTGAGAGTAGAACCCCTGCCTAGGTACTTATTGCTACTAATGTGTTTGGCCTTAATTGCACACACCACAGACCTTTTAGGGCGAGGTGTGTCCCGAGCTTCCTGTTAAGTGAAGAACATCACCAGGCCTTGTACAGTATGGTAATGGGGGATGTACTGGGTGTTAATGAACAATACATAGTATGACATACTGTCATATACATTGACAAACACATACAGTCATAGACATATTTGACAGACCTGGGTTTAGCAGTGCTAACTACCTCGTCAGTGAGTCCATACTGTTACAGAGTTTTTGCACACAGCACATGCATCATTGGGCTGGGTAGTGTAATCAGTTACCTGTATGGTTGATGGTGACAATGGTGTTCATACAGTGGACATTGGGACATATACTGGGGCTACCATGGTGTAAAGACAGTATACCCAGCACCCACACCCCCATTGGATATTGTACTCACTGAAACCCATGATAATGCTCTGACATTCCCACAATAACACATTGGCCAGGACTGCAATACAAACCCTTGTATATCTAATCAGTGCTGCTACAGGGATATGCATTTATTGGACATGCCACAGGGTTAATAGGGTGAGGGTTTGTCATGGCTCTCCTAATGTCAGAAAAATCACCATTGCTTATAATGTATGGCAAGGTTTAGTGTATTTGAAGAATGTGGCCTCAGAATGCTCTCTCCTACAAATATGCACACTAACACACAATTGCACACACATACACACACACACACACACACACACACACACACACACACACACACACACACACACACACACACACACATACTCACATTTGCCAGGACTCAGAGGGTAACCCACGCCTATCTACCCATTTGTAGTACAGTGTTATGCTGGTACTGCAAGCTACAGGTAGCCCATAGGGTGGAGTATAACAAGGTACATTTAATGTGAATTACAGCAACATCCCTTTCTAAGTATAGCAGTGGGGGTGTAGTGGGTGAGAAGACCCTCAGAGAGTATTTTCAACTACAAGTTTACAAACACACAGACACTGTTATTCTCAGTAATACACACTGACACATTTGTCAGTACTGAGGTCCATAGGTGCAGGTGTTCCTAGGTGTGTACCAGGCTAATGTCCATGGAGAGATGAGAGGAGTAGGGCATGTGGGTACACTGGCATCATGCCACCTGACATTTGTCAGCAGGCCATCTATCAACCAATGCCACTTGAGTGATTCCCAGGGTGACAGTTAAGTTCAACATCCAATCATTTGGTTTTCTCTTGCAGAGGGCCAGTGAGGTCCTCCAATTGACATTTATGCAACATATATTGCATAAAATGGCCAGTGTCTGGGTTAGGGACCAGTATGCAAGCATGTTCTGTTGACTGTGGTAGTCTGGTTGAGGTATCCATGGCATGTGGTGCATACAGAGTGGGGTTTCCTAGCTGTGGCATTCATAACACAGCTAGGCAGACATGTCAGTGTCAGTCAATCAGAGATTGCCTGTAAGCAGCCAAGATGCATACCTGACATCTGCACATCTGTACAGAGGACAGACAGAAATTATCTAGCCAACAGGTTATGCATTAGGATGAATGTTTTGACAGATAGATGTCTGACACTGATGGGTATGCCATTACTACATAACAGCAGTCCTGAATGACATGTCCTAGACACATAGTAGTCTACAGTTAATATCAATATATCAGATCAATATTCAATAGGAGATACTTAAAAACATACAGCTCAAACACCAAGAACACGCCAGTCAGTACTCAGAGTCCAGCTTTGCATGCAGGGGTGTATGGTTCCAGTAATACAATCTGCAATCTACTCTTACTTGGAAAAGCACTGTTAAAAGTAGCAACATAATAATACAATACATGCAAGTGTGACTGCATATAACCTGGGATACTGCCCATGTATGACACACATACAAAGAGAAAAGATTGTGGTACTACCCATGTATACTCAGGTGTCCCATACAGTATACTCACACCCCTTGCTACTATAATGACAGCACATAGAAGCATAGTATGTACATGGAATTAAATACAGTTATTAAAGATGTCATTACCCTTTTTTTTATCAGACCGGAATGTGATCACTGGTTACCAGGGCTGAGTTATGCTTAGCAGGTGTAAGCATTGCTTAAATGTAAATGCAAAGCAGATTTGCGCACTGGTAAGTGAAGCCTACATGGTGTAAGCGCTTTTTCGTTTAACCATACCTTTGCACTGCTTACCATTGTGCAAACCCATGCAAACCCACTTACAACTGCATAAAAATGCCTCAATCACTCTGTATCCAACATCCCTTGTTCTGCCTAGCAACAAAATAATCAGCCTTTGGAGGTCTTGAACTCAGCACCCACTAAACTGTAGTCACAGCACTTAACCACCAAGCCATCTGAGCTGAAAAAAATGCCTGTTACTTTTTCAAATGTATCATTCAGTTCACGTACTGAATAGTAGTGAACAACTGCTTTGACTACTACAACTGTTTACTACTTGTTAGTGAAAATAGCATTGAATCAGTCATGTTTTTATATCTAAATATACACATATCAGATAAATATGGTGGGATACATCTGAGAAGGTAAATACAACACTTATGTTTACATATAACAAGGATATGGATATCTATATACATATGTAGATATATATACATGTACATACACACATATATATTTATATATATGTATATATATATATATATATATATATATATATATATATATATATATATATATATATATATAATATATATATATATATATATATATATACATATGTATGTATGGATTCACTTCATAACACTGAAAACTCAAAACACTGAAAATGAGAAAACTTCATAATATGGAAAACCAAAACAATGAAACTTCAAAACACTGAAAACTCAAAACACTGAAACTCAAAACACTGAAAACACATATCATACATATACTAAGCTTAAACAACATAAATCATAGCACTTTCCACCAAGTGTAAACAGGGGGGAAAGCCCCTCTGCACCCCCCCACATCCCCTGCTACTTAAATATATCAACTCCAAGATTGCACTTAGTGTAGTGAAGGGCAATCTTGGAGTTGATATATATATAAGTAGCAGGGTTGCTGGGGGGCTTGCCCCCCCCACATGGGGGGTGCAGGGGGGCTTGCCTCCCTTTTTACACTTGGTGGAAAGTGCTATGATTTATGTTGTTTAAACTCAGTATATGTATGATATATGTTTTCAGCGTTTTGAGTTTTCAAGATTCTGAAGTTTCAGTGTTTTAGTTTCAGTGTTTTGAGTTTTCAGTGTTATGAAGTGAATCCGTATGTATATATAACATATGCCCATAACATGCAGTGGAGTCATACTTCAGCACCATAACCCTCAACCTCTTAGTGCAAGGGAACGTAATGTAAGTATTGCAGTTATAAATGTAGAATGTTGCTACAGTAACAGGGGTTGTGTCAGGAATGATGTGAGTAAATAATGATATACTGTACATATCCATCTTTTACTGCATGACATAAGGACAAAGGGTGACAGACTTGGGGGACAGAGGCACAAACACATGGCCAATAGTGACATATTGCTGTGATAAACTGAGAAAAGTGCTGGTGTAACAGGGTTTGTTGTGACATATCTCTTCTGAGGCATATGAAGTTAGTAACACACATGGATGTCTCCATTTACTGACTGCAATCATCAGAGTATGCTACTGTATTTCTAAAGACAGAAAATATTTGAATAACACACAACATCTAAGACTCCAGACTCTGGCCAGTCTGCAGATAGCCCTACAGGTGAGAGTTTCCTCAACCACAAAATACTGTCATGCCAGACTTTACTGTCATGCCAGACTTTAAATCATGCAGAACAGCCATATCCATGCAAACCCTGTTAAACCAACATTACTTCAAATGTAGAACAGCAATACTTACATTCTGTCCCCATGTCTGGAACGGGTCTACTTTATGTGCTCGAAGTCCGAGAATATCAAATATGATATTCTCGACATGAGTACACCGAAAGTGCAAAACATTGAAAATGTAAACGGAAATCTCCGTAGGTGGAGATTTCCATTTACTTCAATGTAGTGCAATCTCGAGTTGGTATATTTAAGTAGTGAGGGTGTGGGGTGCAGGGGGGCTTGCCCCCTGCCTACACTAGTTTAAATTTCTTTTTTTTTTTGTGTATTTCTTTTTTTTGGACTTTGATTGTTTAATAGTTCAATACATATGGTTCGATTCATATGCATTTGAGCTATTAAACTTTTGAGGTCCTAAAGTAGACACATCTGGAAAATCCCCCTCCAGTTTGTTGGCCTGTCTCCAAAGTGCTTGTTGTAAGAGGTATTTCCAACTACCCTCTGTGATGCTGTTTGTCAGACACCCACATGAAGTCCTGCTCACAGTGAAGGAAAAGGGCCAACACCCACATGAAGTTCTTAGTTATAGGAGTATGTTTCCATGCAGTTGGCTATAGGAATGATACCACAGCTCTTCCACATGCAATTAGCAAGTGGGGGACTCCAATTCATGCACAGGCCATCAGGTGAGCATGAGCATTACCTACAAAAGTCAAGTTGCTGCCTATGCAAAACAGATGTATTTTTCCACATCTACTAGAGAGGGGGAGAGAGAGAGAGAGAGAGAGAGAGAGAGAGAGACAGAGACAGAGACAGAGACAGAGACAGAGAAAAGGTAAGAAAGGAAGAGAGAAAGAGCCAAGCATGTTTGTGTATGATCCATGGGTGGAGAGTGGTCTCTGGGTATTGTAACAGTTGCCTATATTGTTTACTAATCCATACTATCACATAGTAATTGCACATAGCAGTAGACATTTATGGCTGTGGATTGTCTATCACAACCTCTACAGTGTTTGACAACTGTTGGCCTTGTAATGTGGACATTGGGACATATAGGTCCTCGATATAATAATGTAGCAAAACCCACACTCCACTGGATCCTGTCATTACACAATCACCCCGAAACCCACACAGGATACTGATGACACACGCACAAACACTTACCAGTACTGAGTTTCAAACCACTATCTCACTATGCATTGCTGTTACAGTGTTACGCAGTTATCGCACGTGCCATGGAGCTTACATGTTGGGGAAATGTCCAAAGGAATCTTTGAAGGTGACTGACATCAGCAGCAGTGCTAAAGGAGAGGTAAGGGGGGTGTAGTAAGTGTGAATGTCTGCAAAATCAGCTGTCAACAAAGACAAACACACACACACACACACACACACACACACACACACACACACACACACACACACACACACACACACACACACACACACATACACATTATCACAGTAGCCAGGACCAGGATTAGAACTCTTACCTAACTAGTATGCTACACTATAGCATTGCACAATTATTACAAGCTCCACAGAGCTTATAGAGCTGGGATTTGGCCAAATGGTTATTTCAAGGTGACTGACATTAGCAGGTGTGCTAAAGTAGGGCAATGGGAGGTGTAGTGAGTGTGAATGGCCTCAAAATCATTCATCTCCACACACACACACACACACACACACACACACACACACACACACACACACACACACACACTTGCCAGTACTGAGAGCCATAGGTTCATTGCTCCACATTTGTGTAGCAGGTGAATGTGCCAGAAGGGTCTACAAGGCTAGGTCAAGGGAATACCTTGGCATCAGGCCACATGACAATAGTCTACAGTTTGGCTCAGGGATGTAGTCCCTGGAGTGGTCCCCAGGGGGGGTATTGTATTCACCATCCACTCATCTGGGTTTCTATTGTGGGTGGCTAGTGATGTGCACTGCTTCCCATGTATGTGATCTATATTCCATAACATGGACAGTGTCTGAGTTGTGCACATGTCCCACATGCATGTTCTTTGACGTGTGGAAGTGCACTTGAGGTCTCTGGGGCATGTTGTGTGGACAGATTGGTATCTTCTACTGTAGCATTCCTGACCTCATTTGGTGAGACGTGGCTATGTAGCTAAGGTCGTGATTCCACCTAGATTGACGGTATGATATGGGTATTCAGTGGAGTTAGTGGCATCTGTCCATACAGGGCATGTGTATAAGGCATGGTATTCCCTTTGTGGGGTACTTCTACAGACTCTATAGTTGTTGCAGGCATCCAGTGGGGAACATGGCAAAAGGGCCTCTGTACACATTTATTTGGATACTGAGGGGATGGAACAGGGTGCCATGTCCTTTTACTTGCTGGATAACACACAGTCAGGAGATGTAATGCATCAAAGTACTTTCTGATGTAAGTGGCACTGTTGTGGTCAACAGGCATGTAGCCCACTCTTATCACACCATGGTTACTGTCTGGGAGGCAATCTGCACCCATACCTATGACTGTTACTACACTGCCTAGACAAACCACTCTCTGGGGCTACAGGTATACACTCTTAGCAGGTCTGCAGCCATACCTATGACTGTTACTACACTGCCTACACAGATTTAAATGCATGTAAATAATTATATACGGTGTTACTGTTTTTCTGCCTACCAACCAGTAATGTCTGTGGCATCTATATGACCAGAAATACATGTTAATATCATTGATGGACTACCATAAAACTCTAATGGAATTGCTAAAAAACTGTAAATAGTGCTACATTTTTGATATTTGTATTTTTGATATTTGTATTTCTGTAATGTGGATTTTATGTGGAGCTTTTCTCCCCGGGTCTCCACTGAAAATGGGCTTACCTAGGCCCGGTGGACTTTTCTGGTAAACAAATGCAATAAATAAATACATAATAAATAAATATGCAGGGGAACTAACAATATAGTGGTTGTTGCTTAGCCAATTGTGTTTTTGTATGATACATGGGTGGAGAGTGTTCTCTGAGTAATATAAGGGTTGCCTATATTGTTCACTAATCCATACTGTCACATGTAGAGCTGTGGATTGTCTACATCAACCTCTCTAGTGTTTGACATCTGTTGGCCTTGTAATGTGGACATTGTGACATATACTAGCTCCTCAACACAATATTTAGCAAAACCCACCCTACAATGGATCCTGTTATTACACAATCACTGCAACCCCCACACAAGATACTGATGATACTCACACACGTGCGCGCGCACACACACACACACACACACACACACACACACACACACACGCACACACTTGCCAGTACTGAGATTCAAAACTCTACCTAGCTAAATATTGCTACTACAGTGTACTGCATTTATCACACATGCCATGGAGCTTATAGGATGGATGTTGTCCTAAGGTACTTCTAAGGTGAGGAACATCACCAGCCCTTGTAAATACTGGCATTGGGTGATGTAGTGGGTGAGAGGTCCCAAAACTAATTTTACCATACACACACATTTACATTTGCTAGGGGTGAGGTTCAAACCTCTATCTAACAATTTTTTTCAGACCATTATGTTATGCATTTACCACATGCACCACTGACCTTACATGGTTTAGGGTTGGCAACAGGTAGTTCTAAGGTGGATGACATCTGCAGGACTCCTAAAGTCAGGCACTGAGATGTGTACTGGGTGTAAATTGGACCAAAATTTTTGAGGTACAGACATACATATGTACACACACAAACACTTGCCGCAGATGAGAGTCAATCTCATACCTATGTAGTTATTGCTACTTCTTTGTTCTACATTTATGGCACACACCATGGTGTTTACAAGTTGGAGAGTTGTGCCAAGGTCTCTTTGAAGCTGAGTGACATCAGCAGCAGTGGTAAAGGAGAGGTAAGGGAAGTGTTGTAAGTGTGAATGACCACAAAATCAGGTCTCTGCAAGGATACACACACACTTTCACACAGAGACTCACATTTACACAGTTGCCAGGATCAGGATTAAAACTCCTACCTAACTAGAATACTACACTATAGTATTACGCAATTATCACAAGTGCCACAGAGCTTATATGGTGGAGAGCTCTCCAAATGTATCTTTGAAGGTGAATAACATCAGCAGCAGTGCTAAAGGAGGGATAAGGGGAGAGTAGTAAGTGTGAATGTCCATAAAATCAGGTATAATTTATTTATTTATTTGCAATTTGATTACCGGGGAAGTCCACTGGGCTGAATTGACCCATTTTCAGTGGAGGCCCGGGGAGAAAAGCTCCAAGATGCATTATACAATTTAGATACAAATGATAGTTAATATTAAAGATCTTATGTAGAATAGTTACTCATAAATGCATTCAATATCATGCATAGTTAACAAATTCATTATGCTTGAAGGTAGGGATGACACACTTTCATTTGAGGAAAACAGATATGGGTTAGGTGTAGAAACAGTTTACATACAAACCTTTTAAGAAAATGTAAATATGCTTTACATACACACATCAACAGCAGAATGCTATTTACAATATTTACAAGGTTGGGCTGTGTGAGGGTAGCTGTAGGAGGTGAGAGCTTAGAGAGAAGCTATAGAAATTGTTGAAAGCTTAGATAGGCTCATAGGAAGATAACTATGAGAGTTGTAGAGCTTGGGAACCAGAGTGAGAACCCCCTTGGATTAGGTTGTGTGAAGGCAGGTACATTTCCATTTAGTTGACAGGTGTTTGAATAGTTGGGTTTTGAAGTTTTCTGAGTTTGGTATGGTTCTTAGTGTGGAGGGAAGGGAATTTCATTTTTTTGCCTAGTGCGAAAGATAGGAGAAGTTAACCAGCAGAACTTTTAGGTTTATGGATAGTAATTAAGTTCTGATTTTCAGATCTGAGAGCTCTGTTGGGTGTATAAGGGGAAAGGGTGTTAGAGTGGGACATTTTGTTGGGTGAAATATGAGTCTATGTGCAGTAGTGAGTTGGAGATAGTCTAGGTAGTGTGGGAGTTCAAGCCAATTCAGGGATTGTAGGGTTAGGCAGTGATGGGTGGTATTTTTAGACTTAGAGGCAAATTTAGAAATTTTGTTGTAGCAGTTTTCTAGTTTACAGGCGATAGAGGAGGACAGGTTGGTTAGGAGAGGGGCTCCGTATAATAAAGAAGGAAGAAGATAAGTCAAGGCCAGAGTTTGCCTGGTAGAGTTGGAGAGAACGTGATTATTCCTAAACAGCATACCTAGCTTTTGGTGGGTTTTCTTAATATTTTGTTGAATATGAATATCAAACTTAAGGTGTTCATCTACAGTAATGCCAAGTAGTTTGGCTGAGGGGACTACTTCTATAGGTGAGTTGGTTTGACTATAGACTTTGAAGTTGTTTATATCGTAGGAGAGGGTCTTTGTGGGATTAATAGTAGAATCTTTGATTTATTTGCATTGAGAGAGAGGTAGTTTTGGTGCATCCAGTTTTCAGTTGTTGAGAAGACAGTTTGGGTTTTAGTCAGCAATTCAGAGAGGTTTGAGGCAGAGCAGACTAAGGTTGAATCATCTGTGTGTTGAATGATTTTAGCATCAGGAATAGCAGTGTGACAGTTATTGATGAAGATGTTAAAAAGCATTGGCCCAAGGATAGATCCCTTTGGTACACCAGTTGGGGTAGGTAGGAAGGAAGAGATGGAGTTCTTCCATTTGATTGCCTGTGATCTGTCTGATAGATAGCTGGAGAACCAGGATAAAGCATTATGTGAGAGATTAAGGTTTGAGAGATGACAGAGAAGGTGCTTGTGGGAAATAGTATCAAAGGCTTTAGACAGATTGAGTAAAACAGTAGAAACTAAGTGGTTTTAAGAAACTAAGAAACTAACTAGTCATCAAAGACGCACACACTCTCTTACACAAACACAACAGTTTTACAGTTGCCATGTTTGGGATTAGAACTCCTACCTAACTAGTATGCTACACTATAGTTTTATCCAGTTATCACAAGCACCACGGAGCTTATATATTAGTCAGATGTTCACAGGTATCTTTGATGGTGAGTAACATCAGCAGCAGTGCTAAAGTAGGGGTAAGGGGAGAGTAGTATGTATGAATGTCCATAAAATCATGTATCATCAAAGACACACACACACACACACACACACACACACACACACACACACTCACACAAACACACACAGTTTCCATGTCTGGGATTAGAACTCCTACCTAATTAGTATGCTGCACTATAGTATTATGCAGTTAGCACAAGCGCCATGGAGCTTATATGTAGGAGAGCTGTCCAAAGGTATCTTTGAAGGTGAGTAACATCAGCAGCAGTGCTAAAGGAGGAGTAAGGGGGGAACAGTAAGTGTGAATGTCCATAAAAATTAGGTATCATGAAAGACGCACACACACTCTCTCACACAAACACACACAGTTTCACAGTTGCCATGTCTGGGATTAGAACTCCTACCTAACTAGTATGCTACACTATAGTATTACGCAGTTATCACAAGTGCCATGGAGCTTATATGTTAAACAGCTGTCCAAAGGTATCTTTGAAGGTGAGTAACATCAGCAGCAGTGCTAAAGAATGGGTAAGGGGAGAGTAGTAAGTGTGAATGTCCATAGAATCAGGTATCATCAAAGACACACAAACTCTCGTTCGCACAAACACACACAGTTTCACAGTTACCATGTCTGGGATTAGAACTTCTACCTAATTAGTATGCTACACTATAGTATTATGCAGTTATCGCAAGTGCCACAGAGCTCATATGTTAGAGATTTCTCCAAAGGTACCTTTGAAGGTGAGTAACATCAACAGCTGTGCTAAAGAAGGAGTAAGGGGAGAGTAGTAAGTGTGAATGTCCATAAAATCAGGGATCATCAAAGACACACACACTCGGTCACACAAACACAAAGTTTCACAGTGGCCTTGTTGGGGATTAGAACTCCTACCTAACTAGTATGCTACACTATAGTATTATGCAGTTATTGCAAGCAACACTTATATAGCTGGAGTTTGGCCAAAGAGTTATTTCAAGGTGACTGACAACAGCAGGTGTGCTAACATGGGCAATGGGAGGTGTAGTGAATGTGAATAGCATCAAAATCATTCATCACCCCCCCCCCCACACACACACACACATTCAGTCACACACAACTTTACATTTGACAGGACTGGGTATACAAATGCTAGATGAATACTGATTTGTACTATCGTTTTACACACTTATCACAAGCACCACAGACACTATAGGGCTGCGGTCTACCAAAAGGAATGTCTACAGTGATTGACATCAGCACATGATGTGATATCGCCCAATTGGATGTGTGGTGGGTGGGATAGGCCTCACAATGGAATTCTCTCTGTCACTGTCTGTCTCTCTCTTCCCCACATCTTTGTGTGTGTATGTTTGACATATTATAGTGTGTTGGCCTTGGATATGTGTGAGTATTCCTATCCAAAGTGTGTGCAAAGCATGAATCGTGTACAATTTGGTGTGTGTACACAGGCATCTGCGAATGACAAATATGTATAGTCCACTGTGTTGTCAGACATGGGCTTCATTTCTCTAAGTGTAGGAGCATGCCCAGTATGACCTTCTGTATTGAGTGTGTGAACCCATTCCAGATAGGGTTGTTCCCCAGTCCAGGGTTTGGTGTCCTACATCTACTGCTAGCAACCTGTTTCTGCAGGATATCTGTAGATAGGTTGACAATATGGAGTCACAATGGGCGGCAGATAGTGGGATACTGTAACTATTGCTGTCTGTGCTGCTTGTGTTACATGGTTAGTGTTAGCAGAGATATTCAGGCATATGTACTGTTTTACACTGTGATGTATTATGTCATCAACTACTGACAGATATACTTATTTGCTCACAGTTATTTCATGGGAAATACAAGATGAATGTAGCTGTGTCCAGTATTATGGTCCACAGCCTACAAATTCTTGCACACTCATGCCATTCTGGAGGGGTAGCTGCAGACACTTGTTGATGGGTCTGTGTAAATGGTTCAGGACCTTGGTACTATGGTGGCTGAGGATCCCCTTCTTGTACATTTATCAACTTAACAGAATGGCCATATCCTGCCATGGCCATACCGCTCAGCTGTACAGATTCACCCAAATTACCCAAAGGCAGGGCTGATATATCTGGTCTGTTCCCTTTCACATTGTGGTTTATGAGCAGGTTTGTAGCCACCTATTACTGGGTTTGCAGGCAAGGGTAGTATGGGCACACATCAGAGTTTCAGACTTCACACCATCTATGACGTCCATGCTTCCAAACCCCCCACTCTGTTATTCTATCCTCTTCCTAACATTATGCGAGTGATATCTGAGAAGTATCCCTATAGTTGGCCCTTCATCCCAGTGGTATTTAGGGGTTGGTCTACAGTTCATGCAGTAGGACATGGTGGGCATGCTACTGGAATTTGTCAACATGGGCCTTGCATTTGTGTTCTGTTAACTGTGTTATGTTGTTAGTTGCGACCCCATGAGATACCATATATTGGCACTATCAGTGAGGCACAGGCCTTTGACAGAGGACTGTAGGCCATTTGGTAGTGATGCAGACCATCTGTAGCAGGCCAGTGTATTCTGTCACTCCTACATTCCCAGGCTGCAAGCCAGTGCATTCCCCTGGGGTGACAGGGTAAATGTGCAAAGTATTAATGGCAATAGTTCCTGTCCATATTAATCCATTTGTCTGGATGCAGGCAGGGTGGTGCTTACAGCTAGGGACACACCTGCATGGGACACCTCTTCAGCATGCTGCATTCTGTGGGTATTGCCATACAGAGGTGGGGTCATACTGTACTCATTCCCAACAGCAAGGATATGACTTGTGATAAACTTGTGGTTGATAGTGGGGTGAGCTGAGTGCATTGTGGTTGGCACTGCAGTTGGAACATGGCACTGTCATCCACAGTACTGCCCATAGGCCACCGAGGCACAACCCTTTATGCCTACATGGTGACCACTTCCAGGCAATATTGAACAGACAACAACCTAACACAAGAACACCTGCATATTGTACAAATGCAACAATCTATCCTGTAGATTGGGCCAGCTCAGGTAATCTGTGCTCCACTGTTATTATACCTCACACTTACATGTTACTGCATTTCTACATAGGATTGTGGGGGGGTGGTGCACCTGATGACTTTAAACATTTGCTATGACTGTACTGGTATTTCAAGTACTCTGTTGGCTTCCATTTCATTTTGTATTCTGACCTATCATGCAGACTGGAGGCATCTCGGTGGGTTTGTGAGCCTCACTGACATGCATGTGTGTGTCCTATGGACACACATTTGGACCACCACATGTACTGCAGTGGAATTTGTCACCTTTTCTCCTTCTGCCTAGTATGTTGACACCAGTATTTGGTATGGATTTCATGCTGCTCATGTAGGTGTCCACTGTCTGCTGCCATCCCATTCAGCCACCCGATTCCCTTGCATGCTCACATCCATACCATAGATACAACTCTCAGAACATACTACTCCATTCAGCAATTGATGGGAAGAATGACTTACTCTGTGGATGTGCCAGTATTGAGGACAGTGTTGGAGGGCTGACTATGTTGGATGCACATAGTATGCTCCCTATACATGGTAAAGCACAGGTAGTGTCAGGTTTGGCATCCCTTTTACTGTATGTGTGAGTCAGAGAGAGGTGCCATTCCCTGGGTCCCTACCATGTCAGTGTATGTGCTATGCATTACCTCTTTGCCAAGACCTGGGCATACTGGGCATGCCTCCTTCTGTCTACATGGGCAGGCTCAGGTAGTTCCTCCTCTGAGTCCTTCTGTGCCTGTGATGGCTTTGGCAATGGTGGGGGGTTGTGTGGCCTTGCCCCATGCTGTTCCTGCTGCAGCTGTTTCCACAGAATCATATTGTGTAGCATGGCACATACTATGAACATATGTGTACATGTAGCTGGAGAGTACTCCAAGGCTCCACTGGATATGTCCAGGCAGTGGAACTATGACTTGAGCATCCTAAACACATGCTCTATTATGATTCTGATTTGTGCATTTGCCTCATTATGGAGTTCTTGTTCAGGGGTGTGTGTGCATTTCTGAGGGGTGCCATCAGCCATGGTTCCAGTGCATAGCCAACATCCCCCACTAGGTGGCCATATGAAATGTCCCCACTGGCAAATGATTGGTACAGCTGTGTCATATGCCAGATGTGGGAGTCATAATAGCTTCTAGGGCTGCCAGCACACACATTCAAGATAATGCCCTGGGCATCACACATGACCTGACCGTTGAGGGGGGTAAGCCCTTGCAGTTTATGTAGACCCTACCCTGCTTGCTGGGTGGTGCTTTGATGTGTATGTGCATGCAGTCTATAGCACCCACTACCTCAGGGTATTCTGCTATTTGGTGGAAGAGATGCATATTGCTGGTCAATGCCTAACGGGTGTTGAGGAAATATATGTGCTCACCGTCATGTGCTGACATGGCATCCAGGAACTGGTGGAGTACCCTGGATGCTGATGCCTGTGAAATCCCCATGATATCCCCAGTTGCCCTTTGGAAGGTACCTGTGGCTAGTATTCTTAAGCCTACATATACCTTGGTATCCACTGGGATGAGTTCCCCTCTGTTGCTTCTGTGTGTGAGGTGTGGGTGGCACAGCTCAACAATTTGCTGTAGAATGTCCCTTTCCACCCTATAGTGCTCCACTGTCTACAGCTCATGTAGCCCCTGGTAGCTTACCCTGGGTCTGTGCACTCTTCTCCTTCTCCTCACTGTGGGTTGGTCATCAGCATTCACATCCTCATATCCTCACCACTCTCAGCCTCTTGCACATATTGATGTATGAGAGTGACAGCAGCCCCTAACATTTCGTTAGTTTTGTTAGGTAAAATCCCCCCATCTGTATACCCTGGTGGTGAGGAGTTTGTTTGAAAAACCAAACTGGAAGGTGTTTTCATGGTTTATAGTAGTGTGCTAGGCTGTTCCATGTGAAATTGGCTGATTCCGATATATTTCACCTGACAGCTATGCTAGTTCTCCTTGATTGCCTTCCTACTGCTGTTTTCCCTTCCCATTGCCTTCCCATTTAAGCCCTGGGGTGTGGTGCACATACCCAGTGCTCAGATATGAACAGAGCTGCTATTTTCTTTTGTTTTACTTTTTAGTTTAAAACACACCAGTATGGGCAATGTAAACACTGCTAGGCAGCATCAGACACACACCCTTCCTTCGCTGTGCTTAGCTAAGGGCAAACACGGGCCACAGAGCTCCAATAAGCTTACAGCATGCATGACACTCCCCCTTATGAGGTCATCCACCTCTTAGACTTATACAATGGTGTTGCTGCACCTACATGGCTGGGTGCAAGCTAACACTGAGAGGAAATCTTTGATTCAGTATCAATCTCCTCATTTGCATAAAACAGAATACTAATTCCTAGTTACCACACTGACACTGAGCCGTCCCCCTTAACAACCACTATTCCCTTGTATTGTTGTCTTATGCATGCCACTGACTATTATGGAAAAGTGCTGATTTGGGTTTAAAAGGTTATTTCCACCTCTTTTTCTTATTTTCAGGTCAATCCTGTTTGTGCACCACTCCCCTACACTTAAATGGCTGAGATCGGCCAAAAAAAAAAAAGTTTTTTATAATTTTGCAAGTATTTCTCATGATAATGGCCATATATCTGGCCATTGGCATGTCAGTACATGTTTTCTTTCGAGCCATCATGCCTCTGTTTTGTAATTGGCAGAAATGTATTCGGTTGGTAACCGAATGCATGTCTGCAGGTTACACTATTCCTGCACAGACGCCTGCCTGCTTCCTGGATCACTAATTCACCTCATTTGCATGGTTTCACCAGCAAATGAGGTAATTAGCATATAGCAGTGGTGTCCGTGCAGTAATAGTGTAGGCGCGCTCATGCACGTCTCAGGGGCTCGATCCTGGATCGCTCGGTGGCCATATTGCATGCAGCAGCTCTTGCACTATTCCTGCACTCCGTGCAGAGCTTTCTAAATCCGGACATTTCTTTTTTGCCAAAATAGTGAAGCACTTTCATTCCCTTCACTACCAAAATTTTATCAGAACTGAAAATAAGCAGCCAACTTCACCTATTATATAATAAATTCATTGGCATCACATAATCAAATAAGGCAACAAAAAACTTTTTAGTATAACATTAAAAAACCTTTATGTTTTTAGTAAAAAACATATAACTTAAATTGCACACCATAAAAATAAATTAGTAAAATTGCTAATGTTTAATATTAATGTTTGCTGTACTGTGTTTATAACTTAGCTGCTTTTATATGTTAAACACTATTAATGCATGTGACGTGAGGTACTGCCAGCTGTATCAGGAGAAGTGAGACTGCACGTGTGGCATATGCCAGCATGTCTGGCTGAAGTTTTGTAAATAATCGTATGCCATTTGGCTGCCACATTAATTTGTACAGATGCTTGTATTAAAAATATATTTTTAAAAGTTGCTTATGTTAAAAATGCTGCAACAGAATCTTAATAGAGTTCTGAATGTGAACTGTGCCCGTCAGGTGAATAGATGTGATGTCATTCTATAACCAGCTGAAGGACAGAACTCTAGCAGCAGTAGTTTGTTTGTTTTTGTTTTCTTTGGAATGTGATATAAAATATCTATGTCAGTTATCAAAGTTCAGTTGTTCAGTTGTTAGTTGTACAGTTGAGTGTGTGGATTATCTCATCTGGCCTTGTTGAAGTGAGCATCTCAGCAATACATCTTGCCTTGCACTATTAAGTGAGTTAACTAGGGACAGTTTCTATTTAGTGTAGTTAGGAAAAGTACTATGAGATTAGTTTAGTATTATTTCTTTTTCTGTATGTGAGATTCTATCCAACTGTGTTATTTTATATTTCTTGTGACTTAAAACTCTGATTTTTTTGTAACTAAATATTAAGTATTTTCCTGTTTTCTATTTTTATTATCCATTATTAAATATCTTGTATACATTTTCATTGTGGCTGGTCTTGTAATGAATAGTTTTAACATTGTGAGAGTACCTGTGCTTATTTCATTGTCACTGTGGCCACTCTAAAAAGCCTTATTGCTCCGGTTACACTCTACCATTCATATCAGTATTAATTTGATATGGTATAATTGGTTACCCCTTGTAAGAGCACTAGAGTATTTGGCTGGAGGCAGCTACCCTGTAATCTGGAGAGGGAACACAGCTGGTGAATCTGTGTCAGCCTTTCCCAGGTGTGTGTGTGTGTGTGTGTGTGTGTGTGTGTGTGTGTGTGTGTGTGTGTGTGTGTGTGTGTGTGTGTGTAAAATCAGATATTCAAGTGTGTGTGTATGTGTGTGTCAGATGGGTTCCGGTGTGTAGATCGCGAGATGATTGCCCGCGAGCTACAAAGCCAAAACAGGAAGGCCGCGGCACTGCTAGACCATAGAGTGGTGCGGCCGAAAGTGAGATAAGCCGTTGGAACCCACGTCGGTGGGAAAACAAAGAAACAGAGATAACCCCTAAAGCAGCTATGTGGGCTGCAAACCAACACAGTAAACAGGCGCGGAATGCCAAAAATACATCAAGCCAAACAAACGCAAGTAAAGCCGTAAAACAAAACGATCCACATGTAAACACAAAGCACAGAAATACATCCAATAAATAAAGTAAAGCAACTTACCTGTAGATCAGCAGAAGTCCTCACAAACCCACACACTAAATACTCCCAGGAAGCAAGTAACAAAATCCATATTAGCTGCAGCTGCAGCAGAGTGTACGTACATACGCATTTCCAAATAGCATGTCCCTGTAAATACAGTCTATGAGTATAACAAAGCACAAACAGCCCTGAGCTATGCAGAATATATGCAACTGAAATACCATACATATGTGGATGTCCAGCAGTGTAGTGCAACAGACAAATGGGTTTCAGACTTCATACCCTTCAGAAAGCACATGCTACTGTAAGACCTGGTGTAACAGCAACTAAGCATGTCACAGCCTGATAGACATAATGTGCCAGTGAGTACCACTGTTGGGAATATTTCCATTTCATGCCCAACACATAGTGATGGAGAGGCATGACTGCAACAAACAGCAACTGTTCTGCTAGAGCCCCCCTAGTGCAATGGCAGGTGGGAACATGGAACTCAGGCAAACACATACTACCAAGCCAACAGCAGGGAATAAATATTGTAGTAGGGGAACACTGTCAGGCAGGAGTGTAAACCCTACACCTAGTCAACAGCAGCATGTGTGTATTGCAGGGGCTGGAAAAACCCATCCATTGTTTGCTGGAGCTGGGGTACAGAAGTATGCAGGCCCACATAGGCAGACAAGGGTGCAACACTGAGTAACTTCCCTATGTAACCTCTGTCACTGAAACTGAGACTAGGCCACACACCCTGATTGGCCAGCAGGAACAGCTGGGAGTTAAAGGGCACCTGTTCAGTACATATAGAAAGTGTGTTGCAAGCAAGTTGTGTAGATGATTACCACACTACAAGCACTTGTCAGCCCCATAGCTGTGTAGACTTCACATAGTGAAATCGTAGTAGGATGGGTATTCAGAGCAAGGTGGAGTACAGACAGCTGCACAGGGAACTGTGGCAGGCAGCACTGCAACACAGGGTACAACAGAGGGCAGTGTACAGCAAGTATTGTAACATCTGATAGTGACTTGTACCAGTTACATCTCTACATCCGGTTCCCAGCTACACTGGCCATGATGGATACTGAGAGGCCATCAACAAGTGGCGTTACCATGATGGAATCTATGTACCTGTATAGCCCTGGTCAGCTTGGCAACAGATACAGCACAGTGCCTAGCCAACAGGGCAAACCAATGCTGGTAGTGGAGTGATACCTCTATCATTTGGAGCGTGACGTGCCACCTAAATGGTACTGGGCATGTATCGAGTGGAGAGTACAGGCTTGCAGAGGTCGTGCCATCACTGTTCGTCAGGATGAGTGGGAGGAACTGCTGAAATCACTGCCGCACCAGCACAGGCCTGATGCAACAATAGCCCAGGTGGCTACACTGTGAGAGAACTGTGGCAGAGGGCAGTAACTGTCAATGACTTGCCAAGCTTGGTAATGTAGAGTGTCCTAGGCTCAGCAGATGAAAATGTACTACAAGAGATGCCTTGCCTTGCTACCCTGTGTCGTAGCATAACCAGGGTATGGCAGAGGGCACGGGCATCCATGACCACACCTCCAGTAACACTCACGGATATTGATGTCAGGCAGTATCCACTCTGTAGTGGCAGCTTTATCCCCCGTAGAAGGTCTGATATGGATGAGACTGATTCCTTGGTTCTACTTACAATGGCACAGAATCTAACTGATCTGTGCAGATCTGACATCATTCTTGGGGATGGCACCTTCCCTACATGGGCTGATATATGTCGCCAGCTGTATACATTACATGGCTGTATTGGCACCTCCACCTCAACAAGGATTGTCCCCTGGTGTACTGTCTCATGACAAGGAAGTCAGAGTCTGCATACAACAGTATGTGGGAGATATTGAAGGGTATGGCTGCAGAACAGGAGTGCAGCCTGGCTCCGCAGTATATTATGACTGATTTCGAGAAGGCAGTGATCCATGCCAGCTGTAAGTCATTCCCTAAGAGTATTCTGAAGGGGTGTCTTTTCCACTTCACACAAATCATTTGGTGCCAGATCCAGCATCACCACCTTGTGGCCCTGTATGGTACGGACACTGCTTTCTCAATTGCCGTATGCAAGTTAATTGCGTTGGCATTCATACCAGTGGAAGATGTTGTCCCTGCATTTCTAGACATTGTGGCTACGTTACCTGACTGTGCACAGCCTATTGATGTATTTCTGGACCATCATTATGTGCGAGGCCGACCACGCAAGTATGCATCCCACTGCTCTGCACAGCAATGACTACCATCATCCTACCCTTTGAGGTTTTGGAATGTGTGTGATATCTCTGACATGGATTTTCCACAGACTAATAACCAGGTAGAGGTATGGCATCATCGGCTGAAGGTGTTACTGGGACACCCTACTGTGCAGCTATCTGACCTTCTGTCTGTTCTGCAACAGGAACAGAATCTGACAGATACACGAAGAGAGTCTCTTTTGAGGGGGATGCCTGTGACACCACATAGGAAGGCTATTGTTGTAAGGGAGCATCTAAAGCACATCTTGCAACATAAGTGTGACTACAGTGATGTGCAGGATTTTCTCTGTGCTGTGGCACATTTCTATAAGTTATGATTATATCAGGGTTTAGTATGGACCAAGCACTGCAGACATCACTTTACATATTGTGTTAATAAAGGTTTTGCCCACAACACACAGGTTTCACACTACCACTTTCATGCCCACTTGGCATCCTGTGCCAGGCACATGTTTCACTGACAGTTGCACATGGTGGTTTCTAGGGGGGTGTAGAGTGTATCACGTAGGGGGTTTGTGTCTCCTACCTGTGGTTAGGGTGCAGGGGGGTCCTCTATTCCCACAGGGAATTGTCTGCAGGCATTTGTCACTGCAGCTAAACTGCTATACTGCTATGTGTCCACATCCAGCTGTCTCACAGTGGGGTGTCGCACTGTGCCTGAACCCATGTCAGATACTTAGAGCTGGGACACAGTTCTCCAAGGTGGGCCTTGTTTGGGATCTGGAGAGACAGAGAGTCCAGTCCCAGTGGAGTGTGTTTCTTGTGTGCTCTTGGGGGAAATTGTGTTGGATGCATACAGCTGCATTTGAAATACTATGTAAATCCATTCTTGTTCTTAGTGACAAATCTCAAAATGCACTCATTAAAAGCACTCCTTAAAATGGAGAACATCGACATTTGTAACAGAGACCTGGTTCAAGGCAGCAGAGAGCAGCCTTGCACTACCAGGCTATAACTCATTCCACACCTTTTGACCCCAGAAATTGGACTGAAGCTCCAAAAGGAGTGGTGTTTCTGTATTCATAAAGGATGCGCACACCTCCAGACTGGTAGCCCAACATAATGCATCAGAGATACTTCAGGTGCAGCTAACATTGGGTAAGACAGCGATTCAGGTTGTTGCCTGCTATAGGTCCCCAACCATGTCCCAAGACACACACTCCATGTTCCTAAGCATCCAGGAGAATATTAGGGTCCAACCTAGCACTCTCATACTGGGCAACTTCAACTACCCCTCCATTAACTGGGAAAACTACTCTAGTACCAATACAATTCCCAACGTTTCCTGGAATTCATTAATTGCAATGCCCTGGACTAGCTCGTGCTTACCCCCACTAGAGGTAGCAACATCCTTGACCTAGTCATTACTAGCATGGGCGACCGTTGCTCTACACCAATAGTCAACTCCTCCCTGGTTAGATCCGACCACAAACAAATCACCTTGGAAATCCACATCCCCCCCGCAAAGGTAACCACCATGATAAACTTCTCCAAAGCTAACTGTGGGATCCTAAAAATAAAGGTGGCTAACTTCACGGCACCCATGCAAATGATGAATAGTTGCATGACTGCCGAATCATACACCAATGCACTGTACGAACACGAACACAAATGCATGGATCTCGCCATACCCAATAGAACTAAGATGAGCTCCTCCAAAAAAGGAAGCCAATATGGTGGTCCCCTGCCATAAACAAACTCTACAACAGAAGGAGGAAAACTGATGCGGAATAAGGTGAAGTCCCAAGACTGGAAAAACTACCTTATCAGCCTCAACAAAAAGTTGAGATCCCTCATCAAATTCTTTAAAGGTAGCTATGAAAATGGAATTGCAGCAGATAGTAAAGACAACCACAAAGCCGTTGATAGTTATGTAAAGAATCCCCATGGCAATACCCAGATTTGCTCTGAGCTACTGCACAATGATACCTCCTATACTGAGCCAACAGATATTGCCAATATACTGGCTGACAGTTTCAGTGCTAACTTTACCCCTCTCTCCCCCACCAAACGACCAATTACAATACCAGTAGATTGCCAGGCACCCAGTATTACTGCTGCACAGGATAAAACAGCACTGTCCAAGGCCAAGAATACATCTTCTGTGGGACCTGACAATATCCCTGGCTGTGTTCTACATGAACTACACAGTGAACTGGCACCTCACCTGTGTGTACTGTTCAATCACAGCCTCAGCTCAGACTTTGTCCCTACCAAATGGCGCACTGCTACAGTCATCCCTCTCCACAAAGGAGGAGTGACTACAGACCCTGGGAACTATCGCCCTATTAGTCTGATGAGTCTGATTTCTGATATGCAAAGCTATGGAACATATCATCATGGACCTAATAAACAAGGATATAGGGAATCTCCAAACTCTGGATCTCACACAGTTTGGTTTTGTAAAGGGTAGATCATGCCTGCTCAACCTGGTCAACTTCTTTGAGTCAGTCACCAGAGCTGTGGATGAAGGCAAGGTGGTTCATACAGCCTACCTTGATCTGGCCAAGGCCATTGACACCATTCCCCACTCAGGAATCATAGAAAAATTCACTAAGCTAGCCATCAAACCCTATATCACTAGGTGGGTTGCAAACTGTCTCACAGATAGAACCCACAGTGTGAAAGTAACTGACTCCAAATCAGACTGCTGACCTGTCACTAGTGGAGTCCTACAGGGTTCGTCCTGGGTCCTCTCTTGTTTGGTATCTACTTCTCTGAATTCCAGGCCAACACGAAGGGACTCTGGCTGACAAAGTTCACAGACAATTGCAAGTTGGGAGCTATTATTAACTCTCCAAGTGATGTTGATATCTTACAGAAAGGCCTCACTGAAACCAGTGACTGGTGTCAGAACCATAGCCTTAAGCTCAATGCCAAAAAATGTGTCATCATCCCCTTTGGGAAAAACCTGGTTCCCATGAATTACCACATCAATGGTAGCCCACTGAACACAGAAGGAGTTATAAGGGATCTGGGAACACAGGTTGACAGCAACATCTATTTTGTCCACCACATTGCCACTGTGGTCAGAAAGTCCTTCTATGTGGCACATCTCATTGCTAAGGGTTTTGCATCCAGGAAGAAAGAGGTCATTGTCTCCCTCTACTCTTCTCTCATTACACCAATCATCGAGTACAATGCCCCACTTGGCATGTACCTCACTAGACACCTGCAACAAACTGGAAAGGCTGCAAAAGTACCTCACAAAGAGGATCTAGGCCTTAAACACTTGTCCTATATGGACACACTCAAAAAACTCCAACTATTCTCTGTCTCATATTGCCTAGTTAGTAGCGATCTCTGCTTGACTTACAAATCCAAGTCTGACATAGCTCTGTTAGAAATGCTACATCTAAAGAAATACCAATCCCTCAGCATCACAAACTCCAGAGACCTCAACCTCATTACAAAAATCAACAGAACAAGCTGGAGGGACAGGTTCATAACCCAGAGACTGCCCATGCTATACAATAGACTTTCCATACATGTCAAACAGAGTACCTCAATGGCCCTCTTCAAGAGAAATCTTGATGAGTGAATGGGAAATAGAAAATTCATCCAGGGAATCCCTCCAGTGGCTCTACTCGACAGAGGCACGGGGAACTAAGGTCGGGTGGCACAATGCCAGGGTAATCCTATGGGCTAGGCTTGTAAAGGCTCCAGGGCAATTAGCCTAGTACACACGTATGAACCTCTCACCAGTGTCAGTGGTGAGGATTGAGGCTCCTCAGTTGCTGGCTTGAGGTAAAGATGGGTACATCGTTACAATACAAATGTGCTCATTTAGACATGGGGCTTGAGCTGCATTTAACAAGAGCTGCCTATGTAGTTCTCTATATTGCGACTGATCTTCACAGTTAGCACCCCTTTCAAAAGGCGGTACCCTTTCCAGAATAAAAAATACAAAGTCTTTGAAATTGGAACTGACTCTAGAGTGCTTGCTCAGCACATTTGTATCATCTCCATTCCTAACAGCATATGTATAGTCATAAATCCTAACATATAGTGCATGCTCACTTCTGCTATCTCAAAAAGCCAAACAAATACACGGGTCTATATTATAACATCAACATCTAAAAACATTGAATGTTATAATATCGGCCCCATTCAATCGAAACACCAGAAAACCGAACAGTCAGAACAGCGATTTTTTTTCCCAGGGAAAAAACTTGCTGTTCCGACAAACATACACACAACTCAAGCACACCAAAATAAATAATCCATACACATACACTTCACAAAACCTTACACTAAACCAGGCATACACCACTAGCTACCCACTTACATTAACCCAATCCTAACCCTAAGGTCCCTAACTATCACACACTCACTTTACCCGCTCCCTAACCCTAACTCACCTACCCCAACCTAACCCTCACGTCCATACAATCGTACATTTACCTGACCCGCGCCCTAACCCTAATTCACGTAACCCACACCCAATCGTACACTCACCTTCATTCTCACACTTACCTTAACCCGGTCCGTAACCTTCACTCCACAGTTGAGGAAATAGCAAAGCTGCAGAAATGGCCCACTGAATACTTTCCCTAGGAAAGTATTTGGTGTTCTGCAGCTTCGCTATTCCAAGCGTTCGCTCTACTGGGTTCGATATTATAACAGTCGAAGTTTTTGAACTTCAATGTTATAATATAGACCCCAAATAAACAGCCCCTTTGATTTTGCAGTTGTATTTCTCCCTAAATGCAATAATTTTAGTATAAGAAGAAACTGTGGTATTTGTTGTTTACTGTTTTGCTGTGTAGCATTTTAGTTCTTGTTTTTATGTGGCTTGGAGGATGTCTTTCCAAGATGTATATGAGGTTTCATAGATTTCCTATTACTGAGACTCCTACTTCAAGTAAGCTATCTATCCTAGTAACATTATCAACACAGCTCATTTCAAAACTAGATAGTAAGCAGGAAATGAATAAAACAGCAACAATAAGAGATTCCTGTGGTGGAGACTGCAATGCTGGAAATAGGAATGTCAAAGGTTTGATTGAGCTTTCTAAAAACAAGGCTATCAATGGAAATGACCAGATGTCAGGTAACATCTTTTTTTTTCAGATTGGTTGAATAAAGAGGCAATGTTCAGTACAGGTATTGGATAATGCACTATCACTAAAATGCTTGGTGAAAAGATTAGTAAATTAAAAAATATCTTTCTGAAATTCCTTAGTTTACAGTTGAATAATGTCTTTTTATATGACAGTATTGCAGCATGGAGGGTACTGAAGGGATTATGAGTACAGAAATTTCCTAACGGCTTATTCTGTGGTTGTTTAAAACATAAAGAGCTTCTGGAATTATCTGATAAAACTGGCATTGAACTAATAAGTATTTTGGCAAGAGACAATGTTAGGCAACTTACAAAATTGTTGAGCATCATTAATAAACTACAAAATGACATTGTACATTACCTTTTATTTTCAGCTTATGAAAGTAATTATAATGCAGTTTCTGATGAATTTCATGCTGAATGCAGTCAAATCAAAAAGAGGAAGGAGAAGAAAATATTATGAGACAGGGAAGACAATAAAAATAAAACTGTATATCCTGACCTGAGAGGAAAGGCTATTCAGAAGCCACTCCCATCTGTTGGTGCCATGTGGTCTGGGGATGAGGGTTACACTATCGGTAATAGTGGTAAAGGAGTAGATAGAACAAAATGAATTTTTTTTAGACCTGCCACAACTATGAAGGTCAGAGAGGTTATCATCCAAAAATCCAGTGTCCAGAAATTATAAAACCAACTACATGAATGGATAAGGTCACCCCATGGATAAGGTAGAAAGTAGTTCACAAATAGTTTCCATAATCTTGAAGATTCAGTGAAAATAAATAAAATTATAGTATATGACTCTTTAAAGCATAATGATGCTTTCCATTGTCGAAGGAAGTCAAAACCTTGTTAACAGTGTTGTTTAGGGCATAAAAGGCATTTAATATTATCTTGTTTTAATCCAGTAATAAGATCTGATCCAGTATGCAAAGTTGCTTTGCTAAGGCAAAATGTCTGATAATTATGTAAGCATACTTGCAACTAACTTAGACTAAAGTCCAGCACAGCTGTTGCACTGCACATGCTGTAGGTTAGCAATTTAAAAGTGACTGCTTGCCAGCAAAAAGTTTCTATTATCTCTAAGACTGCTTGAAACACCAGAGGGTAAATCCAACAGTAATGAATAAAACTTTGCTTTCATTGTTATTATTTAAACAAAATCAGAAGACAGTTCTGTATACTCATAGTGTCTATCAACCTTTGGTGATAGCATAAGATAGGAGACATTACAATACACAATAAAACTTTGTTTAAAATAAACAAAACCTAGAAATAAGTATTCCAGCTATAAAACCATTACTAGTTTCCTTTTTATTTTGAAAATGGTGAACAGTGTTACATTAAATAAAATAATTGTTGCCTTAAACATATGAACAATTATGTAACTTTTAATGTCTGTTTGTCTGTTTGTGTCTTTCGGCTTTTCCCGGTTAGGGATCGCCACAGCGGAACTCCGGTCCACTAATGATTGGTAGTGGATTTTTACGTACCGGGTTACCAGCCCTGACGCACAACCTTCAACGAAGGCATGCCCCATCCACGTATGCCTCCACACAGAAGACGCTTTAGCTGAGAATCGAACGGGACAACGTCTTGCTATGGGGCGACAACACAATTGAAATTAATAAACTAGCAAAATATATGTGCAAAAAAGAAAACCATGCACAGAAAAGAAATTGGAGGCTTGATAAAATTATAAAAAATAGATTTATATATACTGTGTGTGTGTGTGTGTGTGTGTGTGTTTGTGTGTGTGTGTGTGTGTGTTGTATTGAGTGAGCATACCTTAAAAATGATATTAAATTAGTTATGGAATAAAAGTATATTAGGTAGTCACTGAACTAGCATGAAGTAGTAAATTCCCATTATAAAGTAGATGCTGTTTTTGTTGTTAAACAGTAAAGTATGTAAAAATGGTATGAGTCAGAACTTTAGTGCAAGTAGTTTATGAGCTTTAGAAGAAGTGCTGGTGGGTTAAATTTATTTTGTTTCTTTTGGGAAGCATTAATCCATGAAGACTGATCTGAAGATCTTTTCAGTGAAGCAGTATACCAAGCCATATCCTCTATCAGAATAATAATGTTGTTTTTGATAAAAGCTGTAGCTTCATCCAGACTATATTAAACATTCTTGGACAATTTTCAGGAATAATTTGAATTTGGTCTGGTGTCAAAGGAAAAATATACTTTAAAAATGATCAATACACGGTAGGTTCAGGTTAAGGCACTTTAATCTTGCAGCAAGGAGACAAAAATGTGCTAATACAGAGTTTGTCTAACTAGAATCAGGAAATACTAGCATTTTTATACATTTTCTAATAAGACATTGCCTACCAAGCTGACGTAGCAGATCACAAGTTTTAACATCATCATTACATAGCAGTTGTTTTTATGCTTTTCTGCTTGTACAATCAATTTTTGTGAGAAACTTCCTAAGAAAAACAACGTGGCCTTGGCTACCACCAGTTAGATATATGCAATGTTACCATTCAAGGTACTATGGGTAATTTGAGCACAAAGCTAGTATAGATTGCAGTTCATTTCTCCAACAGTTCTTTGTCTGAATTTATCTCTTCCTTCTGCAGCTGTGCATGTTCTCATACCACGAACAGAGCTAATTGTTCAAAATCATAACATTATAGAATATAGCATTGTTCATTCATTGCTTCCTGACCTAGCAGATAATCACCTGTTTTTTAAGTACATTTCCAAAAGGCATAAACATGAATTTTGCTGTGCTAGCAGTTACTAGGTCAGAGGGCATCTTGCAAGTTTCAGAAAGCACACTGCAGTTTCAAAAGCATCTTTTAGTCTCATATAAAACTAAGCTGTATATAAAATAGTGTATATAAAATAGAATGAAAAATGTGTTAACTCTTTTAGCTTCTAATTAGCATTAAGCACACACATTAATACATATTTTTCTAACATTTCCCCCCTGTTAATACTTTTTAATTCTATTTTCAAAAGCATAAACAGTTTGCTTCTTCTCCTAACATCTTCCATTCAGGATTTGCAGTTAAGAGAGTCATTCAGTTTAGACTTATGAAAGTGTTTCACTTTTCAACACCTCTTCAATTTCAGTACTTTGATACAAAGTCTCAGAAACTGACATGTCTATAAAATCTTCGATTAACATTTTCATGCAGGGAATACCACAACAGATGCATGCTCCTAATAGGAGTAATTCTACACAAATGGCAATCAGGATGTTCATTAGGATGGAAACCCACCCCCCAAACAAATTCTGGAAAAAGTCCATCAGAGGGTTTGGGCCTGGTTTGGTCATGGTCGACACTTGCTAGATCAACTCAAGATGGTCGTTTATCTCGTGCTAGTTGTCAGGAATATACGAACAGCATTCTTCTTTGATTAAAGCACACGTACCACCTCTCGCCACTAGGGTGAAGTTGAGAGCCATGTGGTTCTGAAGCACCACAGTTCTTATAGCATTCAGTTCATCAGTCACTAATTTGAGAGCAGAAAAAGTTGCATTGCTCATAACTTTGAGAAGTTTAGACAGTTTTCTCAGCTCCCAAATCAATTTTACTGCACCATATGCAGGGGCTATGCCTGCCCACGATATAATGGTGTCACTCAAGTCCATGTGTGTCAGTTTATCTTTGTTTTTTATGGAGTTATGGTTTCTCCACCCTGCTTCGATTCGTCCCACTGGATTCTCGGGTCTCTTGATTGGACTTCTAGGTTTACTGCTGACCTCTCTGATGTTTCGAATTTTTCCCTGAGGCAAAGCTGCAGTGTGTCATATGGCCGGAACCAGGTAACCCAAAAAACAACTGCCGGACCAATTCTCAGGTAGCCATTTATATGCTTTTTTTCCCACAAACAAAATAACAATTCTCTACTTTAGTATTGATATAAGCTTGCCCTGCATGAAACATTTTCTTATCAATAATAGAAAGCTGCTTTAAAAGAACAGGATTATGTTGTATTTCATTAACACTTCTATGCATCTTCTCGAAATATGCATCATAGTTTGTATCACAAATAGTTTTTGTCTTCCTGGCCTTAATATAACATTTATAAGAAACAGTCACATTGCAATTGCTGCAACCCACCTGAATAGTGTCATTTTTGTAAAAACATACAATCCCTTTTTGTGTAACAGGTAGGTACAATGCTATTTTGTCTTGTGATTTCACAGGTGTAGTATCAAAAATCAAGTTTTCCCAGGTCTCATTGACCCCTAGGGGGACAGCAGTCATCAATAATTCTCTGTATGCTGTTGGTATAGCTGTGCAAATCCAGCAGTTCAAAACATTGAAAGTCTCAGCATACTCATATTTAATTGCTTGGTAAGTGTTAATGTTTGGATGCCAGTCTATGAGTAATGCATCACGTTTGTTCAGTTCAACTCGTGTTGCTGGGAAAAGGAAAGGCCACAGCAAAAAGATCATTGTTATCAGTATAGCTATCAGAATAATCATGCAAATTTTCTGAGGTTGTTCTACATCTCTGTTTACTCTATAACTGGTCATTTTGTTCTCATTGTACAACAGTAACAAGGTTTTTGTCCAGTTCAAAGTTCTTAATCAATTTACAGTGTATCAGATGAATCCAGGACGCTCGCTCTGCGATCTTGACTGCAGTGGGTGTTGACAGTAGCACCTGGTACGGTCCTTCCCACTTCGGAGAACTCCAGTTCTTTTTCTTCACAACCTTCACCCAGACCCACGTGCCTGGGACTATTGCTACTTCCGATGGTCTGGTTTGTTCTTTATCTGAAACAGAATTTAACTGCAAAAGTTTGTTATTCAAAAATTGCCTCATATACTCTGCAAGTGAACTGTCAGCCTCCTGGTCTGCAGGCATGAGAGGTTTCCACTGAGGTGTATAATATGCCCTCCCAAACAGAATTTCAAAAGGAGTTAACCCTTTTACATTTGGAACAGTTGTCATACTCAACAGTGCCAGAGGTAGACAGTGCACCCAGTTCTTTTGTGTCTCACTAATCAATTTCCTGAGCTTATTTTTCAAAATTCCATTGTGCCTCTCTACTAATCCTGCAGATTGGGGGTGGTATGCACAATGGTTTTTCAGAGAAATCCCAAAGTAACGGCTTAATTGTTGTATAGTTTGATTTACAAAGTGTGTGCCATTGTCACTATAAATCTTTTCCGGTATGCCAAATCTAGGAATAATTTCTTTAACAAGGACTTTTGCAACAATAGATGCATATGGATTTTTAGTTGGAAAAGCTTCCACCCATTTGGAAAACATATCTATAATGACAAGGCAGTACTTCTTATTTTTGCATTTGTTCAGCTCTATAAAATCCATACAGATAGTATGGAATGGATACGGTGGTGTAGGGAAACTCCCTTGCGTAGGTTTCAATGCCCCTTGTGCATGATGCTTGTTACAAACATGGCATGCTGCACAAAACTTTTTTGTGTAGTTTGTAAATCCATACGTCGTAAACACTCGATTCACTAACTGTACCATCCCCCCTGTTGAGACATGGCACTGCCTATGGCTCAACAAAGCTGCATATCTAAACAAGTTAGATGGCAAAATCGGTTTCCACTCTTTGGAGATGTACAGCCCTTTCTCAAGAATTGCTCCTCGTTTTATCCATTTTTGTTTTTCTACATTTGTAGTAAGTGTCTGCATTGTTTTTAACATTTCTAAGTCTAAAATCTCAGATGGTTGTAATTCCTCACTGAAAAGAAATACTTCTGAAGCTGAAGCTGCTTCTTTTGCAGCTGTATCAGCCCTTGCATTACCTTTTGAAATCCTATCCTGTTGCTTGGTATGAGCTACGCATTTGCAAATAGCTACTTTCTGAGGTAACTGAATAGAGTCTAACAAATCTAAAATAAATTGCACATGATTAATTGGTTTACCAGTAGATGTTATCATTCCTTTATTTTTCCACTGCTGCGCAAAAACATGTACAGTAGAAAAAGCATACTAGCTGTCAGTAAAAATGTTCACTCGTTTACCCTTTGCCAAGGTACATACCCTTGTTAAAGCAATCATTTCTGCTGCTTGTGCAGATAAGTTGTGCGGTAAAGACTTTGCTTCTAAAATCTCAGTATCAGAAACTACTGCATACCCCACTAGATTCTGTCCTGTAGGACCCCTCCTACATGAGCCATCCACATAGTATGTCACCTCGGCATCATCCAAGGGAACATCTGTGAGATCTTTTCTAGGTAGTGTCTTTTGCTCAATCTCCTGCAGGCAGCAGTGTGGTTTGCCATCTGCAGGGGTTGGGAGCAAGGTTGATGGATTCAAAGTTGTGCATCGTTCAATTGTCATATGAGGTTGGCTCAACAGTATAGTCATACAGGAAAGATATCTAGCAGGAGAAAGATATGCTACTTTTTCTTGCAGTAAAATAATCACGACTGCATGAAGCACTCTCAGTGTGAGAGGGTGGAATAACACTACTGAGGCTGAAGCCTGCACCGCCATTGCAGCTGAGACTACTGCTTGTACACAGTGGGGCAGGGATCGCGCCACTGGGTCTAGCTGTGATGAATAGTAAGCTATGGGTCATTGTTTGTCCCCATGCTGTTGTGTTAACACTGATGTCATATAACCCTGCTTACAATCTACAGTTTGGAAAAATTGTTTATGATAGTTCAGTAATCCTAAAACTAATGAGGATGCTATCAGTTGTTTCAATTTGCAGAAAGCTGATTCTGCTTCTGGTGTCCACTGTAATAAATCTTGTGCTGCCATAGGCTTTTTGAATATCAAGTTGGTCAGTGGAGCAGATTCCAAGGCATAGTTTGGAATCCAACTCCAACAAAAATTAGTAGTACCTAGGAAGGACATCATTTCCTTCTTGGTAGTTGGTTTAGGTGCTTGTAATATTGCTGTTTTTCTGTCTTCATCTAATATTCTGCCTTCTTTGGATATTACGTATCCCAGGTATTTGACCTGTTTTTTCCAAAGTTGCAGTTTGTTTTTGTTTACCTTGTGTCCTTGAGTAGCTAAAAATTTTAGTAATGCTATGGTATCCTCTCTGCATTCTTGCTGGGTGGGGGCTGCCAGCAGAATGTCGTCTATATAAAGTAAAATCTGGCTGCCTTTCGGTGGGATAAATCCCACCAGGTTACTTGCCATTTCTTGTGCGAATATTATTGGACTCTCACAATATCCCTGTGGTAGTCACGTATATGTATACCTTTTTCCCTGAAATGTAAATGCAAACCAATGTTGGCTGTCAGGGTGTATCGGTATTGAGAAAAATGCATTGCTAATATCTACCACAGAAAAATACTTTCGTTGAGGTTTCAAATCATTTAATAAGGTATGTGGATCTGGCACCGTAGGTGCCCTGGGTATAACTGCATCATTTACAGCTTGTAAATCTTGGACCATACACCATTCTCCGTTTGCTTTCCTAACAGGAAATAAGGGTGTATTACATGGTGAATCAGGAGATTCTATCAATACTCCTTTCTTAAGTAAGGCTGCTATTATAGGTTTGATTCCTATTTCTGCATCCTTTCTCAAGGGATACTGTCTCTTTAGAGGTCTAAATGCTGACTTTGGCGTGATAGTGACTGGTCCTGCTGTACGAATAAGTCCTACATCTGATTTTCCTGTTGATCAGAGAGTCTCTGGCATGTCTCGTAAGGCTTTTTCCTCTTCCTCTAGTAAGAGTGCTTCTCAGCTGTCCTCACTTGCCTGCAAGTGCACAGCTGGGTGTGTCTGTGTTATTCAGTTCAGCTTCCACTTTTGTACTCCCTGTTCGGAAAGTTCTAACTCTGTCTGCTTTTCCCACCTTGTGACTTTTTCTCCTAGGTCTGCCCACTTCACATTTCTATCTTTAGTCAAACTCACATGTGGTAATCAATTAGATTTGTAAAGTGCTAGGAATTCCTGGGGCAATGAACAGCTTACTACACTGTTTCCTTCTGTGTCCCAGTACAAATTTCATAATACTAATCTGTTAGCATGGTTTCTAAACAGTTCTTGCTCATATTCTTTATCAGGTCCTGGTTTGCTGCAGTAATATAGAGTGCAATGCAACAAATGCTGTTTATCAGTGTTAAGGGAGGGGGATTTACTGATGGCTACGTTCATCAGTTATTCGGTTACTGCACCTGGACCAGTCGTAACCAAGTCCTGGCTGTACCAATAAAATGTTTCACCCTCCGGTCACACTACAAAAGTATCCATTTGTCGCTGTGCTTCCATACCCTGCATAGTTGGAACTACTGCTATACCAAATATCTGCATTAGGTCTCTGCCCAAAAGATTTACTGGGCATTTTGCAGAAACAACAATTTTGCTTTTCTGGGTCATCCCTGAAACAGGGTCAGTTATTGCTATGTTGTGGGAGAGTGGCTCCCGATACAGCTGTCCATTAGCTGCTTTCACTAATATGTAATCAAGTGATTCTGAATTTTCTGGTAGCTTGGAAGGATGTATCAGGGTCCATGAAGCCCCTGAGTCACACAGGAATTTAACTTCCCTCCCCTCTACCAGAAGTGTAACTTCCGGTTTTGTGTCTGCTAAGTAGAGCTCTAAGCTCAATAATGCCAAGTCTAAAATTTAATTTTCTTCATTATCTGTGATTTCATGCACATCCTCTATTTCTTCTATCACATCCTCTACTCCTTCTATCACATTTGCATTTGTCTTTTCTTGTCTATTCCTTTCCAGTGATTCTTGACTATCATATAGTCAGTCCTCACCCTCCTTGTCTTCTGTGGTTACCTTTTTATTTTGCCTGCAATCCCTTGCTAAATGTCCCTTTTTCCCGCATTTAAAACATTCACCCCTTTTCTTTCTCTCTTCAAAGTCCTCTGATCGTTTATCAGATTGTTGGTTTCCCTGGGCATTTTTCTTACCCTTCTTCCCAGTTTGTACTAGGCAAGGCTCAAAAGACAAACCCACCTCCATAGGTATCACAAGGGATAAGAAACTAAGAGTAATGCTACTCAATGCCAGAAGTCTAAACCTCAAGATGCACGCACTCGAAACTCTCCTTAGCATGGAGAACATCGATATCTGTGCAGTAACAGAAACCTGGTTCAAGGCTCCCGAGAGCACCCCAGCACTACCAGGTTATACCTCATACCATGCTTTTTGGCCCCAAAACTTGGACCGAACCACAAAAGGAGGGGGAGTATCAATATTCGTCAAAGATACCCACACCTCCAGGTTGGTGGCACAGCACGAAGCATCAGAGACTATCCATGTGCAACTAACAGTGGGTAAAACTGCCTTCCAGTTTATAGCCTGCTACAGACCACCCTCCCAAACCCAGGAACCACACTCAGCCTTCCTGAGAACACTGGAAAATATGATGGTCTCTCCAAACACCATTATATTGGGCGACTTCAACTACCCAAACATAGACTCGAAGCATTACTCTAGCTCCAACACCCTAGCCCAAAGTTTCCTAGAATTTATAAACACAAATGCTATGGAACAACTTGTTACCACTCCCACAAGAGGGGAAAACATACTGGACCTGATCATCACCAACATGGGGACTCTATGCTCCAGACCAGAAGTGTATCCCTCACTGGTAAGATCAGACCATAAACTAATCTCACTGGATATTCACATCCCGACCCCACCCCCTGCCCAGAAAACCACAGTGAAAAACTTCTCTAAAGCAAATTTCACACTCCTCAAAACCGAGGTGGAATCCTTCAAAGCCCCCGGGCCTGTGGAAAACACGGCCCAGACCAGAGAATCCTTTATAAATGCATTCTATGAACACCTTCAGGAATGCATGGATCATGCAATCCCAAATAAAACCAAGACCCAATCCTCCAAAGGCAGACGTCCTGTCTGGTGGACCCCAGCCATAAACAAACTATACAATAGAAGGTGGAAGCTACTACATGATAGAGCAAAATCCCAAAAAGGGAAGGCATCTCTGATCAGTATTAGCAAAAAACTACGGGCACTCATAAAATTGTCTAAGGCCAGCTTTGAGAGAAAAATTGCACAGGACACTAAGGATAATTACAAGGCTTTCTTTAGTTATGTTAGGAACCTAGGTGGGAATTCCCAGATATGCTCAGAATTAGTCCAAAATGACAAAAAATACACCGAACCCACAGACATTGCCAACATCCTAGCTGACAGGTTCAGCGCAAACTTCTCCGCCCCCTCCCCACCAAAAGGGCAAATATCTATCCCAGCAGAGTGCTGCCCCCCTGACATCTCAGATGCTCAGATAAGAGCTGCCCTCTCCAAAGCAAAAAACACAGCATCAATGGGACCAGATGGTGTCCCGGGCTGTGTCCTACATGAACTCCAAGAAGAGCTAAACCCAAACATAAAACTACTGTTCAATCTCAGCCTTACTACAGGGTATGTACCCAAAGAGTGGCGTACAGCAACAGTGGTCCCTCTCCACAAAGGTGGTGCCTCAACGGATCCTGGAAACTATCGCCCTATAAGCCTGACTAGCTTGTTCTGCAAAGCTATGGAAAGGATCATCATGGACCTCATAAATAAAGATATTGGGGACCTACAGACACTGGATCCTACCCAGTTTGGCTTTGTTAAGGGCAGATCCTGCCTCTTAAACCTGGTCGATTTCTTTGAAACAGTCACCAAGGCCATTGATGAGGGGAAGGTGGTCCACACAGCCTACCTGGACCTTGCAAAAGCCTTCGATACAATACCCCACTCCAGCATTATAGATAAGCTCACCAGCTTAAATATAAACCCCTATGTCACTAGATGGGTTGCAAACTGGCTCAAGGACAGAACCCACATGGTTAGAATTGCTGGAGCCATGTCAGACTCCAAACCAGTTACAAGTGGCGTCCCACAAGGCTCAGTCCTGGGACCTCTCTTGTTCGGTATATATTTCTCGGAGGTACAGGCCAACACGGAAGGACTGTGGCTGACCAAGTTCGCAGATGACTGCAAACTGGGCGCCATAATCGACTCTCCAGCCGACACAAGCATCCTCCAAAAGGGCCTCATAGAAACAGACAACGGGTGCCAGAGCCATGGCCTCAAGCTAAACGCCAAAAAGTGTATAGTCATCACCTTTGGCAAAAACAAAGTGCCCACAAATTACCACATAGGTGGTAATCCATTAAGTACAGAAGAAGTAATTAGGGACCTGGGGACCCAAGTTGATAGCAATCTCTCATTTGACAACCACGTGGCCAAAGTGGTTAGAGGAACATTTTATATAGCCCACCTAATCATGAAGGGATTCACATCTAGATCAGGGGAGGTCATTGTGCCTCTTTACTCATCCCTCATCAGGCCCATAATTGAGTACAATGCCCCTTTTGGGATGTACCTTACCAGACACCTGCAGCAACTGGAAAGACCCTAAAAGTACCTCACCAAGAGGATCAAAGGGCTCAAACAGATGCCATATGCTGCCCGGTTAAAGAAACTCCAGCTCTACTCAGTGGCATACCGCCTGCTCAGAGACGATCTGTGCCTGACGTATAAAGCCATGTCCAACCCGGAATTAATGGACATGCTGCACCTCAGAAAATCCAAATCCCATCAAGCTACGTGCTCGAGAGACTTGAACCTCAGCACTGAAATAAATAGGACATGCTGGAGTGACATATTCATAACCCAGAGGCTCCCTTCACTCTGGAATAAAATCCCAGTCCAGGTTAAGCAGAGTCCCTCATTGACTCTCTTCAAGAGGAATCTTGATGAGTGGATGGGAGATCGTAGGTTTACCCTGGGTATCACTTCTGTGTCACTGTTAGACAGAGGCACAGTATAATAACCTCGAAAAAGGGCATAACAAAATTAATTTAAAATGGGTGGCGAAAGCCAAACACACTCTGGCTAGGCTTATAAATGCCCTTGGGCAGATAGCCTAGTATGAACCTATGAACCTATGAACCTAAGACTTCTGATCTGTCTTCTACTGCAAATACTTGAGTTTTCTTTTTCTTTTTGCTATTAAAATGCCTTTCGGCATGTCTTGCATATTCAAGTAATGACTGTAATCTACTTGTACGATGATCTACCATGTGCTTTGTAATAAAGCTGTTAATGGGTGCAATACTGCCTTTCAAAAATGCATTCTTTAGTTGCTGCTTATATGGGGAATCATGTGTTTGGTCTTCAGGTACCTGCATTCCACAATGGTTATTAAAACACTCTAATAATCTGGCATAATATCTATCAACAGTTTCACCTTCTTGTTGTATGCATTGATTAATGCAAGTCCAGTCAGCCCTAGGCTTCCATTTCTCAGAGATTCGGTCTGTCAGACCTTTCACTCTGTTATCCAGTTCTGCGTTACTATGTGGGAGTGGCCTAAGTTCTGCGTAACGGGGATTCCAGTTGCCACTGATCATGTGCCAATCTGGACCCACAGTTTGTCTGACTACTTTCTCTACTTCCTCTCCATTCAAATGGTAACTTAACCTCATGCCCTGTAAGTCTTCTAAGTATTTTCTAAAATTAGCTTTCGGATGGGGAATTCCCTCTGTGGCTTTCCGGATGTCTTCCGGTGTCCACGGTCTATATACTAGAAGAGTTGGGCCCTGTCCTGCCTGTCCTGCCTGTGGATTTGGTACTTCTATGAGTGGACATATCTCTTCTTCACTCATAGCTTGTGAATTTTTATTTATTTTATACAATTCAATATCCCCTCTTAAGTTGCGTGTTCGAGACCTAGTCTCGATAGGAGCTCTGACAAACGGTTTTGGTTTTGCAGGAACAGCTGGATATAGTGGAGGTGGATCAGCTTGTCCACTCGCTTCATATTCTGGTAAGGGAAGCGGAGGGGGCAGAGGGGCTGTTGCTATTACCAAGTTATTCTCTTCTTTATCTAAAAACATTGCTTTTGAATTTTTAATCTTTTGTTCCCCGCGGTTTGCTTCCTCAAGCCACCTGTGTGCCTGAGGGACTCCTAATTGACATTGCTTTTTCAGCTGACCTTTCGCGTCTGTTTTAAGTTGTCTGACAAGTTTAATAAGTGAAGGTTTATCTAAATTACCATCAAATTTGTATTTATTAACCCATTTTGTATAGTATCTAACATTGTCGGCACGCTGTAATTGCATATATTTCGCGTCTTCGGTTAAGGGCGGATCTCGGGAACTTTTTGTGCACTGATTTTCCATGTTGTCTTAGCTAAGTTAGAAACTGTTACGTAACCCTTTTTATCATGTGGTACCACGACTTACACTTCTTCACAGTTTATCTAGAATAACTGCCTACCTATTCTGTTTTCCTGATCTATGACAAGACAGCAATCTTTTTTGTCCCTGATCTGCACTTGCAAATCTCCCTGACAAAAACGAAAATACTGTAACAAGTCCCTGATCTAAAACAGAAAAAGGTAAATTCCTCCTTACCTGAGCCTCCGTGTTTGATCCCACCGGAACGTTGACTCATCCTCCAATCGCAGATCAGAAACAGTGGCTGGCCTCTTTTGAATGACAATTCAGTCGGAGGTCTTTCAAAGAAGAAGAACCGATGTGGCTTCTTCCCCATACGGTTTCATGCCACCGGGCCCATCTGACCTGAGCTAGAGCGAGAGATTTTTCCGGTCCGAAGGACCAATCTGTCAAAGGAAAAATATACTTTAAAAATGATCAATACACAGTAGGTTCAGGTTAAGGCACTTTAATCTTGCAGCAAGGAGACAAAAACGTGCTAATACAGAGTTTGTCTAACTAGAATCATGAAATACCAGCATTTTTATACATTTTCTAATAAGACATTGCCTACCAAGCTGACGTAGCAGATCACAAGTTTTAACATCATCATTACATAGCAGTTGTTTTTATGCTTTTCTGCTTGTACTATCAATTTTTGTGAGAAACTTCCTAAGAAAAACAACGTGGCCTTGGCTACCACCAGTTAGATATATGCAATGTTACCATTCAAGGTACTATGGGTAATTTGAGCACAAAGCTAGTATAGATTGCAGTTCATTTCTCCAACAATTCTTTGTCTGTCTTTATCTCTTCCTTCTGCAGCTGTGCATGTTCTCATACCACGAACAGAGCTAATTGTGCAAAATCATAACATTATAGAATATAGCATTGTTCATTCATTGCTTCCTGACCTAGCAGATAATCACCTGTTTTTCAAGTACATTTTCAAAAGGCATAAACATGAATTTTGCTGTGCTAGCAGTTACTAGGTCAGAGGGCATCTTGCAAGTTTCAGAAAGCACACTGCAGTTTCAAAAGCATCTTTTAGTCTCATATAAAACTAAGCTGTATATAAAATAGTGTATATAAAATAGAATGAAAAACGTGTTAACTCTTTTAGCTTCTAATTAGCATTAAGCACACACATTAATACATATTTTTCTAACATCTGGAAAAGAATATGTGGCTTGATATTATTTTATTCAGGTGTTTTATTAATGGTTAACAGTTTTCCTTTTCTTTATAGTTTTGGTCACATAGCCATTTTCAAATCTGATGTTCTTTTGATCAAATTTTAATGGAAACATTTTTCAGGCTGTCCTTTATTTTGGTAAGACAAGCATTTTTTAGACGTGTTCTTGGAGAAGTCAGGGAGTTTAAAGTCATTGTTTTACCTGTATGTGATGGGCTCTCTCTATACCAAAAGAGAGACCTTCCTGGATATTGAAAGACCTGGGAATCTGAGTAGGGAGAGAAAGCAAGTGAATCATGTCTTCACTTTCTGTTTTTTTTTTTGTTAGATAATTCAAATAGTCTTATATTGCATCTCTTTTTCTGGTCATCAGGGCTTCTATTTTCTTAACTTGCCAGTTGTTTGATTTAATAGATAGTCATTTTAATTCACTTTAAACTGTTTCTTTCAGATTATCCACTTATGAAAACCATCTGTCTCCAAAGAGAGTTTCTGAAGTGGAGACATCACTTGCTAAAAATCCTTCTTCAGTAGTATATCTGAGTGGGAGTACTTTGAGGCTCTCATTTATTCACACTTCAAGGTAAGACACAAAGTAGTATTTTGACAGGAAAAGTTCTTTAAATCTCAATTGCTTTTTACATATTCACTTAGCTTGAGATGAGCAATTCTAACCTAATCAGAAAGTAGTTATCTAGAATAGATTGTTCCTGTTTGAGGATGTTATCCATTAAATATTATGGCTCCACTCTGCCATTTTAAGTTTTAATATATCAAATGTCAACTGTCAGAAATAAAACAGTAGATCAAATCCAATGGTATTTTGCTCTTTGTGGCTTTTTCTCTGTTTAAGTACAAGTACATCTTATAGTAAACAAGTATTGCAAGGTCATTCTTAACATAATTTCTATAGCTCGGTTAACACATGCCTATGTTTTTACTTTTTCTCCAAGTTGTGATGAGCATGGAAATTATTTTAAATCATGGTGTGTATGCATGTGCTTGTGCATGGGTACCTCATTGTGTGTTTATCGGGAGGGTTGGGTGTGTTTATACCTATGTGCAAATATATTTTAGAGAAAAGAGAGATATTCTATATTCAGTAAAAGAAAAAAAAATGTTTTTCTTGTTATTATTTCTTTTTGGAAAATTATTATTTTTGAGTTATGTTTGCTAAAGCCTGATTCCAGCAATCACCTATTACAAACTGTCCCTTTCCCCTTCATTGAATTAGAAACTCTGGAGGAGATAAACCATTTTAAATTGAGTTAAAGCATTCAGGCATTTCTTAATGAAGCTATAGAAATGCTAAGAATGCACCTTTCTACAGTCATGTAATATAAGATGTAGCTGTGCTTAAACATAAAAAAAAATTCTACCAGATAGAATGTCACATAATTGTATCTTAGTTTTATTTCTGACAGTTGGTATTTAATCCATTAAGGCATTAAAACATACTGGCAATATTGTAACAAACGTCAGTAGACAAGTGAATATTTACTCACTTGTTTAAAAGGTTTATTTATTCACTCTCATTTACCCATTGCCCACATGGCCATTCAAAACCTCAAGATTTCTAAACTTGTCATATTTATATTTATAAATTTTAGTCAATTTATTATATAGCTATTGAATACTGTATCAGATAAGCATTGACATTTCAATCACTTTATGTCAGATATGAAACTGGTAGCATTCAATTAATTTTAATAGTCATCATCAACCAAATATAATGGAATTATAGTCAAAACAATATAGTGGCTCTTAAAAAAACTGTTCTGTATTTCAATTGTGAGAATTCTGCTGAAATTTCAGTCTCATAAAAAGGAATGTGCATAGTAACTCAGAATTAATTCAGGCAGAAAAGATATTTATTTGCTTAAGCTATACTGAATGAGTAAATACTGCTGAAATGAATTAGATATGGGTCATTAATTCAGCATCCTGAGAGATATATATTTTTTACTCATAATAAAGACCACATTATAAAAAAGGCTGCTTCCATTGCTTTGCATACATGAGATATGTACAACATATTTAAAATAAAGGCTGCATTGGTATTTTTGTATATATATATATATATATATATATATATATATATATATATATATATATGAACACACACATATACACTATCTTCAATATTTTCTCATATGCAGCTAAAATGATGACTTAACATAAAAGTCTACATTCAAGATAAATAAAAGCTGTTTTGAATACATGCTCAAGAACTACACAATACAATGCTGTGAAACATTTTTTATTAAATCAATTGAATGCACAAGCATTTCTGGGTCTATATTGCGTTATCGAACTTTTAAAAGTTTGAACGTCATATGGTTGAAACCATATGATCGAACTTTTAAAAGTTTGAATGTTTCAACGGAGATCTCTGTACAGTGCGGAATGGGAAGATTTCCCTTTCTAGCACTGTAGTGTGATCTCGGAGTTGGTATATTTAAAGAGCAGGGGGCGTGGGGGGGTGCAGGGGGCTTGCTGCTTGCTTAAAACTTTCAGGTATGTTTTTTCCTGTGGTTTATTTTTTTATTAGATTTTTGAACTTTTAAAAGTTCGATCATATGGTGTCAACTATATGACGTTCGAACTTTTAAAAGTTCAATCATCTAATATAGACGTGCATTTTTTTGGAGAAACAGACCAAAAACTTGATTGTGACAGAGATGAATTTAAAGATCTTTGTATCATAGTTTCCTTTCCTTGCAAGCAAAGTTATAAAATGAGTAATAAGTTATGTTTTGTGAGCTCAAAAAGCCCTAGTCTTAATGGATTTGTTTATTAGCCTAGTCAGATCTAAGCCCAAATATGGCAGTGCCCTGTGGTTTCCTTATAAGAAAAAAATACTAAAACGGGGAAGTACAGAAACTAGTAACCAGAAAATTAAATAAAATAACTGGCTTGTCAAATAATTAATGACTGAAAAAATGGGTTTACTTTCTATTAACTTACAGGACTGTAGGAAAATAAGAGGAAAACTATTTAACATTTTAAAGCCTCATCTAATAGATGCCTATTGAATGCCTAGCTCTGCATAAGAGAAGCAGGCTCACATATCTGATATTAAGATAGACTTTGAGTAGGACAAACAAGAACTATAACTTAGTTCAGTGAAGGAAATATTGCAAGCTGGGACACTCTACCATTGTATTTTAAAGCCAGAAACAGTCTGGAAGTCTACAGGCTCAACTTAGATAAACATATTGGAGACAAATGTTTGACACCCAAATGGTAGACTATTGGACTTAATTCCTTACCTGTGATTAGATTTGATTTTATCTGATATACATGGTTTAATGTGTGGGCAAACCTTTGTGTAATATTATGCTAGAAAAGGCCAGTGTTGATGCAGCAGAATCACTCATCACCCTCACCCCCCAACCCTTGGGAGACAGAAACAGCAGTTTGTTATAGCAAAAGAAGCAGTTATTTATAGTATTGTAAATGTTACCATCAGCCCTCATCCTTCTTTTGGTACTTAAACACCAAATTCCCTTTGCTAGTGTTCTTAGAAGTGTCTTTAGGATAACACACATGTAACAAGCTGCTAACGAGAACAACACCAGTCATCTGTATCAGGTGTTACAGTTTTACAGGGTATCTCACAATGCCATTTTGCTGTCTTTTCTTTGCTCCCTTCCTCACAGTTCCAGGTGTTACATTTCAGAATACTTTAAAAATGAAGACAGATACAGTTCTTTCTCTCCTTCAGTGGTTTTTATTATCTACAGTACACACGTGCGGAAGCCTCATGGAAAGCACCAGGGAGACTCCCAGAACAAAGGAATAAACAAGCTTATATACTGGTGATATTGCTGACAGTACAAAAATATAAAACTGAACCAATTAGATCATTATACAGGGCAATTAACCAATCAAAGGTTTACCCGTAAACATAAGACAATTCACATAATCATATCTTCAGGCAGAAGAGAGAATTGGATACACTTCCATAAAAGGCACATTTCTTGCTTTCAGGCAGATTCTTGTTTGTTCAGTATTTTTCCATTACTCACAGTTCAGAGTTCACAGTACTCAATACATCTCAGTTTATACAAACTGTCACATACTCAATTCCCTTGAAACACATGCTTTGGCTGTTCATATTCTACACAGGTTATTGGGACTACAGAAAAGCCCTTTAAACAAATACCCCCCCCCCCACAGAAGTTTCCCCTACCCCATCATATTACATGGTTAGGGTGATATTACCTGATCTGGAGTCTGAGTTGCTTGTTACATAACCAGGGCAACAGTACTGCTAGCAGTTACCCTGTGTCACAGAAATAGGCTTTTTGCATTATAAGATGTTTGTTTATATGTAATGTAACAACCTGTGAATGACATGGGCTCTTAATTACAGCATAATGCATTACACTCTAATATTATCTGCAAATGTGCAGTAGCGTGTAACTCTTTCTGTATGCATTATTTTACTTTTTTAATATTTTCTTGATGAGTCCAGAGTTAGTAATACCATAAAAGCTGTAGAAAATGGGGTCCCTGCTAAATTGCCAAATGTTTCAAAGTTCGAATATCATATGGTCAACACCATATAATCGAACTTTGAAAAGTTCAGAGGTGAACGCCAACAGCTCCATATGCACAGAATGGGAAAATGTCCCTTTTCTGCACTGAAGTGCAGTCTTGGAATTGGTATATTTAAGTAGGGGTGGGGGTGCAGGGGGGGGGCTTGCCCCCCTGCTCAGAGCATTAAGGTAAGTTTTTTTTTTTACTTTTTTATTATATATTCGAAGTTTCAAGTTTGGCTCATATGTTGTTGAACATATGAGGTTCGAAATTTTGAATTTTAGAATATATAATATAGACCCGTAGAAAATTAACAGTTCAAAAAAGACATGAAGTATTTGGTTTTTAATTTGCCATTTTATATTACTCAGTATTTTTTCACACCACCTTTAAAAAATAGATTGGAGCCCCTGCTCCTTCAGATAATAAGCATCACGTGGGGTCACAGTATGTGACATGGAATTTTTTAACCTATGTTTTTATCGGGTAAGCCCAATGGAAGGGGCATTTGACACTTCAGGGGCAACCCCTGAGCACTGTTTAGTTAAGTATTGTATTCTGAGTCACACACACAATGTATACAAAGGTGGAAGGAATCAAACCATGTACCCTGGGCACAGGAAGCAGCTCATTAACAGCTCAGAGATTTAGACTTGTGTACCAACTGCCAGACAATATTAAGGGAACATCTAAGGCTTGTAGCTGGAATACTGTTTCCTCACTTGATTCTTGTTATGTAATATAACCTACAAATAAAGAAACAGTTGTAAATGAGAAAAAAAGAAGCTATGAATAATGGAATGCATAAAGTATAAAAAGCATATTTGCCAGAGGAACAAATCCCATCTCCTGCAGTCCCCTTTCTGGAGGGCTGGCTTCTTCACTTAACTCATTGTCTCATATCTGGAGAGTAAGGGTAAGCACCAAAAATAAGAAAAAAAATCCTGTTAAATGAAAAAAACTCATGTTTCCATTTGCAGCAGTCTATTGCAAAAAAACAAAACAAAACAAAACAACAACAAAAATAAATAAATAAAGGAAATGCTCACTAAAACAGAATAAAATGAAACACTTCTATAACAAAAACAGAAACTAAAACAACAAATAAAAGTAAAACCTATGAAATACCCACTCATAAACAGTGAACCAGTTGTTGCATCAGATGCACTAACCATAGCATTGAAACAGTAAAGTCATTTAACAGTATCTCATTAGCCCCATTTGAATAATTAGGGCTACTATAAATTGCTCTTGATAAGACAAAGTATTTATGAGCATTTACTCACCTCAAGGGTTATATTAGTGACTGTGTAGCTCTTTGTGCACACTTAATATGGCTGCTTCTAGAGACAGTGGATACTAGTTTACTGTTGAAATACACTTTCTGTTTATTAAACTGATTCAAGTAAAAAAAAAATAAATCTGCAACACAGCTGAGACAATGGCACATTTGTAAAAAAAACTCCAGTGGTACTACTGAAGCTGCAATTATAGGTAAAAGCCTTGCCTGTTTAACTTAGAATAAGTTACAGCACAACATGACATAACTTGATGATGCAAAGTATTTTAAAAATGATGTATAAACCTCTGGATGCAAAGGTACTCAACACTTTCAAAGTACTATCAAGGTAAAAAGCATAGACAGCAAAATTTAGACTAAAGAAAAAAAACAAAAAAAAAAAAATGGAAATGCTTCTTTCTCATTTAGCTTAAATGAAGATAGCCGAACTGTGGCATAATCAGAAGAAAGGAGGGAGGCAACAAACTTGTCTATGATGTTTTGTATGCCATGGCAGTGAATGGTCAACATGGTCAAAGTATGACTCAGTAACAGCTGGCCTGCTTGAGACATGTGGCTCTTTCTCACTGCACACTGCATTAGTCTGATGTTTAGTATGTACCCCACTGTAAACAGTATTCAGTTTCAGTGGACCCCTTTGGTCATATGTGCACAGAAGCACATGTGTTACTGCAGTAATGGAGACATTTTATGTAGTATCCAGACTCTGTAAGGTGTAAATAAGGGCCAGTTATTAAGCATAATGGGTGTGGGAGAAACTCTTTTTACTCGAGCATTCACTTCATAAGGGAATAAATAGATTACAGTGGGGGAAAAAGATTAAGGATCTGCATACCCAGGACCATTAATTAATTAATTAATTCATTCATTCACTCATTCTCTTATGTGCTCTACTCAGCATTGTGAGGCAAATGGCATCTCTCCCAACACTCAGTCAGAAGGTGTAAACTGAACAAGCCATCCTGTATGGGGCACACACACACACGCACACACACACACACACACACACACACACACACACACACACACACACACACACACACACACAAATGCATGCGTGTGCTTGCACTCTCACACATGCACTCACTCAGCGGCTATTTAGAGGATCATCAGTTCCCCTATCTGTGTGTCTTGGAGATATGGGCGAAAAGCAGAACTTCTAGTAAAAACCCAGTTGGATATGAACATGGAGAACATGTAGACAATATGCCAAAGGCACACCAACCAAGAACCAAACAAGAAAGCCAAGTAATATGATGCAGCAATGGTAATCACAATATCATCATAACTGCTGGGAGTAAAAATGCACATGTAGTTGCTAAGCATATAGTTTCTGAGACCATTGAGGAACCTTATCCAATTGTCTCAGGACCTCATCCAATTGTCTGAGTACTATATGTTTCACAAATATGGTCCGCGTGACATGGTAGGCAAACAGAGGCCAATAGAATTAAACCCAGGAGTCCAACAAGCAGTTCATTAACACCTTATAGGCTTAATACTTTACATGAACTGCCTGGATTAAAAACGACAATAATGTTCCTAAAAATAGTTATTTTGGCAGCTAGCTATTGTAGGACAACATATCTGCATGTAGTCCAGGGATGCAAGAAAAAAAACATACAAAGTATAAGCAAATTTCAAGGAAAGGATATGGACTGACTTAATTAACTTGAAACAATGTTCAATGGTAACAATAGTCCTCACAGTGGGATTATTAAGAGTCAAAAACTGCAGCTATATTGCTGTTTCATCCTGATTTATGATGATCAAAGCAGCATAGCCAAACTAGATCAGGTAAGGGGAAAACAGAGACTAATGAGGCTGATTTTAGTATTTATGGCACCAAAGTCATTACCAAATGGAAAAATAATTACAGTGAAGCCCCATTGCAGTTGCACTGAGGCGAGGGTTGGTCCAAATGATAAATAAGATTCTTATGCTATGAAGAACTCCTCAAGGTTTATCCTTCCTGTCCTTACTATGGCTTGAAAGTTAGACACTTCATGAACTCAGTTCTGTTCTCATCTTCATCAGTTGTGCTGCAGCACGAGCCCTTAGTACATAATTAGAAATGTAGTTTGCTTATTTCTTTCTCATTACCCTGAAAAACAGATGCTCTCACATATTAACAGCCTTCATTAATCATATAGACAGAGTTCCAGTTTAGATAATCTGCTTAATGGCTTAAACATAAAACCACACTCATGTTCTAACAACAAGTTGCATTTATTAGCTTTTAACTGTTGACCTCCCTAGAAGAGAAAAGATTACTTTATGTGAAAAGCAGACATTTAACAAAATGTTTTTATTTAAACTGCAGGCAGCTTCAGCACATCTCTTTTCATATAACAAATGTCATAACCTTTGAGTGCATTTTGTTCAGTGTACACAGTACAATGTGTTATTTAGTAGTCAAGAGTCCATTTGTGTAAAGCCTGTTAATGCTAGATGCTATTCTTTGTTAGATTTCCATATTGTAGGAGAAGGACGAAATTTGAGTTAATGTTTACTTCTTGCAATTCACCCACTCTTGCAATATATGTATTTTTTATGACCTAAGACACTTGTGAACAGTTACATATAAAAGTGCAGCGGTAGTGTCCAAATGGCTCAAGAGTCAAACTATTCAATAGTCTACTATTTTCTCAGTAGCAGAATATGCAAATTTTCAGTGGAAAGTTCTAGAGTGGAATGAAGGATTTCATCATGACTGAACTCCACATAACTTTGTTTATTTGCATGTAATGTTTGACACATCCTTCTACACAGAGTCGTATTGCTTCATAGTCAGGACTAGCTTGTCATCAAGTAGGGTGGTTATAACCTTAAAAATGATATTAATGCACATCCTAAGCTGTATGTTGTGCCCCGACTGCTGACTAAGTGAATAGTGCTTTTCTACTATATGTTGGGTCCACATACACCACTCTTTGGAGATGAAGCCATCTCACAGTCTTAGTAGTTCAGCAAGTAAGGCACTTGTTTTTGTTGTTGGAAGATTAGAAAGCTGTGGGTTCTATTCTCAAACATCAGGTAGCAGGATTCATGTTCCTGTACTGACACAGCAATTCAGCAAAAAGGGGTGATATACTCCTGAATGTATGGCCATTCTGATAAGGCTTTAAGCTAAGGCCTTATCTGCCTAAGCTGGTTATAGCTTGGGGTGGATATAAAAGGTCTTGTGGCAAAAAACTAGGAGACAGTTTATATCTTTTGTACAATATTTACACACTTTTTATATATTATCATACACTTTCACAATACATACATGTTATTATTATTCATTAATTACCCTCCTTATTTCTTCAACCACAGGCATCTTTTTATTTACAACATTATTTCTTCATTGTCCTTTCTACCACACTATAACTCTTTACAAAGTCTTTCCATAAGCATCGTATCTCTGTAAATAAAACATCCAGTTTATGTATTTCTCTCTTAATCCCTTCATTACATTTACCAAATGATACCTTATTCATATCTATGTTCTTAAATTCTTTTTATTTATAAGATTTTTGAAAATGTTCCAAAAATCCTTGCTTCCATTGCAGTCTAGAAAACAATCTTACCATATTTCTTCAACTTTTCATACCTTCACAGGCAATTTACCCAGCACAAGTCCCCCTTCATATAACATTTCAGATCTCTTTTGCTTTTCTTTAATTGCATCTTTCACATATTTTTTACTTATTTCCATGGAAATACAAACATGTTCTTTCATTATTTTCTTCTACCAGCATTGCTTATCTCTTTTAAAATTTTTTAATTCAATTTTCCATATATTTATAATTTTCATAATCTTTGCAATCCATATTTTCACATTCCCTTTTCCATTTCTTTATTCATTCCCTCTAAATAATCATGTTTTTAAAGCATTCCTATTACTGTACTAGCTTTTGTGTATCATTTTAACACCCAGATTAAATGCATTGAAGTCTATCTCCCAAAACACATGATTTATTAAATTCAGCCCTCATTTTTCTTCCACATTATACACTATTCCTTTTTCACTGGACTTAATGGTGAGCCCCATAAAAACCTAAAATAGTTATTTTTCCATAAAACTAAGAAGCATATATACATCACCCAAGTAAGCTAATTTCTTCAAAACATAAGTATTTAACATATAAACTGTTTTTCTTAAAGACAGTTGAAATATCTTAATTTGTAATCTTAAATTACACACCAAAACTCTGTGTGCCTGCTCTACTATCATATCCTTTAATTTTATTTTGTAATTTTTAAAAATTGATTTCAATTCCAGAACATATATCCTTCTGTATTCTTCACACTGCTCTTTTCCCCACATCAGTTAAAAACTTTCAGTTTTACTTGTCTCAAAATACCCTACATGTTATAAAGTACAGCTGCATCAGTCAGTTTTTACTAGTCAAAAACACAAGTCTTCTCACATAATTTTTATGCTGTTTACATTTAACAATACCACTTCAATATCAACCTTTTCTTCATAGGTTCATAGATTAGTACTACGCTAACAGCCCTTCTAGGCCATTTTAAGCCTAGCCAATTACCCCATGTGAGAATCAAACCATGTACTTGGTAACTGTAAGGTAAACATCTTAACCATTATGCCAACCTCCCACCCCTTGCACTTTTGCATCTTTTCTTACTCCATATTTTGTTTTACTTTTTCTTCTCCTCACCCTACCCCTATAGATTGCAGCACCTGATTTTCTGACTCTGCACTAACATCCCATTCTTCTTCCCCATCAGTCAAATGCAACATATTTATTTTACTTCATATCCCTTTTAATTTCTTCTTTCCTTTTATTTTCTCATCCAACATTTTCACTTACTACTTGCTGTCCATCTATTTTTGACTGTTCTAGTTCTGATTCTTTATTTAGCAGTAGCTCACCTTGATCACATTTTTTTCTTTGCTCCCTTTCACCTTGTTCACTATTTTCTCCATCTCTAATGTTCACACCCCCCCCCTACATTTTCTACAATTTGGACTGCAATTCCAACTTGAATGACCAAATTCTCCACAGCACTTACTGTCTCTTTTGTTATAATTCTGTAGATGATGTGACAAATCACCACAAAAAAGACATACCTCTGGATTCAATAAACTCCACGCAGGAATAGTGCTATTCCTGCATGGAGTGAACCGTGTCCATTTACCCTTAGCTTTAACAGCAGTATGCCTTGCATATTCATGAAGGTGCACTGCTGCTAAGGCTAAATGGACATGAACACTACTGCGTGAAGGGACATGTTTAGGTAGTGCATGCTCATCTAACACGCCCCCTGTAATCAGAAAGTGCCGTACAACATTTTTTAAAAGAATTTCAGTGTCCGTGGACACTGAAATCAAATAAAATGAGTATTTCAATGTCCACAGACACTGAAATGGATAGGGGAGCAAGAAATCAATGCAAGGGGTATGTGACAGGTTCTGTTACACACCCTCTGCATTGTAAAAGTGCCATAAAGCCATAGCCCTCAACTGTACAGGTTTCCACACAATGCCCAGATGCCTCCCTCAAATACCTCTCAACCTCCTAGATCAAGAAAACTGTACAAAGGCATAAATAATGGGGGGGGGCAAAGGCACAAAAATAGGGACACTTTTTAAATATGGCACATACAATCCCCCAAAGTTGATAGAATAAAAGGTTTGCATTACCACAGACTTCCGGAAGGGTGTGAAGACTGAAACCCAAATGTCTGCCATTATAAAAGTGTCATATGGCCATAGCTCTCAACTGTACAGGTTTCCACGGAAAGCCCAGATGCCTACCACACATACCCCTCAACCTCCTAGAGCAAGAAAGCTGTACAAAGCCATAATTAATGGGGGGACAAAGGCACAAAAATAGGGACAGTTTGTAAATTCGCACTTACAAACCTGGAAAGTTGATAGAATAAAAGGTTTGCATTAGCACGGATTTCCTAAAGGGTATGAAGTCTGAAACCCAAATGTCTGTCAGTATATTCTGACTTAAACCCTGAGTGATTTGTCAATGATTTGCTAGAAAACCATAGTCACACTTCCTACGTTTGTAAAAGCAATAATTAAAATCTGTCCCGATGTGTTCCTTTACAATTTCCCTTACTCTGACTGACAAGGAGTACAGATACATGTAAATAAAGTGGGTTTATTAAATTTTTGTTTACCATCCTAAGGTTTGTTTAAGTATAGCTGAGTGGGTGTGCGCATTATGGCCCACTGCTCAGAATTGCTTAAACATCTCATAGGAGATAAATAAAAATATACAGCTACAATTATCACACTGAGATAGTGTAGTGGTTAGAGTCCCAGCTTTCCATGCAGGTGTAAACAGTTGGAGTACCAAGACAGGCACTTTATTTTTACATGGGAAAGCAGTGTTATAATTATTATTTTAATTTTAAATTATGTAGCAATTGATATTTGTCAACCAGGGTAGTGTAGCTGGTCTAAAATGTAATTGTGAGTAGATATAACATGTAAAATCACCCATGTAATAACAAGTACCCCATACAGTATAGTCACACCCCATGGTAATGTAATGAAATCAAATAGAGAGACGTCATGTAAAGTAAATCATATACACTTACTAATATGTCAGTAATGATTAATTAAGCCAGTATCCTGATAATTTTTTAAAATGAAAAGTGAGCAATGGTTAGTAGTGCTCTGCTCTGCTCAGTCAGTGTAACCATTGCTTAAATGTAAATGCTAAGCAGCTGCTAAACAGATTTGTGCACTGTTAAGCAATGCTCAGCAATTACCCCTTTAAGCACTGTTCAACCCAGCAAATCGGGTTTGCACACTGCTTAGCTGAGCTCAGCATTTTCAAAATGGTCCAATGATGGCAAAGGGTGGGAATAAAACCTTATTTAAATGGTACAGTTGGGAATACAGCCATAATCTATTGTAGCTTTCTTTGAGTAGGAACTTTGTCAGATCTTAGTGAGGGCTTGCATGTTTGGGTGCAGCGCTGGTGCATTTTGGAGTCCAGAATCATGGCTGGGCTCCTTGTAGCAAACCATGATGACAGACTGCTGCATGGCCAGTACCAGGGCTACAGTATAAAGTGGAGGCCTTGGACCATATGGCAAGTGATCTCACCAGTGCCACAGGCACCCCCTAAACTAGTGAGCAGATACAGCATTATTATGCTAACCTAAAGCAGAGGAAGGGGGTGATCTTGGCCCAATGGATCCAAGATGCTTGGGACAACCATGCTCCAGCAGCTTTTAAGCATTCCAGATATAGCTGTACCAAATTCTAGCCTGAGTATGCGATAGACAGGTATGCATAATGTTTGCTTTCTCCCCCTACAGCTGCAGTGGAGAGGGCTAGCAATGCTGAGGCCAATGTGGACAGACTGACAAGGCTGCACTGACAGGCTGGTGAGTACAGATCTACCTTTCAGTATATAGTCAAATAAATAAGAAGGAGTAAATTGTTAACTGTGTTCTGTGTCTAACCATTAAAGAAATGTTTGCCAGACTAATAGCAATCTACAGCATATGCAGTAGTAGAGCACCTTGTCATATAACTACAATAAAAACCTAAACCAGCAACTGTTGTGTTTATTCTGGTATGCTGTTGTAGAAATAGAATGTGTACAGGTTCTATACAAATATTATTGCTTTGACAACATGAATTAACAGCGGTTGTTCTGAGAATTAGCTAGTATGCAAAACAGTAGCTTGTGGAGCTGTAAATCAAGATATACATGAAATATGATATATGTTATGCACTAAGATCTGAACCCTGAATACTAATGTCATATGTATTATAGTGTGTCTCCTGCTGCATTGCCTTATGTTAACCTTTGTTTTCCAGATCGTATAATTTTAAAGGATTGCTACACATTATAGTAACTATCTGTCATGCATGAATCTCAGGATTACAAGGTCAGACTGTCTAACCCATAAAGTATTAGGCAGAAAACAGTCAAACAAGAGACAAAACTTCCCCAGTAGCAGAGTGTGATGAGAAACAGCCTTGTAGTTCATTTTAGCACACACAAGCATGGTTTGAATCCAGGGAGTGGTACTAAGATATGTGCATATATACACTCAAGAAATCTGGAATATTTGTGGAAACAGTCAGATAGTGGTAATCAATATTTTCTCCACAAGTCTTACAGGTAATGAAATGTTTGTAGTAGCTGTTTGAAGGGTATAACAAAACATCATGTACAACTGTTCCACTATCCAAGCCCATGCCTGCAAATGACAGCAGGATAGGTACATACACCATGCCCTCTTCCAGATACATGTCTCTCAAGTGTCAAGTTGTCATGGCTAGTGGTCACTGTTGCCAATCACCTTGGACACATATAGAAATACAGGTGAACTATGCTAGTAACAGACTCACACAACATCATTGCAGGGTACCCCTTCTTTGTCAAGTATGTAACCCTGACATGTACATTATTAGTGGCCTGTTGCCGTCACTGTAACTTGCATGCTGTTAAAATGCTTACTGTTGTTCCATTTATGCATGTGTTCTGTTTGCTATGTAACTGTTTCAGATCTGTTGGTTTGGGTTAATGGAAACACCCATTCATGTTGTTATAACTAATTTTGCAATGTGTTGCTCATGACTAACCAATATATATGGGAAAACCACAACACCATAGCATATTTGGGAAGGCAGATCCCAGCAGATCCACCAGTCCCACTCCATCTGTCCATGGCACCAGGCCCCAGAACATCTGGGACCCAACCCAGAACATCCTCCTCCACTGGTCCTGCATCATCTTTAGGAGGAACTGCCTCAGGGGATGGGGCCCATCCCCCCCCAGCCATGGGCATGGAGAGGAACCTATCACCCGCAGAATGTTCTGGGGTATGATGCGCAGAGTCATTCGTTCTGAGTTGGGTGGGCAGCTGTGCCAGATGGAGGGCTGCCTGGTGCACCTTGAGGAACAGGCTGCCCCTCTTGTCTGGCCCCCTGTACAGCCACCTTTGGGGCTGTGAAGGTGCACTGGTGACTGCCCATGGATGGGGACCTCAGTCCCACTGTATCCATTTGGGGGCTCATGAGCCTCTGATTCCTAACCACCCTCCCTATCCAAGGTGTTTACCCCCCCTCATGTATCATATACCACCCCTGTCTGCTGTCTTGTGTGTCTTGTCTATCTGCAAATGCTACCTATCCTGCCAAACCTACCTCCCAAAAACATACCTGCAGCCCTTCCCCAACATCCCACTCTCACCTAAAAAAAGGGCATCTGTCACAGAAAAAAAATCATTGTCCCATACATAGCTCTACATTTTGCCCCATGTACAGTGAAATTAATCAATTTACCCACAAATTATTCTACAAATGTCTGTTGCCAACACCCCTCCTTGTGGGGTGTGAGGCTGTAAATTCCAAATTCTACACATTATTCACAGCTGTTGCTGCAGAAGAAATGTATAACTATGGTCCTTTCCTACACCTGTCCTGCACATCCCTAGCTGGTTTTCCTAATGTTCTACCCCCCGCATGTCCCCATTTCACCACATTCCTATCACACTTTTTTTTTTCTTTAATTAAAATTAGCGTGGGTGTAAACGGGAGTAAGCACTGCTAAGTGAAGCTAAGATGGCTTAACCATCTCTTAGCATCACTTAGTTTTGTGCAAAACCATGCAAACCTGCTTACAACTGCTTAAAAGTGACTTAATCACTCTGTCTCCATCAGCCGTAGTTCTTCCTAGCAACAAAATGACCAGTGCTGCCAAGTCTCAAACCCAAGATTCTGGCACTATAATCAGAGCAATGTACTACTCCACCATCTGAGGTGTGGGAATTTATGATGCTTTTACAAACATATCATGCATTCCGGTAATTTAACATTAATAAAAAAAGTCATCCCTTCCAATGCACTAGGATCACAGCAACATACCTCTACACCACCTGAGCTGTAGAAACTTGTAATGTTTTTTACAAGCATATCATGCAATACAGTCATTTAACATAAGGGAAAATATATATCCATAGTACTCATATATACATACATATATATATATATATATATATATATATATATATATATATATATATATACACACACACACACACACACACACACACACACACACATACACACACACACACACATATATATATATATATATATATATATATATATATATATATATATATATATATATATATATATATATATAGATAGATAGATAACCAACCTCTTACTGCAAGACATCTGAAAAAAATAAAGGGAAAACAGTAGTAACATCTTTGAAATATGGTTGTTATACGCATAGAAGTCTGCTAGAGTAGCATGGTTTGATTTAACATATAATTCCTGATATATTCCACTATGAAACACAAATGAATGTCATAATTTACTGATGTCAGTGCTGACACCATCCCAGTGATTTATCAGAAACCCACAACTATTATGGGGAACAGACTATGAGCTGCGCATCTGGACAGTGTCTAGACATCTGTACAGTGGAGAGGTACAACTGCAATCATGTAACAGAAGAGAAAAAACAGTGAGAGCTGCCAGCCACTTCACCCAGCACCTTCTGAATCACAGTAAGACCAACATGACACTACCCCAAATCAGCTTTGGGGGAATTACCCATGTATTTCTAAAGATATCATGCACTACAAGGATGGAACTGTAGGGAAAAGCAAATAATGGTGTGGAAATGTCCACCCACAACCATTTGCACCACAGTCACAGCAATATACCAGTACCTCAAATGAACTCTAGAGTACACTGACTATTTAAACAAACATATCCTGATTGTCAGTCACACACTACACTGACATATACTGGCCCAACTCACAGTCTACTGGGAATCCTGAGGTATTACAGGACATTTCTGTCTCTCCCTACAAACATATACACCTGATAGACCACCAGCAACTGTAGCAGCATGCACAGTCAGATAGAAAATAATCTATGACACTCACATCTGCTATTCTCCTTACTCAGCCCAACAAACATTTACACACAACACTGCTACAGAATATTGGCAGTCTGTTAACAATGGCCAGACACACATAACTCTCAACTGTACAAATTTCCACAGACTGTCCAGGGTATGGGACCATATTTATAGCCACTGCTGCATGCCACTTCTAGGAGTCAGTCACTAAATAATGATATACCATACCTCTGAACCTCTTACTGCAAGACATCTGGACAAAGTATGACATAAATGGGGGTAAGGGGGCCAGAAAGAGGGACATATCTCACATATGGTTTTTACAGGGTTTGTTGTAACATAACATCCCTGAAGGATATGATGTCTGAAACACTAATGGATGTCAACATTTACTGACTATAATCCTCACATTATCCTACTGATTTCTCAAAAAACAAATATTGTCTGAAGAACAGACAAAACATAACAGGCAAACCTCTGGGCAGTTTTTGGACATCTGGACAATTGAAAGGTATGTCAGAGACATAGCACTGTCAGATGTCAAGTCACACATAAAACGCATGTCCAGACAAACCCTGTTAATCTAGCAATCCTCTATGTGTATAACAGCAACACTTACTTACAATCTGTACCCAATTCTGGAGCTTTGTCCACCATGTTTTTGGGCTGTCTCCACATGTCTTGTCCTGAGAGATATTTCCACCTACCATCTGTGAAGTTGCAGCCCCCATGCCTCCATAATGTCCTCCACATAGGCAAGGAAAAGGGGCAAGGCCCACATGAAGGACAATTAAAGCACTGTGTTGCTATGGGATTGGCCAATGGAAAGACAACACAGCTCCTCTGGATGCAAGTAGCAAGTGGGAGACACCAATTGATGCACAGGCCATCACCTGCTCATGAGCATTACCTACAAATGTCAAGCTGCTGCCTATGCAACACAGGTCTGAACTCATCTATACAAAGACAGACTGCAACTACACAAACCTAACCATTACCATTATTCTGAGGAACCTATTCAGCACTATAACAGGTATGTCAATCACATAAGCTTGCAATGGAATGCAGAAAGGGGGATGCAATAATGGCGAATAGGAAGTTAAACATTAGGTTGAAACAAGACCTGCTGGACTCACATACTGCTGTCAGGCACCTATGGACATTCCTGCTTGCCCTGTCTGCATTGACATGGATCACATCTCTGGCCCCTGAATCATCTCAGCAAAGGTCAGCTCATGTATGACTACTACTGGAGTGTCTGTTGTCCAATACTGAGTGTGATACTGCTAGGCCAGCTACCTGGGATGTTGTACATATTCATATGTCACTTGTGAATGCTACTATGATACATATACTTGTCTTACAAAGGTAAGAGACTTATATAGGGTATCTACATTGTACACAACAGGCACAGAAGTGTGTGTTGAACTATATGTTATATACTGAGCCCGTATCTGACAACTGTCCAGAGTTTTGCAGACTGACCACATGTCTGCCTCATATTTGTAGTCAATGCCTCATGCACTTGTGTATTGTCTGGCACATCACAGGCAACCCATTAAAGACTGAAGTCATAACATAATAGCATACATTTGATTGTTACATGTCATCTCCTGGGGAGTAGACCTGTGAATGTGACACCGTCTTTGCTGGCAGCTATGTGTGTTTCAGCTAGATTCATAAAGTGACACTGTTTTCTGGCCTTTGCCCACCAGTGATGTGTGCCTTTGTGCAGATGTCTTGCTCTAACAGCAGCTAGGTGCCTTAGCATAAAACAAATGTCAATGCAAGCGTACCTTGTCCTGTAGGATGCCAACATTTGTGCAGTCACTGACACCTGCTTTGTAGCTGTGGAGATCACACTAACCTTGCCAGATTACTCATCCCATCATACATTTAGACCCCAAATGTAGGTCTGCAAAGCCACAAGCGGTGAAGTGTTGAACATTATCATACACATACACACCTCCAGGCTGGACAAATAGTATGACACACAGGAGACATCCCAAGTGCAGTTAACAGTTGACAAAACACCTACTCAAATCATTGCTAGCTACAGACCTCCAACCATGACTATGGACACCAACCACACCTATTGGGACTTGCTGGAATCTGTCAGGATTCAATTGTCTACCCTGCTCCTGGGTGACTTCAACTACCCAACCATAGTGTGCATGACCTATGCCAGCTGAACATGAATGCACAGAGATTCCTTGGCTTTGTCAATGGCAATGCAGAGGATCAAATGGCCAACACACCTACTACAGGTGGAAATACCCAATACCTGGTCCTAACCAAAATGAGTAGCCACAGCAGCACTCCTACATTGTCATCTGCCTTAGTAAGATCTGATCACATAGCCATCACTGTTCAGGTCACCATCTACCCTGCTCCCTCCCACTTTGTCAGGGTCAAACAAAATGAACTTTACACAAATGACTATAAATCTCCTCAGAGCAGGTAAAAGTAGCTTTACAGCCAATGTCCCATCAGTTGTATCTAGCAGTAATGTCCAGACCCATGCCAGAATACTATGTGGGCACCTACATAGCTGGATGGACTCAGCAGTACCTGACAGGAGAACATCATCTCCTTCAAGGTAGGGTAAGCATCCATGATGGACAGCAGCAATACACAAATGCCATAATAGGTGGAAATAATTGCTGGACAGGGCCAAGAAGGGAGAGGTGCCTTATTGGAAGCAATGTCACCTTGGTCTGCACAAGCAAATAAGGTCACAGGTGAATTATCCTAAGACTATCCTTGAGTGCAAATTAGACACATCCACCAAGGCCAATCATTAGGCCTTCCACACATGTGTCTGCAATCCCAGAGGCAGCACACAAATCTGCTCTGTAGTGGTGGTCAATAACACCACATTCATATATGGCATAGATATAGGAAACCGGCTGCAGACAAGTGAAGTGCAAACATCACCCTCTGCCCCCCCATTGGTACACAAGTGCATGCACAGCACCTGCCCCCTGGCCCCTCCCCTCATCATCAGGAAGCAGGTCCATAATGCCCTCTAAAAGGTAACACACAGAAGTCTCCATAGTCCTGATATCATCCCTGGCTGCATCCCACATGAACACAGGAATGGGCTCTCAGATTCATTCCGCACTGTAGTCAACCAAAGCCTGAGCACCGGTGTCATCCCATCTGCACAGAGGAGAGCCACTGTCATCCCTATACACAAAGGTGGAGCAATCCGCCGACCCAGCCAATCATATGCACATCAGCCTAACTAGCCTGCTCTGCAAGGGGATGGAAGGCAGTATCAAGGACATTATGAATAGGGACATCGGCAACATCAAAATGCCTGAGCCCACACAGCATGGTATTGTCAAAGGGAGCTCAGGCCTGTTAAACCTGGTCGACCTGTTTGAAGTGGTCAACAAACACAAGGACGAGGGGAAGATGGTGAACAATGGCTACCTTCACCTAGCCCAATTCTTTCACAATAATTCCCAGGCAGCCAGGATGCATATGCCTACAAAGCTAGGCATCAACCTGTATGTTACCAGATGGGTAGCTAACTGGCCCAATGATAGTACCCACTCGGTCAAAGTGGTGGAGCCCACCTCTAGTAGTAGAGTCTTCCAAAGCGGTGTACCCCAAGGATCGGTCTGAGGGCCTCTACTGTTTGAGATATACGTATCTGAGGTACAGAACAAAAACAGTGGTCAGTGGCTGACCAGGTGTACAGATCCTTGCAAGCTAGCCACTGTCTTACATTCCCCTACTGATGTGAGCATCCACCAAGAGGCCCTCACCCAATTAATGTCTGGTGCAAGAAGCATTTCCACAAACTGAATGCCAGGAGATGCATCATTCTCCCTGCTGTGGCAGATGTCATCCACACTAATTATGACAGTAATAATGTACTGAGCATGCAATCAGGTGTGAGGCGACTTGTGCACCAAGGCTGGTAGCAACCTGACAGTTTCCCACCATGTGGGCACCATTGTACAGAAGGCTGTCTACATGGCCCACTTCACAAATACGGGTATGTCATCCAGGAACCAGGAGGCCACAACATCCCTGTACTCCACCCTTATCAGATGCATTACCAAGTATAATGGCTCCTTTGGCATGCACCTTGCCAAGCAAATGCAGCAGTTGCAGAGACCACAGATGTTCCTGACCAGGCAAATCCAGGGACTGTAACACCTATCCAATACAGTTAGCCGAAAAGCCCTGTCCCTGTACTCATTCTCATACAGACTGATCATAGATGACCTGTGTCTGGCATACAAGGCTATTTACAAACCAGCATTGATGGCATTTCTGCATATCTGTAAGAAAAACCCCACTCACGCTTCATGCATGCAAGGCTGTCACCTGGTCTGTGACATGTATAGTACTTGTTGGGATAGTGTAGTGTAGTGTCCCACACAATACACTGTCTGTAAAATAAACTCCCTCCTCAGGTCTAGCAGAGTATTGCCCTCTTGAAGTAGAAGCTGGACAACTGCATGGGAAATGGATGGGACACCCCTGGGATCCTGTGGGTGTACCAGGTGGACAGGGGAAACAGGTGCTGGCTTGGAAGGGACATGGGAGAAAGTCTGGGACAGGCTTACGAGGGCATCAGGGCCAATAGTCTGGTATCATCTTATGAGGCTATGCACCTTGTACTTTACATGTTTCCTGTATGTATTGCAGACTGTCTTGCAATGTTGTCTGAAATGAATCCCTGTGATTCTGAACTGTGTAGGTACTGCAGTGATAGTGTATAGTCTTGTCCCTTCATCAGTTATCACATATCATTACACCTTGCCATTGTGTGTGGTCTGTATAGCAGTAAGTAAGCTCTTACAGTACATGCATATGCACTTGGTGACACTGTATAGTTCACTCCAATAGCCTTGGTCTAGCCCACAATTACCAATCTGCTACTAGGCCCATCACACTGTAGGATTTCTCACCCTTTGTTGTGGGCCTTACAGTTGCAGTGAAAGAGATGGATTGTGGCAGGCAAAACTATTGTAAGGTCTGCCCTGAAGGGCCCTATATGTGTCACAGCTGTGCCAGACTGTACCAGGAGTGTGTGCGTGTGTGTGCATATGTGTGTGTGTGTGTGTGTGTGTGTGTGTGTGTGTGTGTGTGTGTGTGTGTGTGTGTCAGCAAACATAATACTGCAGATTATTAATTCACCTATGTTGTCTTCCCCTTGGAGGTGAACACAGGGGTTGGTGTCCCTCCCCCTCACAACCTGATATCAGTGTCCTAGTGGACTCCCATGATGATGGGTGTAAACTTCCCACTGAGGAAAGCAGTTTTGCCAAAACCAGTTTGGGACCATCTAATATTTTTTATTTATTCTGCTGTGTTTCTTACACTTTGGTGCTGGCCATTTACCTATTTCTAGCCTGAATCCATGCCATTGTTTGGTATCCCACGCTCACCCACACAGTCAGTATGCCCACACATACCTAGTCCCCAGCAGCCATGGATAATGGACAGGTTAAGGTTGGTGGCATGGAACAGGCTATTGTGTTGAGTATGACGAGTGTGAGTGTAGACACCAGCCACAGACAGAGAGCAGGCGAGGTCACACAAAAGCTGATAGACGGGTCTATATTATATCATCGAATGCTTAAAAAGAGAACGCTGATTGATCGACCTAATTTAAGCGAAAGCTTACAATCTCTAACTGTCAGATCAGCAATTTTTTCCCAGGGAAAAAAATCGCTGATCCAAAACACATACACACAACACAACTACACCAAACAAACAGAAATCCACACACATACACCTAAAATCTGATATCTAACCCTACACTAAACTATGCACAGACCACTAACTACCCACTTACCTTAACCCAAACCCTAACCCTAAGGTCCGTCACTATCGCACACTCACTTCACCCGCTCCCTAACCCCAACTCACTTAAAATCGCCCTAACCCTCATGTCCACTCAATCGCACACACACCTAACCCAAGCCCTAACCCTAACTCACCTAAATCACCCTAACACTCACATCCACACAATCGCACACTTACCTGAATTTGACCAGTAACTTTCCACCATAACACTAAAAATACTGAAGCAACAGAAACGGACAACCAAATTCTTTCCCTAGGAATAAATTTGAGTTTCTGCTGCTTCAATATTTTGCAGTTTTGCGAAAATAAGTTTGATCAATCAGCGTTTGCTTTTTTAAGCGTTTGATGATATAATATAGACCCTGATGGACAGGGGTGCTTGACAGAGGACTGCTGCCCATCAAGCCACTTTTGCAAGTGCCACAGTAGGTGTCACCAGATGCATGTTACGGTCCATCATGGAGGCACAGGCATGTACTGACTGCAACATCAGACAGATGTCAGGTTCATGAATGCAGCACTACCTGCCAAGCGTAATGACCTCCACAGCATTTGTGATGCCATACATCATCTTGCCAATGTTGTGGATAGACAGTGGGGTGAGACAATGTCACTGCTCGACCGTGCAATGTCTGTGCTTGAGCATGTGGTGGGAGTAGGGCATCAGGCAGGTGGACGTACATCAGTAACATCAGCTGTGAGCCCAGGTGGCTGTGCACAGTCACAGTCCTGTAGTGGCAGTACCAACAGCACTACCAAAAGGAGGGTGCTGTCCACACAACACCGGAGAAGGCCATAGGCATGTTGTCCTGGCCAGAACATGGATCCAGCAGACAGCAGTCACCATCAGGGAGTAGTACTGCATCTGTCCTTGGGCCTGGCAGTGCCAGTGATACTCCTGGCAGAACCAGTTACCACGGCCCTGCCAGGAGACTGTGAACTGTTCATCCTGCCATGTACGGCCCATGACTGTCTAACATAGCCCTGTGTCGGACATCCACATCGCTTGATGGTGCGCAGACCAACACTCACACATCAAGGAAAAAATGCAGGGATCACAAAACGAAATACCACTGAAGTAAAACAAATGTACAAGCTAAAATAACAATGTGGTATTCCTATAGGCAGAAAAAACAAAGTACACTAAAAGTAAAACACAAGTTTAATGGTAAGCGCTTTCACCATTAACATCAGCTTCATCAGACATCTCCATCAAAGAAAGCTATCCATTATACTCAAAATAACCAATCAACATAAAAAAACAATCAACTAATTAAAACATGAAACTCATTTTTAAAGTGCCAACACTTAAAACAACCATCTATATACATAGTATAAGAACACATTTCAAACATAATTTCAATGTATGAGCACATATGTGAAATTATACATTTAAAAACATACACAAACTCCAAAACTTTAATGTTTCAAAGGTTTCTGTTTTAAAAAAGGTTTTAATGAAACCATATCATTAATACCAGGGGGCGTGATTTGCCCTAAAGAACAAAATCCATTTCTGTTAATGGGCCTCTGTCTTATTCTTAATGTCACCTCCCCTTACACTTTCACCAACAATCTCTAGTACAAAAAAACTTAAAATGATGTCAATCACTATTAGACCACACATGCTTAGCCAGAGCATTCGTTTTTTGTTGTTCCTGATGTGTCTTAAATGCTCAAGCACCTGTTCTCTAAAGGAACGGTTAGTTTTCCCAATATAGTATGCACACCAGCATGCACAGAAGGCATAGTACACTATGTTCTTAGTAGTACAATCAGCATAAAACGAAATATCTACAACACACCTCTGTGTAGGATGTACAATACTACTACAAACATGCACATATTTACACATACTGCATTTCCTACAAGGAAACATCCCTTTCCTTTAGGAAGCTATCATATGTGGGATCTCATCTTTCCTGTAGCAAAACTGCCTTTTAATAGATAAATTATTTTTGAAAACAAAACTAAGTCTTTCACTAACAGTCTCCCTTTATTCATCGACATACAACATATTCCAATTTCTTTTCACAATATCACAAAACAAATTGACATCATTGGAATATGTTAAGAGGAACCTAACCTTTCTAGCATTAGTGCACAGTTGTGCAGATCACTGTCTATTGGGGTTGTCTAAGAAAAATGGTCTACCCCTACCATCTCTGTCTCTGAGTACTGATTTTATAAATTCATCAGTTTCTTTCTGCTTATAGCATCTATCAATGAAATCTTGTTTGAGTTGGTCAAAGGTTTCTTTCAACTGTGTGTCATCACTATGTAACCTCATCATCCTAATAAAATGGCCAGTAAGAACATTCCTGGCAATATGGTGTGGGTGCATACTATTTCTATGCAATAATGTATTTTTCCTAATTTCCTTTCTAGACAGCCCTGTCTTAAAGGTACCTATTCCTGACCTTTGTACCTTCACATCAAGAAAGTTAATCTGTTCAGTGGAATACTTATACATAGATCTCAGAAATGAAGTGGTACTTCCTAGGAACTCAATGAAGGATAGTAATTGTGTCTCACTACCCCCCTCCATAACACAAAAATGTCATCAACAAATCTCTTGTACCATATTATATTATGGCTATGCACATTATTCATAATCACATCATCTTCCCAGTTAGCCAAAACAAGGTTGGTGTAGCTGTTGGCACAAGCTGTGCCCATTGCTATGCCAACCTTCTGTAGGTAGTAAACTCTCTCAGAAATGAACAATTTATTTTCCAATATAATCTCAACTAAACTACAAATAGGATTTACCTTCTCATTAGAGTAAGAACCATCTTTGGTCAAACTTTCTCTTAGGTTCTCAACCCCCCACTCATTGGGAATGATGGTAAACAATACATTGATGTCTAAGGTTACCAAAAAAACTTCTTTATGTGCTTCAGTACTAGTTGTACCTTTGTAAAGATCTTCCAAGAAATGTTTAGTGTCTCTCAAAACTGTACGCTGTTTATCTACAATGGGGGAAACATCTTCTCTGCAAAAATGCTCAAAGGTTCAGTCACCCATCCTTTGCCCAACACAATTGGGCACATGGGTGGGTCAACCAGACTCTTATATACCTTTGGAAATCCATATATTATAGGGAATGGTAGGGGTCTCAGCACTAAAATATCTAAATAGATCTTCCGTTATAACCATAGAGATCAATAAATCAAACACTAAAAATAACACTTTCTCTATCAAAACTTGAACTACCACTTTAGTAATACTTACAAAAGTTGAAAAATGTCTGTCTATGTTCTACAGCAAAACAATCCCTAATTTCCTTTTCTTAAAAATTGCAAAAAGCTTCCACAGAGGGGTGTAACTTGGGTGTAAAAGTATTAGGTTTCTTGAAAGTATTACACATAGTACTCACATTTTTAAAACTTGCAGACAAAGAGACATTTCTACAAAACATTTTCAAACTCAATAAAATGTACAACATATCAGTTCTCTTTGATGGTATAAAGGACAAGCCTTTATTAAGCACAGAACTTTGGGAATCAGTCAAAACATGTGATGGAAGATTAACAATTAAGTCTTTCTTACTGTGCTCCTCGTGTTTTTGCAGACACCCCATTTCTCTGCAGTTTGCATGCAATGTGTTTGGCCTTTCCTCTCTCGACTCCTTGACCTGTTGTCACATTGTATCTGCTTGAAAGGCAATGGTTTTGGCAGCTGAAAAGGGCTCTTAGCAGAGGGGAGTGGATCACTGAACTCAGTTTCAGCATTTCCTCTTGCTAAAACATTCTTATCACAGTTATGCATACTTGTAGATGCCATGGAAGTCCCTATGCCCATGTTAACTCGCATTCCCACTGAATCAACTGGACTAAATGATGATGTAAGCTCGGAGGCTGACTTAGTCGCAACAACTCCTCTGTCCTGCGACTAACATGCCGAATGAATAGGCTAATTTGATGATTTCATCACGGGATTGATCTAGCCCCATTCTGATCTCTTTCTATAGGCTAGTGCACTTGATTATCATATTGACTGGCAGAGCCTTGTCTAAACCAAGTAAAAACTGCTCCATTTCTAAAGTCTGTAATGTCTCTCTGCAATTTCCTAACTTTTACTGCTTGTAGCCTTTTATCATATGCTGCAATGTTCTCATACAAATTATCAAGGCTATCTTGCACAATATCAGCAGTAAAAGATGTTTGCAGCTCATTCTGTAGCTCTTTAATTTAATCTAGCAGTGACGTCTCCTGTGGCTTAAAGAAGTCTATAACTGCATATGATCGAATCTCAATTTTAAGTTCATATTCTGTCATTGTTTTAATAAATTAGGGTAAATGTCACCATATGTAGGTATATTCAGAATACTCATGCCCCTAGGAATAACCTTGTAGTACAACTCCACCTCTAGATGCAATCTTTGCCATTGAAGGTGCTTATATTTATAAAGTTTATTCTCTAATTCTTTGAACTTCATTTCAAAACAGTCCCAGCATTCTTGATCTATACTCACTATGGGGATAGTATCCAAAAGAATACTAATAAGTGGATTCAATCTCACAGAAAGGATGTTCTCAAAACAATCTATTCTCAAGGCCTGGCTCAGAGCCCCAGGGTTGTAATCCAGTTCTACGTTGCTGCCTTCTGCCTTACTCTGACCCAAGCACAAACAAACAGCAATGAAAAAACAAAAAATGCAGGGATCATGAAATGAAACACCGCTGAAGTAAAACAAATGTACAAATTAAAAAAACAATGTGGTATTCCTGTAGGCAGAAAAAACAAAGTGCACTAAAAGTAAAAAACAAGTTTAATGGTAAGCACTTTCGCTGTTAATAACAGCTTCATCAGACATCTCCATCAAAGAAATAACCAATCAACATCAACAAACAATCAACTAATTAAAACATGAAGCACATTCTTAAAGTGCCAACACTTAAAACAACAATCTATATACATAGTACAAGAACACATTTCAACCATAATTTCAATGTATGAGCACATATATAAAATTATACATTTAAAAACATACACAAATGCCAAAAATTTTAATGTTTCAAAGGTTTCTGTTTTAAAAAGAATTTAATGAAACCATATCATTAATATGGGGGGGGGGGGAGATCTGCCCTAAAGAATATAATTCATTTCTGTTCACGGGCCTCTGTCTTATTCTTAATGTCACCTCCCCTTACACACTCAGCAACAATCTGTAGTACAAAAAGCTTAAAATGTTGATTACTATTAGACCACACATGTTTAGCCAGAGCATTTGTTTCTTTGTTGTTCCTGATGTCTCTTAAATGCTCAAGGACCCATTCTCTAAAGGAACGGTTAGTCTTCCCAATATAGTATGCACCACAGCATGTACAGAAGGCATAGTACACTATGTTCTTAGTAGTGCAATCAGCATAAAATGGAAAATCTACACCGCACCTCAGATAGGATGTACAAAACTACTACAAACATGCACATATTTACACATAAAACATTTCCTACAAGGAAATGTCCCTTTCCTTTGGGAAGCTATCATATGTGGGGTCTCATCTTTCCTGTAGCAAAGCTACCTTTTAATAGATAAATTATTTTTGAAAGCAAAACTTGGTATTTCAGTAACAATCTCCTTTAATTCATCGTTCGGATACAAAATATTCCAATTTCTTTTCACAATATCACAAAACAAATTGACGTCATTGGAATATGTTAAGGGGAACCTAACCTTTCTACCATTAGTGCACAATTGTGCAGAACACTCTCTGTTGGGGTTGTCTGAGAAAAATGGTCTACCTCTACCATCTCTATCTCTGACTACTGATTTTATACATTCATCAATTTCTTTCTGCTTATAACCTCTATCAATGAAATCTTGTTTGAGTTGGTCAAAGGCCTCTTTCAACTGTGTTTCATCACTATGTAACCTCATCATCCTAATAAACTGGCCAGTAAGAACATTCCTGGCAATATGGTGTGGGTGCATACTATTTCTATGCAATGACATATTTTTCCTAATTTCCTTCCTATAGAGCCCCATCTTAAAGGTACCTATTCCTGACCTTTGTACCGTCACATCAAGGAAGTTAATCTGTTCGGTGGAATACTTATATGTAGATCTCAGAAATGAAGTGGTACTTCCTAGGAACTCAATGAAGGATAGTAATTGTGTTTCACTACCCCTCCCACAACACAAAAACATCATCAACAAATCTCTTGTACCATATTATATTATGGCTATGCATATTATTCATAATCACATCATCTTCCTAGTTAGCCAAAACAAGGTTGGTGTAGCTGTTGGCACAAGCTGTGCCCATCACTACACCAACCTTCTGTAGGTAGTTAACTCTCTCAAAAATAAACACATTATTTTCCAATATGTCCTTAACTAAACTACAAATAAGATTTACCCTCTTATTAGAGTAAGAACCATCTTTGGTCAAAAGTTCTCTCAGGTTCTTAACCCCCCACTCATTGGAAATAATGGTAAACAATGAACTGATGTCTAAGGTCAACAAAAAAAACTTCTTTATGTGTCTACAAAAACCCTGAGGAGCACAGTAAGAAAGACTTAATTGTTTATCTTTCATCACATGTTTTGACCGATTCCCTAAGTTCTATGCTTATACCATCAAAGAGAACTGATATGTTGGACATTTTACTGAGTTTGAAAATATTTTGTAGAAATGTCTCTTTGTCTGCAAGTTTTAAAAATGTGACTACTATGTGTAATACTTTCAAGAAACCAGTTACTTTTACACCCAAGTTACACCCCTCTGTGGAAGCTTTTTTTGCTTTTAGTGTACTTTGTTTTTTCTGCCTACAGGAATACCACATTGTCTTTTTAGTTTAAACACTCACACATCCCTATCACAGGCCAGTCACCAGTAGACACACACAGCTCCTCTGCACGGCCCAGTTGAACATCACCCCTTCAGACACACGCACCCTCACGATGTTAGCCATATTGCCCAGCTTAGGCCTCTGGCAATCCAACACCACCCCCTGTGCATGTGATGATACTTGTGCCAAAGCCCTGTTATCCATACCATTGATGCACAGACATGCTCATATGAGTCTAATGCACAGAGTGACTATAGTATAGTGTAGCAATGTCATGCTGTGTAAGGTGCTGTCTGCTGGCAGTAGTTATGGGTGCACATTGAGGTGTATGTACCTTGTTAGCCATGATGCACTATTGCTGTTAGTACTGCTGACTAACTGTAGTGTTGTGTACTGTATTCTGGTTGTGTTCCGGGTGTCTGTGTGTCTGCATGCTGTGGGCCTGCTGACAGTAACAATGATGAGTAAGGTGGAGTGGAAACACAGTGACCTTTTCAAGCCAAGGTACAGCTGTACATGTACATGTTTACCAGGTGTGTTTACATGCAACAGTGTGTGAGGGGCAACTGTGACAGACAGTGTGACCTTGCATACATACCCTTGACACAGCCACCTAGCCTTCATACATGTCACCTGGGTATTCTGTAGGACTGCAGGCTCACACATACAGAGGAGGTTACTTGAGTAATGGCACTAGGTCCCTCACAAGCTGAGCCATTACTTTAACTGGAACAGATTCAGCTATCAGCACCTTTTGCCCCTGCCATTTCTGTCACATCCACTCAACCACCATGCAGTTGATGAGGGTATGCCTGGTCCTGTGTATGACAGGTTTGGGGTATATATTCCTGACACAGGTCAGTCTGTGTTAGTCTAACCTGAAAATCACCAGCATGTGTGTCTGCTATCTCATATGTATTTCTGGACTCTCATGCTGGTAGTGCACACAGAGGCATAGTCATGTACATGGGGCAGCTGATGAAGCACTGAGCACAGCCCCTACCGGCACAGTGTTATGATAGCACTAGATACATAACACAGACAGCACATCAGTACTGTAGTATGGCAGTATCTGCCACTACTATTGAAGTGAGTGACAATTGCAGGGGCTGTTTGGATTGGCAATGGTGGGTTCAGAGGCCCTTAACATGTTAGAGCCATCTGGCACACACACACACGCACACACACACACACACACACACACACACACACACACACACACACACACACACACACACACATACACCACTGCATGGAGACATGCATTGATACACAGATGCACATTGAGGTGACACTTATCAGAGTAGATGGCCTACCCATCTATTAATGTACAATACACAGTGACATGACCATTGCACCACAGTGGCTTCATGTTAGAAACTGTATAACTGTGCTTGTACCATGGATGACATCTGTATGCAATGACTCTAGGTTAGCAATGTAGTTCACTGGGTGGAAGAGGCACAGAAAATAGTATAGCCATCACATACACACACTGAAGACAACCACAGGGGCTGTGCATACAGAAACACATATACAGTTGCCAATAGACATATTAGTAACCCTACATATCTACTTGTATGTACTATAGTGCTGCATACACATGACATGCTCCACATAGATCATATGCCGGGGACATAACACACAACCTCTTACAACAGGTAATCTTGGGAATGCCTTCATGGATGGTGGAATAACCCACCAGACATAGCGATTGGCCTCATCTACTGCTCCTACAAACCTGCACAAGTGATAGAGTCACAGACTTTGTATCAGTATGATGTGTCAGTCAGGTATGATGTGTGATGCTGGCATGTGTGTCAGTACTGTAACTGTGACATATTTGGCAACAATATCACAGGAATGCTCATTGTCAGGGAACACAGAACACATATAGTTTGCAAACATGTGGATATCCCATGTACATCTGTACAGATGTCTAGTATGGGGTGTATAGTGTTACATTGTGCATGTGAGGCAGATGCCATTAACAGGGTCTTTAAAGTGATGTCATGGGTAGGGGGTCAACAGGCCTTAAAATGGTATAACCTACACACACAACAGCCACAGGGGATATGCTTTACACACACTACTATAGTTGTCTGTATTGGATTAGAACCCCTGCCTATCTAAGTATTTCCACTATAATAGTATGCAGTTATTGCACATGCCACACAGCTTAGAGGGCTGACAAGTGTATACAGGTACATCTAAGGTGAATGACATCAGCAGGCCTTGTAAAGTAGGGCAATGGGAAGTGTACTGGGTGCTACAAACACACACACACACACACACACACACACACACACACACACACACACACACACACACACACACACACACACACACACACACACTATCACAGTTGCTAGTATTGAGTTTAGAACCCCTATCTATTTAGCTATGTGTACTACAGTTTTACACAGTTATCACATCATACACCACGGAGCTTACAGGATTTAAAAGTGTCGCAAGGTATGCCTAAAGTGGTTACATCAGGAGCCCTTGTAAAATATGGCAATGGGAAATGTACTGGTTGGGAAGGGCATCAAAATACATTACCCTACAAACATAAACACTTACAAACACCTTCACACACACACACACACACACACACACACACACACACACACACACACACACACACACACACACACACACACACACACACACACACACACACACACTTGGAACAACTGAGAGTAGAACCCCTGCCTATCTAGTTATCTGTACTATACTGTTAGTTATTACACACTCCACAGAGCTTACAGGACTGAGTGCTGTCCAAAGGTACTTCTAAGGGCAATGACATTAGCAGGACTGCTAAAGTAGGGCACTGGGAAATGTTGATGACATTAGCAGGACTGCTAAAGTAGGGCACTGAGAAGTGTTGAGGGTGGGAAAGTCCTCAGAATACTTCAGCCTACAAGCATATACACTTATGAACTCTTGTGCATACACTTATACACACACATTTGTCAGACCTGAGAATAGAACCCCTGCCTATTTAGTTATTTGTACTATAGTGTTACACAGTTATCGCATGCACTACAGAGCTTCCAGGGCTGACAAGTGCGCAAAGGCACTTCTAAGGTGAATGACATTGGCAGGACTGCTAAAGTTGGGCACTGGGATGTGTAATGAGTGGGAAAGTCCTCAAAATACTTCAGCCTACAAACATACACACTTATACAAGATACACTTATACACAGACACACACACACACACACACACACACACACACACACACACACACACACACACACACACACACACACACACACACACACACACACACACACATTTGCCAGACCTGAGAATAGAACCCCCTGCCTATCTAATTATTTGTACTATAGTGTTATGCAGTTATCACATGAGCTACAGAGCTTATAGGGCTGACAGATGTCCAATGGTACATCTAATATGAATGATAGCAGCAAATCTTGTGAAGTAGGGCAATGGGAAGTATACTGAGTGGGAACAGCCTCTTAATACTTAGACCTCCAGACACACACACTCACACACACACACACACACACACACACACACACACACACACACACACACACACACACACACACACACACACAGGCAGGTGATGTGATATAACACCCACCTGAGTACTATTATACAATGGAGCTTGCCTTCATGCTGGCACACATGACTGGTTACAACCGGTATGCCACTGTCTGCAGCAGAACATCACTCTATGCCATTCAAGGTATCCATGTGTGTGACTCACTCTGTGTGTCCCCCCCATGTCTCTCTCTCTATCACTGTCTGCTTCTCTCTTCCCCACATCTATGTGTGTCTATGCTTGACATATTGTTATCTGTTTCCCATATATATGTCTGTGTATCACATGCAACAGATGCAGATATATCACATATGGGCCACTTACAGCTAGCTGAGGGTAACCCTGTCTGTTGGGTGTGTGTGGGGACAGTTAAGGTGCACATAGCTGTCTGTATGCAAAGACATAGATGCACAATACAGTTGTATAGTCTGAAATAGGTTCCAACATGGCCTGTGATTCTCTAAGTGTAGGAACATGTTCAGTGTGACCTTCTATAGTGAGACTGGGACTTCATTCCAGAGATAGGTGTAGACCAGTCCAGGGTTTTGTGTGCTACAGCCATACCTCTCAAAAGTAAACAGGACTTTCCTAGAGATACTGGGTTTGTTTTAGCAGACATTTTCTAACATATCTGAAGTCTGACACTGTTATGTATTGTGTCATTACCTAGTGACATACATCCTCAGATCACCACAGTGCTTTACTAGAGGGATACAAGCCGTATGATGCACAGACCAATATTTTGAGCCCGACTATAAAATTTCCAGCCCAAAAAGGCCAGTTGAGAGGTGTGGCTGCAGCCAGTTGACTGATGAAGCTGTGTAAACAGTCCAGCAACTTGATGATATACTGGCTGGTGATCTCCTGCTTGTATGGTATTCTTCTTACCTAAAAAGTCATATTCTGGTGTGGCCATACCTCTCAACTGTACATATTTTGGCAGAATGTCCAGGTGTTTGTCTAGAAGTTTTGTCCAGTCTACATAAACTTGTGTTTTTATGGCAAGTTCATTGCATATACTTGAAGACTGACATTACAAAATAATGACAGACATTAGTGTTTCAGACTTCATAAACTTTAGACAATTCCTGCTAATGCAAAACCCCTTATCCTACCAACTTTCTTGGTATGTGTGGGCAATATTTACAATATGTGCCTATCACTGTGCCTTTGTCCAACTTTTCTTTATGACCCTTTTCAGATGTCTTGCTGTCAGAAGTTGGGTGGTATGGGTGTGGGTACAGAGTGCATTCTACTGTGCAGAAATGTCCATTATATGTGTAGTATATTCCACATAGTACTGTGACTTCCAGGTATGTCAGTGGCAGAGCAGTACAGAGTAATATGGTGAACCACTGACAGACAGTTGTGTATAGGTTGATAGGTTGCTATGCCATTAGTAGGGTATTGGCCCTGAGACCCTTATAACCCATGCAGATGAGAGTGTAGCCCATGTTACAACACATTAGCACATGGAGCCCATATCCAGAAGAACACAGGTGGGATCACAGGATTGTATTTTGTGTTTCCTATGCAGTTTTACAGGGAGCACATCACTAGGGGTATTGAGGCACTTGGCTTGCTGTTGACAGGGAGTGTATTCCACAGATGGGGTAGTATGTGGTACACATATCTGTCACACCAACAAGCCGTACTGATATCACATCCCAGGTTGATGCTGCACCTACAGATTGATGGAGTGGGTCTTGAGTTCCAGATGTGCAAAAATCCCATCAAGGCAGGGTCTGGATTGCTTTGTATGCCAGACAGGGGTCACCGCAGCAGAGTTTGTATGGAATGGGGTAGAGAGACAGTGCTGTTAGCCTATCTGTTTAGGGTAGGTGTTTGGGTTAAGGCCTTAGTGTTTGCAAAACCCTGGTGTGTGGAGTCTACATGGCCTGTGGTGTGTAGGTTTGTGGAGTTCTCATGTGATTTTGCCTCTGAGGTGTTCATTGTTTGGGTTTTGTTTTGTTGCAGACATCCACTTACATGAGTGTGTGTTGTGTATTTGTAGGTGATGTTTACTGACTCCTTACACTGCATGGCACCTATGTTACTGCACAATCTGTTCTGGTGTGCACATTCTCCATTTGTCTGGCCAATGGTTCCCCTTCCCCTTATGTGTGTCTCTATGTCCTTCTGTAGTCCAGTCACAGGCTTTGGCCACAATGGTTGCTATGTATTTGTAATTTTGATGTGGGCAGGGTACATGCCATTACATCACACACAGGGTTGTGGACTTCACATATCTGAGTGTACATATTTAACAGGTTGTCCATCATTGGACCACTCCATTTGCTGTGGTCCTTAGATGGTTTGTGTTGGTATATTTTATTATGAGGCTACATGTGGGCCTAGCTGTCATACCATCACAGGATGACATCTGCACAGGCCCAAATATGACAGTCAGACAAAGGCCCATAGATGGAGACAGGCTGTTAATACTGTTCTGCCAAACATAGACAGTTGGGAGACTGGTAATTGCTTGCTTGCTCTTATGGGTTTGATGTCTGCTTCCCCACTATCTGCCATTGCTATTTTGACATGATCCTTTCTTGTTTTGCAAATAGTTGGCAGGCAAATGCAATGTTAGGACAAGCAGAACAGATATATAAGGTATACTTGTGCTCCTTCTGTGACAACCTGTGTCATTCCAGGGGTATGGCTGTTGGCCAGTGAGATGTTGTCAGTGGTGACACAGAAAGGTGGTAGCCTTTTATACACTGGCAGTACACTGACCTTCAGGTACCTGCTGTCCTACTAGGCACTATATCTCTCAACGTCTAAGACCCAGACATCTGGATGGAGCTATAAGTGATTGGGGGACAGAGGCCTAAATATAGGGACCATTTTTAAGTATTGGCCTTACAAGCATAGAAAGGTGATTCAATAACAGGTTTTGCATTAGCATGCATGTTTCTATAGGGTATGAAGTTGACACTACAATCTGTCATTATTTTCTGACCTTAGTCTTGCGTGATTTGCCAATGAATTTCCTGGCAACTACTATTTCATGTTATACAGACCACACTTATGATGCAAACTTCTGGAGATTCCGCAATAGATCTGTACAGTTGAGAGATATGGTAGGCACTGTGTAGGTTACTTCAAGCTATGTACTGTCCATATGTGTGGCCCCGTGTCCATGACCTGTACAGCTTTCCTCCATTAACAGATATTGACATCTGGACAGTGTATACAACTCCTACCGTACGTGTAGCTGACATGCAGAATACTTGGCACTGCAGTTCTTGGAACATGGTCCTGTCAAAGACAGCACTGTACCTAGGCCACTACAATGCAACAGCTGGGAGTAAGTGCTGGCCACATCCTGATAGTATTAACCACACATATACATAGCTCATTGACCCCTGCATATTGTGGACATGCAACAAGTTATCATGTTGATTGTGACAGCCATGGCAATGTGTGCTCTGCTGCTATTTCCCTGCAAACATACGTTACTGCATTTCTATGGGAATATGGGTGTGGGGGGGGGGCACACCTGTCAACTGTACACATTTGCACAGACTGTGCTGATATTTGCTATACATTTTGGTTCCATTTAGCATAGTATTGTGCCCTATCTTAGAGACTAGAAGTATATCACTAAAGACCACAGGTCAGATTGTAATGTTATACATTTGAGTTTCAGACTTCTTACTTACTGCAACTACAAGACTTGCTGTGCTATCACTGTGTAAGTCTGTAGGGGGTATTTCATCATTGTTGCCATTTGTGGGCCTTTGCCAGGCATTTATTTATGGTTTTCTATGGCTGACTTGCTGGGTGAGGCTAAGGGGTGAGTATGGGAACCCCACACTGACATCCACACCTGTGACCTATAACCCCAGTTAGTGGCCCCCTACATATACTGCAGTGAGATTTTTCACCTTGGGTACTACTGCATAGTGTGGGGAGGCCAGTATTGGGAAAACATTTCCTGGTGTCCCACATAGCTGTCAGTTGTCTGCTGCTATCCCACTAGGCCACCCCATTCTATTGCATGCATGCAGCAATACCATAGATATGCCACCAAAACATATTAATCCATTCATTTATTGTTAAGAAGACTGACTTACCTTGTGCTTTTCAGCAGTTGTGAGGACGGTGGTTGAGGGCTGCCTATGTCATATCAACACAGTACACTGCCTATACATGGTAAGGTACAGGTAGTGTGATGTGTGTGGCATCCATTTTACTGTGTACGAAAGTCAGGGAGAGGTGTCAGTGCCTGTGTCCCTGCAGTGTCAGTGTGTGTGCTATGTGTTGCCAGGGCTAGGGCATACTGGGCATGCCTCTGTCTGCCTACAGGAGCTGGCTCAGGGGGTTTCTCCTCCAAGTCCTTCTGTGCCTGTGGGGACCTTGGCAATGGTGGGGGGGCTGTGTGGCCCTTCCCTGTGCTGTTCCTACTGCAGATGTTTCTGCAGGATCATATTGTGCAGCATAGCACATACTATGAACATATGTGCACATGTGGCTGGAGACTACTGCAGGACTTCACCGGATATGTCAAGGCAGCAGAACCGTGACTTGAGCATCCCAAACACACACTCTATAATGATCCTGATTTGTACGTGAGCCTCATTATGGCGTTCTTGAGTGGGTGTGTGTGCATTTCTGATGGGAGTCATCATCCATGGCTCATAGCCAGCATCACCCACCAGATGACCATATCGGATGTCCCCCCTGGCAAACCCTTGGTATAGCTGTGAGGAATGCCAGATGTGGGAGTCATGATAGCTTCCAGGGCTGTCAGCACACACATTAATGATAATGCCCTGGGCATTGCACACAACCTGGCAGTTAATAGAGTGAAAGCCCTTGCGGTTTAAATAGACCCTACCCTGTACATTGGGTGGTGCTTTGATGTGGATGTGTGTGCAGTCTATGGCACCCAGTACCTCCGGGTAGTCTGCTACATGGTGGAAGAGGTGCATATTGCTGGTCCTCTCCTCATGGGTGCTAGGGAAGTAAATGTGCTCATCAGCATGTGATAGCATGGCATCCAGGAACTGGTGGAGTACCCTGGATGCAGATGCCTGTGAGACCCCCATGATATCCCCAGTAGGTCTTTGGAAAGTACCTGTAGCTAGTATTCTTAAAGCTACACATAACTTGGTATCAACTGGGATGGGTTCCCCTCTGTTGGCTCTGGGTCTGAGGTGAGGCCAGCACAGCTCGATGAATTGCTGAAGTATGTCCCAGTCCACCATGTAGCACTCTACTATCTCCAGATCATGTAGCCCTAGGTAGGTTACCCTGGATCTGAACACTCTTCTCCTCCTCCTCAGTCTGGGGTGGTTGCCAGCATTATCCTCCTCACCGCCCTCAGCCTCTAGCACATGCTGATGTATCAAAGTGACAGTAGCCTCTAACATTTTGTCAGTTAAAATTCTCCCGGGTGTGTACACCAATGGTGCTGAGTCTGTGGGAAAAAAACAGACTGAAAGGTGTTTTCACAGTTTATACTTTTATGCTACAGATGCTGCCTGTATGATTGGCTGGCTATGACACATTCCACCTGCCTGCTATATTATTTGCACTTGAGTGCTTTTATTCTATTTCCCTTTTTTTCCCTTCCCATTTATGCCCCTTTTAAGCACCAAGTCGAGTCATGCAAACCCACTGCAAAAATGTAAACAATTCTGATATTTCCAGGTTTTTTTTTTTTAGACTCGGTGCATGCCGCGCAAACCTGTATAGCTAAAGTAAACACTTTGAAGCAGAAATGGCTCTTCCCTGGATGCGAACATGCTCTTCATTTTATGGAATAAGTCAATACAGACTCAGACACATCCTCTTGCTTAGCTGTGCTTACCTAAGCTCAAATGGGAGCCGTGAAGCTCCGTTGTGCTTACACCAAGCATGACACTCACCCTTTTCATGTCCATGGCTTCTCCTGCTTACACCACTGCCTTATAACTCCTACACGGTTAGGTGCAGCCAGAGTATGGTCTCCCATTTTGTGATTCAGTAAAATTTGCTCATTTGCATACCCCACTGCCTTAGTCCCTTGTTACACCATTGCCTTCCTCCTTAGCAACCAGTGTTACCTGTTATTGTTTTGATTCTGCATGCCATACACTATAATGTCAAAATGCAGATTTCACTTAAAATTGTCTTTTCGCATTTTTTTATTTTTGGTACGATCCCATTTGTGTGCCGCTGCTCTATGCTTAAATGGCCGAAATCAGCCAAAAAAAAACCCCTTTGATTTTCATATTTTTGCAACACTTTTCCATGCCAATGGCCATATTTTTGGCCATTGGCATGCCTAATGGTTATAATACATGCTTTACTTTGAGCTGTCTTGCCTCCATTTTGATTTTTTGTAGAAATGTACTCGGTTAGTTAACTAAATACATTTTTGCATCTCACACTGTTCTGGCATGGATGCCTGTCTGTTTACTGAATTGCTAATTCACCTCATTTGCATGGTTTTCACTAGCAAATGAGGTAATTAGCATTATTCAGCGGTGTCTGTGCCAGAATAGTGCTGGCAGGCTCGTGCACACCCCCAGCCTTGTTTACTGGATTGCTCGGTGGCCATATTCCATGCAGGAGCTGCTGCACTATTCTGGCACGGAAAAAATGTTTATTGAATCCCGGGGATAGTTTGGGTTATCCACAATATTTCACATTTCCTCCTTTTTCTCCTTCCACAATTTTCTTCCATCTAATACTTTTTATGTTATACACTTCTTGACATACTTTTAAGAAATATGTTTTCAATTCAGTTTCTTTTGTGTGTAAAGATGTAAACTGTTCTACCATTTTTCTTCTTCTTCTTGCATATTTTAGTTGTGGTAAACATACTCCTTCCATGGACTTACAAACCAGTGTTTCAGATTAATTTACAAATTGTTCTGCCAAAAAAAAAATTAAAAATTCACTTAAAAAACGAATGCATATCCTTTTGTCACTGGTGCAACAGATAACACACTTGTCTTTGGTGCAGGAAAACCAGAAGGCTGTGGATTCTTTTTCCACTCCCAGTGACTGGATAGCTAACACTGCAGTGTTACATAAGGAGAGGCTGCACTACTGAGGATAAGGTCCCTGCTGCTCAAGTTGGTGGTATCTCAGGTGGATGGAAAAGATCCCATGGCACCTATTAAAATGAGTAGGAGAAGTTTCCCAGATCTTTAAACAAGAATATGAACAGTGTCTTAATACAGCTAAAATTAACTGCAACAATTGTCATCTCTGTTTTGCATTATTTTTTCAAATTTGCCATAAGAGCTTTTTTACTACAACATAATCTACCCTGCAACAGTCCCTGTGTCATTGGCAAGACACATAGCACAGTTGCCTTTTGTGCTGGGAGACTAGAATGCTGTGGGTTATTTTTTAACTCCAGGTGATTGGATAGCCATCACTGCAGTGATTAAATAGGGGGGGGGGTACACCCCTACATGTGTCATCCTTTGGCTTACACCTTAAACCAAGGTTCCATCTACCCAAGTTAGTGGTAGCTCAGGTGGATGTAAAGTTCCCATAACAGATATTAAAAAGTGCTGGAGGTGTTCCCTGGTTCTTTAAACAAGAATACAGTCTCCTGTACAGCTAAAATTAGCTGCAACAATTCTTGTCTCTATTTCCAAAAACAATTTCCAATTTACCATAAAATTTTCCCACACCCTAATTTACTCTGTAACATCACATATTCCATTTCTTTTAACTCTAATATCTACATGACTTTTAATTTGCTTGTGTGGCACTACATATCTCTTCCTTCATATGTATCACATAGCACTCGCAATTATTTTTTCAAGGTTTTTTTTTTTTGCCTGCTTCTTCTGTCCATCATAATTCCCAATCAAAATAACTTTATCTGCAAAGTACCTAATTTTTCTATCACCACAGTGTGGCCTAGCACTGATTCATTAAATGGTCTATACACTGGTATTCCATTTTTCCTCTACTACCACACAAACATCCTGTATGTAAATTAGCACTTTCTTCTCAAACATTTTAGCATTCATTGCTAAGTTTCCAACTTTGTCATATTTAATGGTATTTATTGGTATTTATTATAATTTCAGTAAAAGAATTTGTCATACAGGACTAAAGCTAGGGGAAGGGGCTCTATGTTTGACTTAAAAATACCTACTGCTTAGGAAGGCAGCCATGGCACTCACTGAAATGAAGGCCTGGGGTGGGTGGAGGTTTCTAGGAAAATACAGAATGATTTTCAGATGGCCTTAATGAAATGAAGGCTGACCAGGCAGTGATTTGGGTAGGGTGTCACACTCTCTAAGAAGTTTTCAGAATGGGTGAAGAAATGCTGATCATGACTGGAATCATTGTTGAGCAACAGCAAGATTACATTAAGGAACTCCTGAATCTTGCAAGCATATCCTTCTTTGAGGGGGCTATCCCACAATCAACTCAAGAGACTGAATCCATTTCTGTAGATGTGGTCACTACAGGAATTAAACAGTTATGAGGTGGTAAAGATCCATATGTGTATGAACCCCAACCAAAAGTGCTGACGTTTTAAGATACTTTTGGAGTGTCATGGTAATGTGCCTTTTCAAAGCTGCACATAAGACAGGAAGAGTGCCTCAGGATTATCAAACTGGAGTGGTGGTCTTCACTTTGAAAATGGGAACAGTAGGATATGTTCTGGTTATTGAGGGATCATGCATCTCAGCTTCCTTAGGAGAGAGTATGGAAAGATGGGAGTTGCATCTGTATTGTTTGTATCTGATGTAGTTCTCCAGGCTTCAAGTAGGTGTTACCTTTGGGATGCACAAGAGTTATATGTAGCTGAGTGTGACGTGATCTAGATGAAAATCAACATCACCAAATCAGATATCAAGTTTTTTTCCTGGAAAAGGGTAGAATACTCACCACAGGTAATCAGGGAGTAGAAACCTTAACTGAAGAAGGGTCTATATTAGAACATCGAAGTTTCAAAACTTCGAATGTTCTAATATCAACCCCTATTCAGTGAAAGCTGAAAATATTGAATTAACAGAAAACCAAATTTTTTCCTAGGGAAAGAATTTGGTTGTTCATTTCTGTTGCTTCAGTATTTTCAGTGCTGTGGTGGAAAGTTATGGGTCGGGTTCAGGTAAGTGTGCAATTGAGTGCGGGTTAGGTTAGCTAGGGTTAGGGTGCAGGTTAGGTATGTGTGCAATTGTGTGGACGTGAGGGTTAGGGTGGGTTAGGTGAGTTAGGGTTAAGGCGCGGGTTAGGTATGTGTGTGATTGTGTGGATGTGAGGGTTAGAGCAGGTTAGGTGAGTTAGGGTTAGGGCGCGGGTCAGGTAAGTGTGTAATTGTGTGGATGTGAGGGTTAGAGCAGGGTAGGTGAGTTAGGGTTAGGGTGCAGGTGAGGTGAGTGTGCGATAGTGACGGACCTTAGGGTTAGGGTTTGGGTTAAGGTAAGTGGATAGTTAGTAGTGTGTGCATAGTTTAGTGTAGGGTTAAGTGTAAGATTTTAGGTGTATGTGTGTGTGGATTGCTGTTTGTTTGGTGCGCTTGTGTTGTGTGTATGTGTTTTGAAACAGCAAATTTTTTTCCTAGGAAAAAATTCGCTGTTCTGTATGTTCAATGTTTTCAGCTTTCGCTGAATAGGGGTCGATATTAGAACATTCAAAGTTTTGAAACTTCGATGTTCTAATATAGACCCTTGGAGAATATGTCTCTTGTGCTCTTGCACATGAATGATGGTAGAGAGAACAGAGAGTATGGACAAAGCATAAGTACAGTGATTACCATACTGTGTTAATTCTACAAAAATGTAGTGGTAAAGTGAGAGATGGTTCATAGGAAAAAGCTCTCAGTTTACCAATTAATCCTTCCATTATACTCACTTATGATCATATGCTTTCTGTGCATGGATAAAATATATTCTTAAATTTAGTTTTAGCTTATGAAATGAAAATTCAGGTTAGGTTTACTAACCAGATGGGAGTTTCATGGTTAGAGTTAGGGCTGTGGTAAGGTTATGCAGTTCAGTAGCATCAAGTTGTGAGAAGGCTATATGACTTATGTAGGTCGAGGCTAGTGGAAGTTAGCACACTTGCCATTTATAGCAAGCGGCAGTGAGCAAGTGCATCAAGAGATACTACATCCGTCCTGGACTTGTAGTAGAACCATTTTAATTGGATTTATTTCCACTCATCAAAGATCATTTCACTCTTCTTCTTCTTCTTCTTCTTCTTCTTTCGGCTTTTCCCGGTTAGGGGTCGCCACAGCAGATCACCTGTCTGCTCATGATTGGCAGTGGAGTTTTTTACGGTGTCGAGTTGCCAGCCCGGCGCCCAACCTTCCACAGAAGGCACACACATGCATGCACTCACACCTGGGGCCAATTTAGAGTGTCCAATCAACCTACAGCATGTCTTTGGGATGTGGGAGGAAACCATCAACGGTAACTTCAATGAATGGAAAAAATGATAATTGTTTGTTGAAACCACCTTCAACAAAGCACTTCATTTTTTTTTTTTTTTGCAGGAGGCAAGCCCCCCCACAACCCTCCCATGCCCCCTGAACTTATATATATGACAACTTCAATGTTACACAACAGAAGAGAAAGAAGCAAACTCCACTGTCATCAAACATCGTTTCGGTGAACAACACTCACTGTTTTTGTGTTCACCAAAATTACGTTTGATCACACGTCATGCTCCTTTTCAAATATGTCAACTGGTGCAGCATTGGTTGAGAAACTTTTGTTATGGCCTTTGGTGATTAAAATTAAACTGACCAGAAAAAAACATAAATAAACCATACAACTAGTAATTTTCAATCTTACACTAATAAAATACATTAAAAATGAACTGTCACTGAACAAAAGGATCAAAAAGTTGCATATATGATACACTCCAGTTATAAAGCTAACTGAATTGTTTAAGCCCTAGATTAGACGTCTAGGCAGTTAATGCTGTACAACATACTGTTATGCACATAGGTAGGAAATGTTCTTCAGAAAATGCGCAATATTATTAGCCCTCCTACAATCTCTCTCTTCCCTGTTTATGCACCATGTGGTACATTGGGCAATGATCACCTTTCAGCACTTATTGTTTCTGTAGCAGTTATGGGCTCAGGTTGCTAGCCCAAGGCCCAACTCTCCTTGGAGGGTACACCACACAAATTTGGATGTGCACACTCATGCCTAGGGCCAATTTAGAATGTCCAATCCACCTACTCCATGTCTTTGGGAGGAAACTGGAGCACCAGCAGGAAATCCATGCAAATGCAGGGAGGACATGCAGACTCCTCACAGAAAGCACCTCAACCAAGAATTGAACTGGAGAACCTTTTGTTGTGAGGTGACAATGCTGACTGCTACACCACTGTGCCGGCCCCTCCTACAATACAGTTGTCAAAGTACATGTCAAGAATAGAAAGTCAATTTGTATTTTTGATGTAGCACTTTTTAGGGTCAATAGTTATGGTATCTTTATTTTTTGCATCTGCAGTTACTTGAGTTGATTGGGGATAAAATTAACTTCAGTCTTTCAGTGATAGTACTTTAATTGATACTGTTTTGAATTTTTTGACAAAAAATGTTTAAGAGCTACATACCAGAACACAGAGTGATTTTTCTCTCTTATAGCTTCAGCTTACTAGATTATTTGAACTCTATATGGACACTTACCTGATTAATATGTCCAAGAGACCTTTTTTTGCTGAACTAGACTAAAAGCAGCACCTAGAAAAACAAGCTGCAACCTGGATATTAGTGCTGGTGAACCATGGCTTTTCAGTGCTATATACATTTCTGCCTTGAAGGCAGGCTGGTAGCAAATCAGACTGGCTTTGATGCAGTAGAATATATGGTTGGGTGATCAGTGAACATTACAACACCATACATCAGTGCAGGAAGCAAAGAATTTCATGGCTTGGTCATTATCAGGCCTTGATGCTTTAGAATTATGAAACAGCTAGGTAGACTTAAGATATATTGTAAAAGGCAGCGTATTTAACTTGGAACACTATTTTATACACTTTGGTAGTTTTCATAACCTTTTGGAACATTCTGCCACACCTGAATATCACAAAGGTCTGTAAAGGACTGTAGATATCATAAGCTTTTCTTTTAATATGGGCCACAACAAAGTGTAAAACATGGCACAAAAATGTTATATATAGGTAACATACAGTAAATGCCCATGATTATTTAGTATTAATGACGCAGTAATTAACTATGTCCACTCAAATATATAGAAAAAAGTATGCAGTAGAATTTCTGTAACCCCTGTGCTTTACTGGATAAACTTAGGAACAAACTGGTAGGCATTTAATATGTCCTAGATCTCACATATCCTAGGTGAGGACAAAAGACCATCATAGTACATTAACTTGGTTTATCTACTACCCCTTAACAGTTTTTCAAATAATATTTATCAAAACTTTAATACATAAAAACACACACAAAAATTATTTTTGCAGAGGGCAAAGCATCCTCTGCACCCCTTATGTGGGGGATCTCTGCCCCTACACCCCCTAAAATTACATACACCAACTGTACAGTCACAGCACAGTGGAGAGAGGGGCAAATACCCTAGGGAAGTGCTCTGCCAGCTCACACAGTACAATACATTGTAGTGGAATGCACCACAATATTACATTTTTGAACTAAAGCCACTCAAACACTAGTGCTGTGATCAGCTGTAACTACTACCTTTAACTTAGCATGCACTTCACCATTTCTTATAAAACTAAGCCAGAGTAATGACTCATATTTTAGGAAACAATATTCAGAAATTAATTTTGAAAGACCAAGCAGTCACATGAGAGTATTTTAAGGAATCCAGTCCAAAAACCAAACCCAGTGGTATATTTCATGAAGTGGACATAATCATAGCAGTAGCAAGAGAAATAACTGGAGTATGAGTGGGCAAACAATATCACTAATGTTAAGCAATGAATAAAATGAGCAACTGCACTGTGAAATCTTTTTGGGAAGAACAGCAGAAACTTGACCAAGAAATAACAGGGCAGATTATTTAATTTATTTAGGGTTTGTTTACCAGATAAAATTCATCCAGGCACAAATGGGTCTAGTATTTTTGCTTAGAAAACATACATGGGAAGACTATACTACCATTTGAGTAAAGATGGAAGAAACTGACCATAGATCATTGTGTATATTGTACCTAGTCAGCCACTGTAGCTAGATAGCATGTGCACATAGCCAGCAATAGGCATAGGCCAACTAGGCGGCCGCCTAGGGCACCGCTCTAGCAGAGGCGCTTTTCCAGTATTTATTTGGTGTAGGTAGACTAGGATGGGGGCACCAGGTGGTATGGTGGGGGGTGCCATAGAGCCCTTTTGCCTAAGGCACCAGTTGACCTATAAGACCTGTGCATATAAGTTACTGAGCACGTGCAAGATCAGTGCCATTTTGTATAGTCAGTCAGAGTGAATGCAGGCATGAATGGAGATGCACACTTGAGTGTGTTTGAAGTAACAATTCAGTCATTTAGCTTATGAAGTTCGAAGTATATATTCCAGTTACAGCTTCTGATGTGTTTATGTACAATAAATGACTTGAACACATAGCCAGCCTCAGTGTCTCATTTGCTACACGACACATGCAACATGGTGTCAGAGTGGGATCCAAAGTTGAAGTAGCTTACAAATCATGAGGCACACTGTTAGAAGTAGAGAAATATACAGGAGCTAACTTACAAACAGGTCAGTGGTTATCCAAAGGTACTTAAACTCACTCAAATGATTTTTTAGTCGCCGAATATGTGGCAAAGCATTCAAAACATTTGAAATAATTATAGAGATAAACAAAATGTCAGAAATAGAGACATACTGATAAAAGTATTCAGAATTAGAAAAGTGTTTGAAAAAAATTTCAAAGCGTTTAAAATGTACAAAAAGGCTAAAATGACCACATTTTTTTTGCAATGTACTACTTTCCTCGCATTAACTAATACTTTTCAAAGTATCCATTGTTTCTGAAATGTTTAGTGTTTGCAGTGTTGAAATAAAGCCTTTTCAGAGAGATTGTTGTGCATTTGGGCATAATTACAAGTACTTGATTTATGCGTATATTTAAAAGAATTTTGTTCTTATGGCAGAGGGATTCCGCAGACCTGGACCACTGGTGTTTGATAATAATATTGCTGAGAATTAACAAGTGTTTGAGCAAGAATATAATATTTTCATACAGGTTGCATTTTCTGATAAAGACATATGTACAAAGGCATTAATACTTCTTAATTTAGCTGTCTCAGAAGCCATTGAGAGGGAACGTTTATTTGTGTATGCACCTGCCATGTATGCAGGGGAGGAGAGAACCTCCATATTGTGATAGAGGCTGTAAAATAGGAAGACTGAGTGCTTGAAACCTAAATTTAGAGAAATGTGTAACCCACAAATGACTATTACAATGGAAAGACACATGTTTTACACAAGAAATGAAAAGTCTGGTGAAACTATAGCAGCATATATTACTGACTTAAGAAACAAAGCAAAAATGTGCAGATTTGTTGATTTACGAGATGAGTTGATAAATGACAGGCTTGTGTGTGGTTTTAACAATGATGCAGTGAGAAAATATTTTGCTTCGAGACAGTGATTTAACATTGAGAAAATCCATTGAGATTTGTCAAATATATGAGCTTATAGAAAAGCATATGAATATGCTCACAAATGAGAAAAGCATGCATGCAGTATCAGACAGTGCAAATGTCAATACTGTAGAACATAAAGCAAAGATGAAAAAGAAATATAAATCAAAGGGTGCGCCAAACAACCTCATTGTTAACTTTTGTAATTGTGGAGGCGGTCATAAACCTAAACAAGAGAAGTGATTAGCTTTTGGTCTGCAGTGTCACAAATGTAAAAAGTGGAATCATTTCAAAAGGCTTTGCACTTCTGAAGTGACACATACTTTTATTAAAAGAGAGTATCTGAAGAAGCAAGTAAATCAGATAGTGAGCTGTGAGCAAACCTTCTATGTTGATGGTGTCTCTGTGATCGATAAAACAGCTAACACGCTTATCAGTTGGCAGCGAGGAGTGAAATATTTCTACTGTACAAATTAATGGGAAACCTGTAGAGCTTAAAGTAGAGTAAGTGTAATGTTACATCAGCACAAATGTTTGCTAAAGTAAAAGCTGGTGAGAAACTTGATTCATCAAAGTGTGCAAAACCAGTTGCTTATGGAGGTCAAGAGATTCAGACTGATGGCGCAGTAGTTCTCACATGCCATTCTGCTGGGAACAGCTATGACTTGCAGTTTTACATTGTGAAAGACATGTGCAGTCATTGTTAGGCCTCAAAGACAGTTTGAGAATAGGACTGATTTCATTTAATAAAAACATCCACCATATAAGTCTGAAAAACAAAAATAGTTTTATACAGAATATTTTTAGTGAATATGCTGATATTTTCAAAGACGAGCTTGGCAAATTTCCAGTCACATATTCCATGAAGTTAAACCATGAAGTAAGCCCAGTTGTCAGACCAGCAAGGACGGTTCCAGTACCAATACAGAGCAAAACAAAGGCAGAACTTGACAAAATGGTAAATTTGGGTGTCCTTACTCCAGTAAAAGAACCAACTGAATTGGTATCCTCCATGGTCATAGCACATATGAAAATCTCAGATGATATTTGAATATGTATTGATCAGAGAGACTTAACAAAACACTTAAATGTCCTCATCATCCGATGCACACAGTAGAAGTAGCCGCTCTCATGCCAAATGTCACTGTTTTTTCAGTCTTAGATGCAAAAAGTTCCTTTTGTCAAATGTTGCTGGATCGCAAATCTTCATTGTTAACCACATTCAGTACACCATTTGGTAGATATAGATTTTTGAGAATACCTTTTGGGATAAATTCTGCCAGTGAAGTATTTCAACGTGGAATGGAGCAAATCTTTTTCTGGTTATCCATGTGCTATCATAGAAGACAACATTACTGTAGGGGGGCAACAGTAAAGACAAACATGACAGAAACCTCAAGAAAGTACTAGACCATGCATGTGAAGTAAATCTTAAAATGAATCCTCAGAAATGTAAATTCAAACTGAAATAAGTTACTTATGTGGGTCATTTCCTTTCCATTTCTGGCTTACAATAGAATCTGTCTAAGCAAGCAGCAGTTCTTGAGATGCCAATTCAGGAAAATGTCACATCTTTGCAATGTTTTCTTGATATGGTTAATTATCTAGGAAAGTTCATTCCAGACCTGAGCGAGCTTTCAGCACCATTACGTGAGCTGACACGCAAAAATGTAAACTGGTCCTGGTTGGAACAACACCAAAGACCATTTGATGTTCTGAAACAGAAAACTTCCAGTCCACCCACATCTAGATACTATAATGTTCACAAACCTGTAACTATTTTGTGTGATGCTTCAAAGTATGGTCTTGGTGCAGCATGTCTTCAAGAAGGCATACCAGTAGCCTATGCATCCAGAACTTTAACCCAAACTGAAATACAGTATGCACAAATAGAGAAAGAGCTTTTGGCAGTAGTGTTCACATGTTCAAAGTTCAGTGATTATATTAATAGCAAACCTATCCAAACAGAGACTGATCACCAACCTCTAGAGACAATTCTGAAAAGGCCAATACATACAACCCCAGCTCCCTTTCAGTGTATGATGTTAAAATTCCGAAAGTGCAATTTCAATATTGTCTGTACAAAAGGCAAATTTGTATACCTTGCTAATGCTTTGCCAAGAGTACCCAGACAGACAACAGAACAGCATGACAATGAGAAAGCATACTTCGAAGTTATGGGAATGACGGAACTTAGAAATTTTTCATCATCACATCTTGATGAACTCAGAAATCATATAGCTTCAGACCCAGTTCTCCAGAAATATGTTATCAGTCAAGGATGGCCAGCATGACAAACCAGTTTACCACTTGACATACAGAAGTATTTTCCTTACAGAGATGAACTTCTGATGGAAGATGGAATCATCATGGAAGGTCCTAAAGTGGTAATTCCTTCAGCATTACAACAGAAATATATCAACATTTTGCATCATGGTCAACTGGGTACTGATTCAACCAAAAGAGGCATAGTATTTTGGCCTTCTATGTCAAAAGATATAGAGAAGGAAACTCTAGCATGTTCAATTTGCAACAGCATTAAATCGGACCAACAAAAAGAACCACTTCAGCTAAGCCAGATTCCTGAATTACAATGGTCAACAGTTGCTACTGATATTTTTGAATGGAATGGTCAGCGTTACTTAATGTTAGCAGACTCTTATTCGAATTGGTTTGAAATTGATCTTCTTCCTAACTTAATGTCTAGCACTGTCGGTACGAAGTTTAAGAGACATATTTTGTGCATGGTAGTCCGCACAAAGTTATATCTGACAATGTATTATTATTTATTTTTTTTACATTTGTTGACCAGGATAGTCCGACTGGATACATGTCCATTTTCAGCGGAGGCCCGGGAGAAAAGCTCCAACATAGATACATTAGAAAAAGGTTACATATAGTAAAATATTTGTGAGAAAAAAAAATTACAGACTTGTTCAAACATGCTAGATATAGCTATAACAAATACAGTAATTCTATTACACACTTGTTAAAATCTGATAGCTTAAGATACGACAAATACAGATTATGAGTTTAGTTTCTATCCATAGATCCTGTTGGGGTTACAGGCCCCATACCTCAGGTAAACATTTACAAAATGATATAAAAGCATCTATTTATAGTCAGATTCAGTCAAACAAGTATAGGGTTAAATCCTTTCATAATTAAAAGGTTTAGTTTCTCTACTAGGGTAAGCCAGAGGATGTTTGTACCCTAGTTTAAAGGAATGAGCTAATCAGGGCTGGAGCATGGACAAAGCCAATGTGATTTGAAATGAAGCTTTAGACTCTTTTTGAATTGGGCTAAGGAGGTAGTAAGAGTAAGGTTGGGAGGGAGGGAGTTCCATATTTTACCTATGGCATTATTGAACAGAATCACCACCTGAATTATAGGATTTGATTGTTTGGACAAGCAGTCTATTTGATGAGCGGAGAGATCCTAGATTGCTGTATGGGATGATTATATTTTTCAGTGCAGGGGTGTTGTCTGGTTGTCTGAGAATTTTAAATGCTTCTATAAACTGGTTTAGCTGGAGGAGGCTTGGCAGTTCTATTCAGCCAAGGTTTTTTAGGTTACGACAGTGGTGTGTCCTATAGGGCATGCCAGTTCCAAATCTGGTGATATGATTATAGCAACTGGAGAGTTTGTTAAGGTCAGATTTACTAAGGTTAGTAAGCATGGGGGAGGCATAAAGAAGTGTAGAGAGAAGATGCGAGCGGGCAATGGTTGCTCTAGCCATTGGAGTTAGGAAGGATTTTATCCTATACAGTGACCCAAGTTTCTTGTTTATGGATTTAATGGTTTGGTTAACATGCATGTCAAATCTAAGATTGTTGTCAATAGTTACTCCTAAAAGTTTTGCATAGGGGTCTGGGGAGATGATAGTGCCATTGTTAGATTTTATGGTAAAGGATGTTGTAGAGGATTTCCAGGTTAGGAAAAAAAAAGTAGTAGTTTGGTTTTGTTTGGGTTAAAGATCAGGTGACGATCAGAGAGCCAGTTTTCAACTATGGTAAATATATGCTGGGTTGCTGATAGTAGGTTTATTGGAGAGGTGTCAGAGCATACTAGTGTAGAGTCATCTGCATATTGAATGCAGGTAGCATCTGAGATGACTGTATGGAGATCATTAATAAAGACTGAAAAGAGAAGAGGTCCTAATATGGTGCCTTGAGGAACTCCTATGGTATTAGGTAGTAGGCAAGAGAGCTTGTTCTGCCATAGTACTGCTTGCTGTCTACCAGTGAGGTAAGCATGGAACCATTGGAGAGCTTGGTTATCTAAGGATAAGGTTTTCGGAGTGTGGATGAGTAGCTGATAGCTAACCATATCGAAGGCTTTGGACAGGTCCAGAAAGAGGGCTGAAGATATTTTGTTGTTATTCCGGTTTTGGTTAATTACATTGGTAAAAGAGAGGAGGGCAGTAGATGTACTGTGGTGGGGTCTAAAACCATGTTGTGAGATAGTCAGGAGTTTATTCTGAATGATATAGTATAGGAGTTGTTTGTGCACACACTTCTCCATGATTTTGGCAAATGGCGACAATATGGCTATTGGTCTATAGTTAAATAGTTCTGTAGATGTGCTACCTTTATGGAGTCTGCATAACGTAGGATATTTTCCAGATTGAGGGGATGGTGGCTTCTGTTATGGTTCTATTGATTAAGATAGAGATGGGGTATGCTATAGCATCTGCAGCTTTTTGCAGGTATTCAGCTGGGAGAAGGTTGGCTGAGAAGGTAATTGGCTTTAGTTTTTTTAGTAAGGATCGGATGAGGGATGTGGAGACTGGTTTGAGGTTAAAAGAAAGTAGCGGGTTGGGTATAGGATCATTTACTGTAGAGCCACTAGGAGTTAGTTGGTTGGCCAAGGACTGGATAGTCTCTGTGAAGAAACTATCAAAGGTATTTGCCACTTCTTCAGAACTTTTATGACAGGACGCTGCTGAGGTAGGAGTGGAGGATTGATCTGAGTGGAGAAGATTATTTATACCTGCCCAAACCTTTTTAGGGCTATTTTGATGTTTTTGTTGTAGATGGCAGTAATAGTTTTTTTGTCAAGTATGATGGATTTTTTAGTCACATTCATGATCTGGGGGGGGGGGAGGGGGGTTGTAGTATGCCACTTGGCCCATGCTTTATTTCTGAGTATGATTTTAGATTTGGAGTCTTTTGAAAGCCATGGGGCGATTTTTCTTTTAGTTCTGATTGACCGTTTCAGTGCATGAGAATCAAGTATGTTTGGGAATTTAGTATTAAAATATACTACTGCCTCATCAAGGGGAATGTGTTTTAGATCTGACCAATTACATAATTTGAGTTCGGTTTGGAATTTTGTGGGGTCAAAATTCTTCTTGCTTCTGACAGACCTATAGGTGGGCAGTGCTGACTGCCTTGTATTTAATTATGTATGTGATGAGGTGGTCACTGGGGAGGGTCCCTGACATGTACATATGGGGATGACTATTGATAAGTATCCAGTCAAGGATACTCTCTTTTTTGGTTAAATTTAACTATTCTGGTGGAGGAAGATATGGTCTGTGAAAATCCATGGAGGTTAATAGGGGTGGAGGAGGAGTCTGATGAACATGAGCTCAAGTTAATATTAAAATTCCCCAGAATAATAGTTTCTTGAGGGTAGTTGGTAGATATCCAATTAAGAATGTCCTCCAGGGTGTCAGATTTGTTGCTAATAGGGCATGCAGGTTATGTACTTTGTTGTTTAGGCTTCTTATATTTAGATGGCAGGTCAGGAGGGAGTTAGAAGGCTTGAGCATAGATAGTGGGCTAGTAGAGCCTGGGGCAGAGGATGGGCCTGGGTTAGGGTGGATGTCTCCATCCCTTGTTAGATTTTTTCATAAGTTAGCTAATAACTTCATGAGTTTATATAACAGCTTTTGGTAGTATTTGGATTTAGGGTGAACTTGTTTTGACTTATGGTGCATAGTTTACAAGTCAGCAGTTCATGAAATTTGCTGAGTCTTGGGATTTTGTCCATGTTACTAGTAGTCATGAGTATCCACAGACCGATGTATCAGCTGGGCATGCAGTTCAAAGTGTGAAGTATTTGCTGGAGAAATCCAAGAAAGATTGTATCAATGTTTTTCTTAACCTGCTTAATCTGATAAACATTCCTTGAGATAACTTGCTTGCTTCACCTGCTTAGCGATTGATGTCCAGACAGACTAGAATAACTCTTCCGATCAGTAAACAATTATTGATACCAAATGTAAATAACAGCAGAATGGTCAAGACTCAACTTTTGAGAAAAACGCCAGTCACAAAAGTTGTACTACAATAAATCCAGCAAACCTCTCAGAGCATTAAGACAAGGAGAGAGTGTGAGAATGCAAACATCTAAAGGATTTGGCCAAGTGGGAATCATCAAAAACATTTGTGAAGAATCGAGATCTTACATCGTACAATCTGATGTACTGTGGTGGGATTTCAGAAGGAGTCAGAGACACATACTACCAGTCAGCGAATCAGTGATGCAGCAGATTGCCTCTGCCAATGACTGTTTCTCAGAGTGACTGTACACTTGTTCGAATTCCAAAGGACAGTGTACTTAGTTCAAGTAATCCTGATGTAATCCCCAAAGTTCCACTTGTAAAAGAATCCTCGGAGACTGTCCTTGTTGCTAAACCAGTCAAAGTTTTTATGTGACCAGATCAGGTAGAATTTCCAGACCCATTCCAGAATACACAGTGACTTAGTCTTGAATTCTTTTGTTGTTAAATGTTGATGTGATATCTAGCTTGTGAAATACCATGTTCTCCTATTGCATGTCAAACAAATCAAAGAGGGAAGATGTAGATCATTGTGTGTATTGTACCTAGTCACCCACTGTACCTAGATAATATGCACATATATGTTACTGAGCACATGCAAGATCAGTGACATTTTGTATAGTTAGTCAGAGTGAATACAGGCATGAATGGAGATGTACATGCGAGTGTGTTTGAAGTAATAAGTCAGTCAGTTACCTTACAAAGTTGGAAGTATATGTTCCAGTTACAAATCCAGATGTGTTTATGTACAATTAATGACTTGAACACATACCCAGTCTCAGTGTCTCATTTGATACACGAAACATGTGACAGTGACTACCTCAATTTGCTTTCCTTTTGGAGGGTCAAAGCTTCCAATACCCCCTATACAAGCAGCTCTCACCCATGCACCCCTCTGTAACATAATCAAACCCTAAGTTTGATTACTCTACTTGAAGAAAACAGGCAAATCACTTTGAAGTTTTGGTGTAGACCATGTTTAGTTAGCTGATAATACAACTTGTCCATGTGACAAGTGATTAAACATCTGGCTGCAGAGAGAAATCCCCATTTTCAGGGATGACCAGGAACTATGTCCTGGTGAAATTACTCGATCGGAGACATATAAAGTAGGCATGTTATGGCTATGAATGTTCAAATTATGTCACATCATGTATTTTCTTTGGATTTCACTGCCTTAATTGGATAGATTGTACCTTCAGACTGTAAATATAAACTATAATATAAAAAAGAAAGCTGTACTTTATCTGACCCATAAATGAAGTTATATTGTAACAGAATATCGTAAGCAAGTTCTGTTTTTAGTGTTTTTAAGAATACATGCATTATATTTTATATTAGATTAGAAATGTATTTGTATCTGTAAATGACTATGGTGATAGTAAAATACTACTAAACAATTTTATTCATCTTTGTGGCCAACATCGCCATATAGTGTCTGGCAAAACAATACTGCTAATGAGAAGAAAACATAATAATAATAATAATAATAAGAAAAAATGACACACACCGGCTGTTATGAAAATAAATTAAAAAAGAAAAAAACACTAATACTGTCAGAGCACAAAGCAGTTAATATCACCAGGATGTGGCCTTCTCTTACACAGTACTGGTGCATGTAAAAAACAACATTAAGCAGTGTACTTCGACAGCATTTCTAGTACCTCATGCAAAACTGTTACAGTTTCCAAAGATATGAAATCCCTAGCTGATAAACAGTAGTAGTCTCATATGCAAAAAGGAAATCTATCCTGTTCTGGCACCTCCTCTCTAGTGTAGAAATTATGATCTATGCCCCAGGCAATCAGACATCAAGAAACAGAATTATTCCCAAAAGGATTATGGTTCAAGTGCTAAATCGGTTCATTTGCAAAATGTTGACCCATGTGAGTCAGCAGAGAAGGATTGATCTTTCTGTTTGATGGAAATGTAATTCTGTAGATGTCACATCGGAGTTCAAAAGAGACATTCAGTGTCATACAGATAAATAGTTTTGCCTAGGGCAATGCCAACTTTCATAAGGGTTTCTCTGTCCTAAGCTGGTGTGGTACAGACTACGGATCAGCTGATTCTCCCAGCCAAGTATGCATTTTATGTGACATTCAGAATACATGGAGCCATTTAAAAAAAAAATAACAGGGCTACGATGTTACATTTTGCATGAATGGAAAAGAAAGCATCCTCTTAACATATATGCATCTTGCTTTATTTTTATTACACTGCAAACCTCATTAAATTAGAAGAATTAAAGTAGCAACAATTTTAGCTTGTTTTTAAGCTAGTGTTTGAAGTCCTTTTGGTTCTTCCCAGCTGTCTATTTTGCTTCAAAAATTCTTTAATAAAGCTCATTAGAAGTCTGTCATGATACACCAAGCAAAGCAAATAAAGGAGGTGATTACATGCAATGTAGCAATTAGTTTTGAGTAAGGAAGGCTTCAAATGACAGACAGATGTATTCTGGTACCTATGCTGATGGCAAATTAATGCAGTAACCTTGAAGGCATTTAGAAATTGCTTTAATAGTGCTGTGTTTTTTGAGACTGTGCAGTAATCTGCTAAACCTACAAAACTGTAACATCCTAATGTAGTTTAGAATAATATTTATGTTAGGGACTAATCAGTGCCTGGTCTTTTAGTATGAATGTTATTCCACATTTCATGTACCCCTGACCCCTGTGAATTTGTAATGGTTGTGAGGGACTTCTGAAGCAGTCAAAATAGTAGAGTGAAGAGATGTAAGGAAGCATGATCTTAGCAGCTGCTTTCCCCTGATAGACTGAAGTAAATGCATCTCATTTACTGGTAATACACCCCATTATTAGATTACATTACATTTCCTTTTTACAGGAAAAGCTGTAAACTTTACAGGTACACTGTGAGCTGTTGAACTCATGTTATCTGCTTTAGCTAAGGTATTTAAGTCTATATTACTACTTCCAGTACACAGTTGTACTGCATTTATTGCTGTTTATGTGGTCTAATTGTCTGTATTAAACCCTAATTTCATTCTTATGTACTGGGTATATGTCAGGATATTTTAGGCTTATCTTTGCATTAAGGCAGGTCTGGGCCAGTCAACTCAGAGCTAAGGGTCTAAGAATTATTGAAATTCCAAAGCTGCTGTTTGCTATGATATTTTAAATTACTGCTGCACTGAAATATTTCCATTACATAGAGACAGAAAGATAAGTGTTTTGATTTCTTGATTTGTTTTAAATTCATTTTAATAGTCTATATCTGCTTTAGCTAAGGTCTTTAAGCCAATATTAGTAATTTCAGTGCATGGCTGCACTGCATTATTGCTGTTTAAGTGGTCTAACTGTTGGTATTAAACCCTAGTCTCATTCTTATGTACTGAGTGTATGTCAGACTAGTTCAGAACTTGGCTTTCCATTAAGGCAGTTCCAGGCCTGTCAGCTCAGAGCTGAGAGTCTATTTGTTTTTCCCTCCCACCCACACTGTTATAGTTATGTTCTTAAATGCAATGTATATGTTGTTGCCTGCTTGTTGTGATAATTTGAAACATAATTCCTCTCTCTCCGTGTTTCTTAGCTGTTGACAATAGGCACAAAAGTATCATTTTGCAAAGTCTCTCTCCTTAAACTACTCATCAGGCTAAAAGACCATTGATAAAATACTTAATCCTGAGTGTACTGATACTGCTTGCACTGATTTTAGTATCAAATTTATGATTTTTATTACTATAATTAGTTTACTGGTTCTTGCTGGTGGCACAAGAAGGATTCCAGGCTAGTTGTTTTGTACTGAACTTTAAATGCGTAGTAGCAAGTGCACCCAGACATTAATCTAAAAATTAACTCCTAGCACTTCTAGTTACCCCTGCCCCCAGAGTCATTCCTTTTGGTATCAAGGACCAGCACTTCCCCACAACCTCTCTAGCCAGCCTGATTAAGATGGTACCTAGAGACAGTGTAGGAATTGTCTCATGCTGTCTGATGATCATCTATTACTCAAACAGCATAATGGAACGTGTAAGAGATGCATATATATGATATCCTTGGAGGCAAAAATTTCACAGACAGTAAACCCAGACACCAAAACCATCAGCAGTACACCAGACATCACTTCTCCAAGGCAATCACAATACACATAATCCACGATAAGCTGACGTTCTAAAGATTAACTTGCATAAACCTCATAGACTTCCAAAACACAACACAGGCACAAAGAAGACACAGCAAATGAAGCCTACTTCTTCTCATAGCACAAGGAGTCCCACAGTCACAGAATATGAACCCAAAAGACAGGAAACAACCAAAATAAACATTCTTATTATATATGACTCCATTGTAAGCCATAAAGGTGTGCCTCTTACCAGGATGAGCAAGGAAAGAGTGACAGTTAGTTTGTCTAGTGCCTGGATCTGTCAGATCATGCATGCACTCATGTCCTTGAACAACAAGTACCAGTATGACACTATCATAGTTCATGCCAGTGTCAATTACTTGAGGTGTACCTCCCTGGACTCCTGGACTATATGAAGAAAGACACAATGACACTTTCAGACAATGTGCCCAAGGTAGGTATGAGCAGGTATGAGCATAGCATTGAGAAGCATTCTACCTTGTCCAAGGATGATGTTGCAATATGAACAAAAAAGAACTGACTTCAATAATTGACTTAGTTTTTGGTGCCATTCAAAGGAGGTTCAGTATTTGTCAGAATGGGAGTATATGATCAACAGACCATGCTACTTAGCCAAGTTCGACCTGCATCTGTCTCCTGTAGGGTTTTGATTATTGGCATAGCCATTGTCCACCTCCATAGTGCCTTTTTTGAGCAATGCCAAACTGATAAACCTACAAACATTACTAAACAAGCAAAGGAAAATATGAAGGTGTTACTGATCAGTGCTAGGAACTGAAACAATAAACTCTATTCCCTACAAGCCTTTCTTACCCTGAGGACATTGAAGTCTGTGTAGTTACTGAGACATAGTTTAAAATAGAGGAGAGCACTGCAGCTGTGCAGGGCTATAACACATTCCAAATACTTAGACTAGCTACTGTGTAGGAGGGGAGAAAAGATGGAGGTGTCTCAATCTATATCCTGAAGAGACTCACATCAAGGCTGGTAAATCAGCAAAATGCACTAGAGCTTCTTTGTGTCCAAATAACAATCAGAAAGGTCCTGTACCATATATTAACTTGCTGTAAAACTCCCTCTATGACACATGAAAGCCAAAATGGCTATCTACAGGAACTAGAATCACTCAACATTAAATCCAATACCATTTTCCTTGGTGAACTAAACTACCCAGATATAGACTGGGACACCTACACTACCAGTAGAACTAGATTCCTGGACTTTATCAATACAAATTCTCTGGAGTAATTAATCAGAGTAACCACTAGGCTGAATTACATCTTGGATCTTGTCCTCGTTAATATGGGATCATCTTGTATCCCTTGTGTAATAGCAGTCTCTTTTAAAATAAAACTGAAGCTAGATATCCCTTCCACTAAGGATATTTTTAGAAATTATTTTAAGACAAACTACCTACTCCTAAATGATACACTGCAAACTTCAAATCCCCACTAAACCCAGTTAACTCCTTTGAATATGCAGAAATGTACACTACCATGGTTTACCATCATAATGTTGGCAGGCACATCCCCAAACGTGCACATGGTTGAACTGTTTCCACAAATTCCATACCGCCAACACATCAGAAAGTCAAACAAAGCAGTGAACGTCGACATTTCTGACCACTCCATACCTGTAACAAATAATACCATGGGTTAAAAAGGGGCAAGATTTTGTGATTCAGAATATCTGCATTTGTGGTTTTGATGAGTCGCAGTTCGGAGTTCATGGAAGTTGTTTTGACAATGTGCTTGCTGGCATTATGATGGCAAACCCACTACCACACTATACCAGAATGTAAACAGCTGCATAGATAGAGCTGTACCCTGCAGGAACAAGTGCAGGGCAAACCCTAGAAACAAACCCACATAGTGGAACCATAATATCAACAAGCTTTTTAATAAAAGGAAAATAATTTTGACCAAAATAGCAAAGAGTAATTCCCAGAATGTTAGAGCCCTTGTCACTGAAATAAAAAGAAAAAACAACTCATAAGCTTAATAAAATCCACCAATGCCATGTTTGAGGCTAAAATAGCTAACCAGGCCAAAGACCATCACAAGGCATTTTTTAGTTATGATCGTAATCTCAAAAGCACAACACAGCAATGAGCTGAGCTGATTCTGAATGATGTTACCTACACTGAAGCTGAAGATATAGAGAACATACTGGCCAATAAGTTCCTTCCATCTATCCCTCAAGATATCCTTGAAACTATCTTGCCTCCAGTTTACAACAGACCAAATCCTAAAAGTAGTATCAAAAGCTAAAAATACGCAGTGATGAGTCCTGACAATACCCCTGGATGCATCTTAAATAGCATGAAGATCAATTTAGCCACACCCCTAACAACACTCTTCAATCTCAGCCTCCATACACATTTTGTACAAAGTGAATGGAGAAGAGCTACAGTCATTTCTCTGCATAAGGGAAAACCTTCCACAGACCCAGGCAATTACAGACCCATAAGGCTGACCAGTCTCATGCAAAGCCATGGAAAGACTTATCATGGAACTAATCAATCAGGACATAGGAAACTTCCAAACACTAGAGATGTCTCAGTTTGGATTCATCAAAGGCAGATCATGCTTACTCAACCTGGTGGATTTTTTGAAAAGGCCACCAAAGTGATGGATGACGGCAAAATGGTACACACCACATACCTTGATCTGGCCAAAGCTTTTGGCACAATTCCCCATTCAGGCATAGCAGAAAATCTAAATAAACTGGGAATAAACCCCTATGTCACCTGCTGGATTGAAAACTGGCACATAGATAGGATGCAGATAATAAAAATAGGGGAAGTTACCTCCACAAAGAGACCAGTCACCAGTGGTGTCTCCTGGGTTCTGTGATTGGACCTTAGCTCTTTGGCATAAATTTTTTTAAAGTAAAAATCAATACCAAGGAGTTCTGACTGGTTAAGTTTGTAGATGACCGCAAACTAGGAGCAGTTATTGAATCCCCAAATTTTATCCTGCAGGATGTTTTCTCCCAAATAAATAACTGATGCCAAAATCATGGACTGAAACTAAATGACAAAACATTCATTATTGTATCCATTGGGAAGTCATCTAATCCATGAAAATACTGTGTGGTCATTATGCTCCTAAGAGCTGACTCAGTTGTTCAGGATTAGGAAATGTAAGTGGACAGTGACCTAACTTTTGACCAGCATGTGTCCATTGTGTAAGAATGTCCTTCTATATTGCACAGTTTATAAAGAAAGGGATTTTGTCTAGCTCTATTGATGTCATAGTCCTCTTTACTCAACCCTTATTAGGCCAGTCATTGAATATAATGCCCCTTTGGTATTTATCTGTCTAGACACATGCTACAACTGAAACAAAAACAGAGATACCTCACTAGTAGCATAAAAGGCTGAAACAACATGTACTACATGGGCCAACTCAGAGCCCTGTCACTATACTCAGTATCATACAGACTGCTAAGAGGTGACCTGTGGCTGGCATACAAGACATCCTCCAAACCATTACTGATGGATTTACTGCACATTAGCAGTCAAATGTCATCAGAAATATTCAGTCTAGGGATCTAAAGCTCTTCTGCAGCATTAACAGAACATTTTGGAGGAGCAGGTATATCTCACAGAGGATACTGCTGCTCTGGAACAGACTCCCCATCCACATAATGCAAAGGTCACACCCATCTATATTCAAGCACAACTTAAAGCTGTGGATGGAAAACAGAAAATTTACTCCATGACTACCCTTGAACTATCAATGGACAGAGGCAGTTCCTAAATGATTTTTCCTATGCAAGAGTCCCCTCAAATGATCTATGGTATGGTCCCAGTTATTCTCATTAGGTGTAATATATAATTATTGACCATGGGATGGGTAAAGACAATCTATAACCAAATGGGATAGGTCATTTTGTAGCACAAAAGGGAAATGATCTTGGTTAAAATGGCCCATAAGGGCAGCTAGCCTAGTACTTGCCTATGAACCTATGAACTATAACCCACCAGCAGCAGCAAATAAAATACTTGTCAAAAGATGAGTCCAGTGAAAGTCCAGATGAAATTAATTAAAACATTTTTACAAGAGACAAGCCCCCTGCATTTCCACACCTTCATACCTATATACAAAATGCCATAGTCATACAACATCAAAGAAATGAGAAAACATCCAGTAAGAGTAAATAATGCATTGTACAACTGCAGTCTCACAATAGAGCTAATATATTTGTTAAAGCATTCTGGGAACTGAAGTTTCACCAGATCTGTGCCCTGTTCAGTATACAACTGCAATTCTTACTAACCACAATAGATATTAACAAGTCATAGATGTTCTAGAATTTACTATTAATAGATAATCTATGAGCTAGGTTTGACTGTACATAAAATATAATATATACTTTTGCTAACTTTATACTGACGTGTTATGGGCAAATTCCAATAATGTAATCAATTCAGTGACTCCCATCACATTATTGGAAACACTGTTTGGTCCTTTTTATCTCTAGAATGTTCTTCAAACTTTATACAAAAATGTACAGTCTCTGTATAGTGACAGTCTTGTAAATACTGTAATGCTGCACATTTTCTTGCAGTAGTTTAACTTTTACTAAGTCTGGCTCCTTCACAACTACTGCTGACAATTTGGTCACATTCTTGGACCTGGTTGTGGACTTAGTCAACTGTTCTTGAGCATTCTTATAATTTCTTTTTGGACTTTGATTGTTCATTCTAGTCACATTTCCTGACATTTCTGTAGCAGTACAACCATTGGCAATGTGGGAGCTAGATATGTATGCAAAGAAACTTTCAATGAGTTCTTATGCCATGAAGCACATTCACTAAAAGCTATTTTCAGCAATAATGGAGTTTGTACTTTTCCCGATATTGTCTGCTCATGTACTTACAATATATAAGTTTGTGTAGTGCGTATTGTGTCCCACACATGATACTTTGAGCTTCTCAGAAAGTGGCAATTAGGAAGCAAATTTTATGGTGTTATTCATAACTGAAATTTCCTTTGATGGACATGAATCTGGTAAATTATGGACTTATCACTCTTTAAGATAGTGGCATACTCAATAAACTCTCACCAAACACATTAGATTCATTTCTGTATACAGATGTCATCAGTTGTACTAAGATCTTATCGATTTATAGCAGCTTGTGTCTGCCTGTTATGCACATTTGTCATTACTTGCACTCTTACTTTAGCCCCTTTCTTTGCACTACAAAGCTGATTGTCATTTCTGTCAAAAGTGTTACTGTTTTTGCATTTTTTCCATTAATTCTATCACACATGATTCTGTGGTACAAGCAATGAGGTATTTTTAGACAAATCAAGTAAATCACTGAAAAAAACTATGGATACAGCTTGAGTTGGGTGGGTAAACAAGACTACTGATTACTTGCCAATGCCAGAGGGTGTGTGCTGGGTTAGCCAACCCAGTTAACCCCAGCTACAATTTATTTTATTTATTTATTATTTATTTACATTTGTTTACGGGGAAAGTTTGACTGGGCCAGAAGCCCATTTTCAGCGGAGGCCCTGGGAGAAAAGCTCCACAAAAATACAAGCAATATACAATAATTAGTACAGTAGTATACATACAGTAAGATGCAGAATACATATCTTATAGTTAGTATATTACAAAGTAGAATTCATTACAGTTTTCTAGTAGATACAGGTTCAAAAAGAAAAACAAGCATTTCAGTGAAGATCACTGTGAGAATAAATAAAGTTAGTAGTGTGTACATATTAAATAATAGTTATGACCAAATGAGATTTCCTTTATATATATATATATATTTATTTTTGAGTAGAAATAAACACTGAGGAGAGGGAAAAAATGAGGTAAGGAGTGGACAGTATGTTGAGAGAGTTATAGATATCCTGTCAGTCAGTTTTCGCACAGGACCAATGCCAGTTCTTGGATAGATGTTCAAACAGTAGTTGTTTAAAACTGGTAGATTCAGGTGTATTTTGGAGGGTGTGGGGTAGAGAGTTCCATAATTTGGCTGTTTGATTTGAGAATAGGGCTACATCATGAGTGTTGTTAGCTTTGTTTGCTGTGAGAAAGTTTCTGTTTGCAGATCTTAGACTTCGTGGGCATGAGTAGGGAACAAGGTTCGCAACTGTCAGGATGGAAGATAATATTGTGTGTGAATTTAAGCTGATATAGACGAAGAAATAGGAAATAACTTAACCAGGCCTCTAGAGTGTACTTTATCTGGTATGCAGCACATTATTAAGTGACATGGTCACAGACACAGTCTTAGCCCAGCTATTTGTCAGGACTTACATTGTAGAAGACTCCATTTTAGTGACTGGACATCCTGTCAGCAGACCTATGTGGGGAACCTGCCAAAAGTGCCATTTTTGCACAACAGTGATAGATTGGCAGGTAATGAATATCCACCAGAACTCTGCAACTCGGCACTGAACCTCATACAGACACGTGTATTTTTGCACATATTTGTGAATGGAAGTTTGCACAGACTATAACTTCTGAAGCAGAGAAGAAAGAATACCTGATATGCTGGGGTTATAGTGGTGACATGGGGCATCATACCTCACAGCAGTATGGCCTATGTCAGACATTACTCCTACATGCAAGCTGCGTAGGGAATCCATTGTGCTTGGGCTTCCTCACTGTTTAGCTACTGATTGTGTGTTACATACATACATACCAATATTTCAAGCATGGGCATTAATGCCCTTCTAGCATGCCAATATACCAAAACAGTTGTTTCCATAATAAGTGTCCATGGTGTTCTTAAACATATCTAAACTAGTGTTTACTTTTATTGTAATTTGGTAGTCTGTTCCATGCATCAGCTGCTCTCTCTCAGAGAACCAATCAGTGCTCTTCTCATTCCTATGGAATCCCCTACATAGGTTGTCTGATAATTCTCTACTACTTTTTGATAACCCCAAACATATCCAGAGGTAGTTGTCTCTAAATGCCTTATATACCTGAATAAGATTTCCTCTTAAATATCTATAAGAGACACTGTACAAGTTCAGATAGTTTAGTCTTTCATAACTTACATTTTCACATATATGGATGCTCTTGGTATATTTCCTCTGTACTCTTTCCAGTTTACTTGTGCTTGTTTTCTTATAAGGTTTCCATATTGTTATTCCATACTCAAGTTTGGGTCTAATGTAATTAACAAATAATGACTTCACCATTTCTGATTTCCTAGACTTTATAAATCTTTTTATACAACCCATCGTTCTTTAACTATCATTAAGCAATTGGTTGATATGATTAGAAAAACTCAAAGCTGGATCTACCCATATACCCAGGTCCTTAAATGAATTTACAGATTCAATCACTGTGTGCTGTATTAAATATTCACCTTTCAATTTATGTCTCCCAAATCTCATATGCTTAGTTTTTGATGTATTTATCAGCATACTATTCTCCTGTGTCCAAATGGTCAATGTAGTCAAGATCGTTTGCAGATATGCCTTGTGTATATATATATATATATATATATATATATATATATATATATATATATATATATATACATGTAATCCATTTACTCAATTTCAAGTCATCTGTATAGACTGTAGAACACCTCAGGTGAAAAAGATGGGTCTGAAAGGTACAATCTAAACAAGTAAGGGCCTAGGAGAGAACCCCATGGAGCACCCTGACTATAACCAAGAATGTCACCTGTCCAATTGCTGTATGATACTTGTCATGTCCTATTTGTAAGCCATGCAGCTATCCATCTTATCAAGAGTAAACCAATACCTAATTGTTCTAATTTAGTGATCAGTGTTTTGTGTGTGACCCTGTTAAATGCTGAAGTTAAATCTATATAAATTACATCGCAGTACAATTTTTCATTCATAGCTGTTATTGTATGGTTATAGAACATCAAGTTACAGGTGGTAATATGTCTATTTTCAACATATGCATGCTGATATATGGTTTCAAGTGCCAACGTTTCTAGTTATTACAATAACTTAACCAGTATTACCGTCTCCATTATTTTTCTACAACATCAAAGTAGACTTAAGGATCTGTATGACTCTGAGTTTGTCTTACACCCCTTTCCCTTAAAGACAGGTTTAATAAGCATGTCTCCAGTCTTGAGGAATCTCTCCATATTTATATGACCTAGTAAATAAAGATATAATGGTACTTAGTTTTCTTAAGTGTTCTCAAGTCATTATTACTTATTTTGTCTCCTCCCAGTGCTTTTTTTGGATCTAGTTTGCATATTTCTTTTTCAATATAATGTAATTTGATTCCAGTATCTGATGTTACCTGGATATCACAAGAACAACATCACCCACTTTGTGGAGCAAAACTATTTTACATAAGATTTTGTAAATATTTCTGTAATCTGTTGTGTCTGAGAATACAGTTTAGAATCTATGCACAGTTTATCAATTTGGATGTCTTCACTCCTTCCACATCTTATGTATCTATAAAATGGTTTCCTATTATGCTCAATATCTTTATATAAATGTTCTTCAAAATTTTCTTGATCTTGTCACACACTGTGCTTAATTTGTTTGCTCAACTTGTTTATTTCAGTATTCAAAGTTGTAGTTTGATCACTTTTCTGTTTGTTATATTTTTTGTCTCTCACCTTAATCAGGTATCTTGCTCTTATGAAAATATATCCCCCTGACATTGTACCCCTAGATCCTGATGTTAAACATTTTTTTTTGCACTCAGACAATTTCTCTTTCAAAACATTCCATATGCCTTCTGCGGGTTTTCCACTGAAACCATTACTCCAATTAGTTTTACATAATGACTGTTTTGCTTCCATATAATCTATAATTAATTTTCTGTGCACAAGATTTCAGTTTGGCAAAGTTACTTAGCAACAAACTAACCTTTATAACCCTGTGATCACTGCACATCAACGGTGGCAAAACTTGACATGAAGTAAAAGTAATTCCTTTAGGAACACTACTATTTCTAGTATGTTCCTTTTGCTGGTAGTTTTTTTTTTACAGTCTGAAGCAATTGCTGTTCATGAACATACGTTGTGAATAATTCCTCACTAATTTTGTTGAATCAATATTATTCCAGTCTGACTCTGGTACATTTAAGTCCCCAGCTGATAGTATTCTTCCCTCCTGTGTTTCATGCAAGAAGTGTATGACTTCCTCTAGGTCATCAGCACTTGACTTTGGTGGTCTGTACACTCCAACAATTGTTATATGTTCCAGGGTTGTCTTTATTGTTACAGTTATGCAGTCTATATTATTGGTGTTATCATTGAACATGTAATAATCGCAGGCCTCCCTATCATAACACCTCCACCTGATTTTTTGTTAGAATGTCTGTTACAGTAAAAATATTTATACCCTGACAAGATTGGTTTCCAGTCATTGTTCTTTAACCATGTTTCACAAAAAATAACATCAATCTTGTTAGAAAGTAACAAATTTTACAATAATAAAACTGTATTATTGCTGTTCCTAGCACTAACAGCCATCAGAGATGCATCAAATATCTTGTAGTAAAAATCTTGCCTTGTGTTTTGTCAAATATTGCAAATTACTTGCTGCAAAACTACTCTTCCATGATCTTGACAAATGCATGCCATCCTGTTTGAGCATATATATGCCCAGAAATTAGGCTTGGATGCTCTACACATTTCTGTTTTTTAAAACGGGACATTTTATTTCATGTAGGTATTTACCCAAAAAATCTTTCACTGTGATCTGATTCTCCTTTTATATGTGATTTGTAAAAAATATGTCCTAACACCAGTACAAGCTATACTGTCTTAAGAGGGCTGTAAGTTCTCTAACAGAGAGTCCTTGCTGATGATATAATTTGTACTAACATGAATAAAAAGAGAACCATACTTCCTTAGATTAAGGCATTCTAAGGCTTGTCTAACATCCTCTATTTTTGTCTCCTTGCAAGCGTAACACGATTCAATGTTCATAACCTTCTCTGCTAATGTAAGTATCAGTTTATCGAATTGAATCTCCAATTTCAAAAATATCTTTTCTGATCAAGTCTGAAGAATATTCCTCTTCTATTTCAGTAACATCTGCTCTATTAACTGTTACAAAGGAATGATCTTCATCACCATTAGTCTTATTTATTCCACTTTTCATTGTGTATTACATTTGCAAGAACACAGTTCTCATCCAGCTGTCTTTGTACATCCATAGCTTGCACCATGTTGTCAACGTCTATCTTTCTCCTCTTTTTTCTTACAGTAATGTTCTTCAATCTTTCCATGTTCAATTTTGATTTCTTCATTTTCAGCTTCCCCTTGCCTCTTTTTCTACTTCCTCTTTTGGAAACATGCTGCTTTTTTCTGTAGACTGAAGGTTTTCTGACAGAAAAAATGTTATCATTCCGTGTAATTTGTGTGCTACGTATCAAAGCAATGTCCTGTTTAGTAAGTGTTCTCTTTACTTTACAGACGTTGTTTTTTGTGGGTAAGGCTGTCTGTTACTGTATTTTGTGAAAGTTGTGCATTGGTGGGTTTACTGCCAATGGGCTGGGCTGCAGTGGGATGCCTGGAACCCATCTAATAGGCTGTCTGAATTAACTTAACACACTGGAACACATTCGACATTAATAACTACGAAAGGATTAGGCATATGTACTAAATAAAAATGTATCCTTTTGTCATTTAGAGCTAAGATGGTTTGTCCTATGAAATGCATAAGATAGATGCTAAATGTTTTGTAGGGAATGCTGGTTAAGCTGTTTACTACAGCTCTAACTGCATAGAAAGGTGAAACCTTATCTGGGTAGGAATGTACACATTTATAGTTACACCACTGCTCTAACACCTGCTTACACCAGAGTACAGACCCAGAGTCTCATAAAAACTAGTTGTATTATCAGCTCCTCTCTGCCTTTCAGGAAACTACTCCTCAGACTACCTCAGGCTCCCTTCACTCTGAAATAAAATCCCAGTCCAGGTTAGGCAGAGTCCCTCATTGACTCTCTTCAAGAGGAGTCTTGATGAGTGGATGGGAGATCATATGTTTACCCCGGGTATCACTTCTGTGTCACTGTTAGACAGAGGCACAGTATACTAACCTCGAAAAAGGGCATAGCAAAATTAATTTAAAATGGGTGGCGAAAGCCAAACATACTCTGGCTAGGCTTATAAATGCCCTAGGGCAGATAGCCTAGTATGAACCTATGAACCTATAAATGAACCACAGCTCCCCGATGTAGTGGTGTCATAGCTACAATGACACTGTATGTATTTTTACTTTGAATGCTCTCAGCCCAGTTAGAATGCACTTTTGTGGCCTCTTTGCGGATTTAGCTTTACAGTAAATTTGAATGTAGCTTATGTAGCCTTTGTTTATTATGTACTACAACTACCTACTCTGAACAGGAGTGTAGCTAATGCGATATCTGACTTATGCACTCCCAACAACTTTTTTTGACAGTCATTTTACCTATAATTGTTTTGTAACTATTGTACTGCAAGCTGAAACTGCAACTGAAAGAAATAATGTTTTAGAGATGCTTCCTTTCTGATCCATTAATTTTTTTCCTGGCAGTTGTTGGTTTTGGTGGTGCCTAACACTGGCTGTGCAGCTGAGATGATAAGAGATGAAGGGCTGCTTGACTGTGTGTGTGTGTGTGTGTGTGTGTGTGTTTGTGTGTATACTGGGACGGATTCCATAAAGCTTGTGCAATCCAGCGCATTATGCCAATACCAGTGCAAAGATTGCAGATAGCATTGTAATATGCTAATGTATGACAAGGTACTCAGAATACCTCAGTGCACAATGTTATATTGCAGTTCCAGTGGTGCATTATGGAAACGCGCAAGTAACCCATAATTATAAGAAATTGTTTTCCAATAACATTGTACATTACCAAACAAATGGAAATATGATCACGATTTAAGAATCCTGATAGTTGTGTAGAAATATTACAAAATCTGTACATAAGGTTACCTATGGAATATAACCAACTCAATTGTGATAATCCCCCTAAAAAAAAAATACACATTAAAAATGCCAAGTATCCGAAAGTAAGCCACATGGCATTTATAGCATAAATTCCAGGAATTCACACAGAAACATCTCAGGGAACCACAAATATATCCATATGTCACCCATTAACGTATAATATGTACTTCCAAGCTGCAAGGCTATTTGTAATACATATATCTTCATATCACTAATAACACTAAACTCAGAGATAACTATAGATATATACATAATATATGAACAATTAAAATGTACTGGCTTGGACTTATGTGTTCTGATGGAATATGTAAATTTTCTATAAAAAAAAATAAAGGGAAAAGGCAATCATGGCCACATCACCATAGCTAACATTTGCTAACTATGGGTTCAGAACTTGTGTGAGGAACATAAGTAAACATATACTCAAAGAACATAGGATATATCAAAGAAGATGCAGGTTATGGGTGAAGAAGAGGGACAAACAAGAGGGGTGTTGGAATAAGAAACTCTGAGGGAAAGTCAGAAGTGCATGGTCAATTTTTTTTGGTGAAAATAGGCCCCATTTTTTTCTGTGTTTTAAAGAATGGAAGGGTAGATATAGGGATAGAAGTGGTGAAGGTAATCACAGCTGGTGTACCCATATAACAAATAAGACAACACAAGACAGATGAATATTGGAAAAACAGTAAGGACAGGTACGTTACATAAGCAGCATGCTGCACAACTCGGACAGTGGAAAGTTGACAAACAGGGTGGGGGTGCATACCAGTCATGGTGAAATGCAGAAAAACAAATCTACCTATGCAGTATCACATTACCACATGTCGCAAACTGTGTGGCAGTCATGCCTGGATGTGTATGTGGCAAATGTGTGTTGTAGGGCAATAAATAAGGATCAAAGTACAAATTGGGCAAATAAATGCATATCTAAATAGTCTGTCAGTAGTGCAGGTGTAAGCCAAGCAACATCAAAGATGAGCAAATACAGGTCTCACATTGGTAGATAACTCCAGAGGATAGAAGCAAACCTACAACCATGCACGTGAAAGGCAAACAACCAAGCACAGTGCCAAACAGAAGTACTGCAGAAGAGCAGCAAAGTCTGCTACATAAACAAGTAGGTGTACACAACCAAAACAAATGTGTAATGAAATGAGTGTGTGTTACACACATATGCCATGTCAAAGACAACACACAGGTCCACATGTGCATGCATGTGTGTCAGTGGCATAAACAGAATGTACACAACATCAAGGTCAATACACATACATCTACCAATGACGTAGTAATTATGTTCAAAATGTAACAGTGCAGAATAATGAATATAGCAGGTTGGGCACATGGATGTGAAAAAAAACTACACTGTAACACACAAGTATAATGAGAACAAGATATATCGCAAGCATTAACCAGCAACTTGTGTGCACCTTTCCAGCATTGTACAGTGGTTATACATGTGGCACATATTCAGTGTTTCAAATTAATAAATGGCAATGGACAATAGTGTTAACAAAGGCAAACATATTTGAAAAAATACTAGGGAAATATTTAGGATGCGGACAGCCTGGACAACATCTAGGTGATGCAGGACACAGTAAGTTGACACAATGCAAATGCATGTGTAAAGCACAGAGGGTGCTGTAGAAGTTACACAGACATAAACTTAAACAAAGTGGAAAATATACATCAAATGGCCAGATGAATTTCTGATGTCCAGAAAATTGGCCAGGTATAAAACACACATGCACACTAATGTGCATTCATGTCATATCAACATGCATCTGTAAGCTGGCTAAAAATTGCAAGCACATACACATATACTGTCATGTAAATGTCAAATAAAGAAACACAAGTGTATGTCAACCACCCTGCTCATTACAGAGCAGGGAACACTCATGTGTGCATCATTACAGCACATCAGCAGTAAATCACTGAATGCTCACTTGTCAGTAGTACATTTCCGTGTCAGTGTGTATCTGACTATGTGCACACACATGTACAGTCATAATGTGTACAACTATGGAAATATACACCAGTGTTACTACATCATGGGTGTGGAAATACTATATACAACAAATATGTTGTAATATACTGTGAAAGAAAGTGTGTGCAGGTTAGCATTACCTTGCTGTTTGATGCAGTCAGAAAAAGAGGACTGCACATAGACAGGATATACCTGTATGTGATACCACATGGCATCCTTAAGATCAAACCATGACACAATGTCAATTCATGACAATGGGACATCATGACAAATGTCATCCAAAACATATGGAGTGACATGTCTGTATGTTTCACATACCTGATATGGCAAAACAGAAATCTTAAGGCATATGACACTGTCAGTGATGGACTATGGACAACATTGTTGTCTGTCAGTTGTTCGAGTAAGACACATGTTTACAGGCTGCCTGTTGCAGCACTATCAACAGGTTAACTGCCAAAATGCATGGAAAGTTGAATGTGTGTGGACAGTGTAATGAGTTAATGTGTGCCATGTACACATTGAAACCAAAGTAAATGTTACTCAATAATGACACATAAGCATGGCAGATACATGGTATGCATGCACAAGAGTGCATATACTGTCTGAGCAATTAAATGGGAATCGCCACGTTGGCAGCAGAACACAAGTGGATCATGTAGACAATACCTACTGACCTGAGGGACCAGGCTGATGTAGCTCAGACTACTGAATGATCTTATGAGTTATCATCCTGAATGAATCCCCCATAGCCTGTGCCATCTCATCAAAGGAGGTCCCCATCATGTCCTTCATCTGTATTCAGAACATATCAATCATGACGTCCCAGATCTCCTAAAAATCATCCTGGTCATGTCACCATTTCCTCAGGTGTACAAGTAAGATGACTCGGGCAGAGGTGGGTCCAATGCCATGGCATCATCATCATCCTCATCACTGTCTTCTTTGGAAGAATATGGTAGTGGACTTGCATGTGCATGTCATCACTAAAAACAATGAGATATGTTCAGTCAACATAACTTTAGATGGATCAGAATCTAATACATCTGTTTATAACAGTATTGTATATGTACAACTGTATGCATTATCTTAAAAAATAATCAGGAATCAGTAGCCTGAAAAAACAAATTTGTGAATATGCTTGCTGATAATGAACTGCCGCTATCAAATGGGTCCCTGCTCAAGTGATCATCAACCTAGGGTATTGCAGTGTTTTTATAAAAACAACCAAGAGTTTGGAGACCAAAACAATACCAATGTTGACCTGCAGGGTGTGTTGATTATGAATTGCTGATATCAAATAGGTACCTGCTTGCATGTCCGTCAACCTAGGCTCTAGCAATGTTTTTACATACACACCCATAGTGTCTGAGGCAGATGCAATGCCAGTGTTGAACTGAAGGCCATGCCACACAATCTGCAAACAGACTCCCATTCAATCTGTGCCATTCATAAGTGTGCCAAACCATATATCCGAAGCAATAATCACAACACTTTCACTTGTATGAAAAACAATCGCTTTCAGATCTGAGCGACAGATACACACAACAAACTGCCATTTAGGTTGTGGATGTATTGTTAAAAAATGTATACACATTTGTAATTACAGCTACCATTTGCTGATTTCACTTACCTTACTGATGCATGATGGGTACTCCTGCATTCTCATCAATAAACATGTTAATTTGAAAATTACAGGCCTGAAAACAGTTGAATATGCATTCAGTTCATAATATGTGTAAAATAATCAACATACCCCTCTCCATCCTCTACTCTACTAGCCTGTGCATCCACTCGATGCTCATAGCTCTGTTCCAACTGCGGTCCTTGTCTTCAAAAAAAAAAAAAAGTACAATGTATCCCTCAATTAACAGTGGTATACATTTCTCAAAACACTTTATAGTCTGTTTTTCTGAAAAATGTTAGATAAACACAATACTCAACTGACATTTCTCTATTGAGGTGATAATATCTTTGAGCACAGATTTGATGACATTACATTCAAGACTGCAACTGCCATCTACATCCAAACTGTAATCTTTTGACCTGTCTGCCTATCTAACACATCTTAACTGTAAAGACCATACCCTGGATTCAGCAAATGGTAAGTTATTCCTGCATGAAGGTGACCATGGCTGTTTAGCACGGCAGAGCACCATGCATATGTATGAAGGCATGATGCTGTGCTCTGAAATGGACATGGTTCTGTGTACGAGTGCAGGGGGTGTGTCTGAGACCAGAGCTCTCACAATTCACATGCTCCCTGCACTCTAGAATTGCCATTCAGCAATTTTAAAATGAGCAAGAATGCTCGTAACATCCCCAACCTGTCAGGGTAAGAAATCTGGACAAAGCCATAAAGCCAGAAAGTTGATAGAAGAACAGGTTTAGCATTAGCATGGATATTCTGAAGGGTACAAATTAAAAAAACACAACAAATAAATTACTTTTGTTTTACATATGCAATAAAATTTAAGCATAGCTGCGCGGGTGTGCCCGTTGCTTAGCTATGCTTAGCCCAGCTGAAATGACAGGATAAGTTTAAAAGCAATAGACATCCAGTGTAAACATAAGTGCAATCCTGTAGCAATTAGAATGTATGCCTTGCATGTAGTCATTCACAGTTTGAGCCTCACCAAAGCCATTTCCATTTTGTATGTGTAAACATTATAATTTACATTTATTTGTATATGTATGTAGGAAGTAACTTATTTTTCCTCAACCAGAGTAGTGTATTAGGCCCAAATGTGAGGTGTCAGTGTAATAAAGTAGTGAAATCCCCATATAAACACAAGTGCCCCATACAGTATAGTCACACAAGAATAAATTAATCACAGCACATTGGGGGATGTCATTGAAGGTAAATAAATCTATATTATATAATGAATGATGAATCAATCCCATACAGGTGGTAGACCAATATAATAAAACAAAAGCAATGCTAAATATTGCACAGCTATGCTGACCGGGTGTAAGCATTGTGTATATATGAATACTAAGCAATGAATAGCCCAGCTAAATGGATTTGCCCATTGGTAAGCAGTGCTAAACCTGCCCCTTTAAGCTCTGCCAACCTTAGCTAAGCAGGTTTGCCCATAGCTTATCTTGGGTCATCATTTTCAAAACTGTCCAAGCATGGCAAAGGGCAGGAAATCAGCCATATTTAAACCCTGCAGGCAGGAATACAGCTCATAACTGGTTGTAGCTCTCAGCAAGCTTCAAAACGAGACCAGACCAACGTAATCCAAAAACTGGAGAATGCCAGTACATTGTTACAAAAGGACTTTAATGAAAAGTTCTTTTCATTAAAGTCCTTTTGTAACAATGTACTGGCATTCTCCAGTTTTTGGATTACGTTGGTCTGGTTTCGTTTTGAAGCTTGCTGTTCCTTGGTTTGGTTTCCTGTTACCCTTTATTTCTTGGTTGTAGCTCTCCACTGTAGGCAGTATGGCAGATGTTGGAGAGGGTATGCACTATCAGGTGCAGCACTGGGGCATACAGGAGTCCAAGGTCATGGTAGGACTCCTGGTAAAAAAAACATGATGTGAGACTGCTGCAGGACCAGTACCAGGGCTCCCAATATAAAACGGAAGTCTGGGAAAGTCTCGGCTGTGATCTCACCAGTGCCACTGGTATCCCTCAGACTGGTGAGCAGGTCCGGAACCACTATGCCAACTTGAAACAGAGGAAGAGGGAGCTCTTGGAACAGTGGGTCCAAGAAGCAGGAGAGAGGGGAGATGTCCCAGCAGTGTATAAGTATTCATAGCAATAACTGTTTACCAAAGTCCAGCCTGTGTATGTGATGGATAGGCATGCATAAATGTTACTCTATTTTCATTACAGCTGCAGCTGAATGAGCTGTAAACCAGGAAGCCCATTCCAGCAGGTTGCAAAGGCTGCTTCGCGAGGCTGATGAGTAACAATCCTGCTTGTAGTAGTCATACCAAATAAATATAAAGGAGTAAAATGTCAACTGGCAGTATAAAAAATGTGTATGGTTTCTACTGAATAAACCAGACAATATTACAGTAATAGTTCCATATAGGTCATATTTAAATAAAAGTGTAACTGCCTGGCAGTAAAGTTCTAAATCCTGGACTGGTTGTGTTTACTCTGGTATTATATGGCCTGACATGTTGCATTCACCAATATCTGATATTCAAATAGTACTGTTGTGTTAACCACTGTTTCTCACACTGTGCTACATAAAAAATATGTCTAAGAATGTCTGTATAAGAATGTTGTAATTACAATGTCAGATTGTACAACCAAGAGAGACTTAGACAGAAAACACTGAAGGAAGAGACAGCAGTTTCTAATTAGCTACTCTGATGAAACACATATTGTTGTATTTTTAGCAGACACAGCCATGGTTCGAATCCCAGGAGTGGTAGTAAGCTGTATGCATAATTTTAACTAGGAATCTGGGAATATGTGTAGAAACAGTCAGGTAGTGTTAACAAACATTCCCCCGAAGGTCTACCAGGTAAGAGAAGTAGAATGTAGCTATAAGATAGTTGAAGTATACCCTGTGTACAAACATACCACTACCCAAACCAAGACCATAGGGTATTGTAATAATACCTGTGAATAATGATTAGAGCAATGATCATTAAAGTTGTGAGTACTGCAAGGATATGCAAGTTGTTAATTGACATTGACATCCCCCCACCATATCTGCAACAATAATCTAAATACACAAAGCAATGGGTATGATTTACACCAAACCTACTGTTGGGACATCTGTCCTATTTTTCAACAAATATTGAAATGTGTTTCTATTAATGTTCCATGTTGCAATACTATCACTGATGGCCTGTTGCTATCAATGTAACCTGCATGCCGTTGTAATGGCCACTGTGGTTCCATAAATGCATGTATTCTGCTTGTTATGCAACTATTCCAAATCTGTTGTTTTGGGTTAATGGGAATATCTATGCATGCTGTTATAACTAATTCTGGATTATGTTGACTATTACTAACCACATATATTCTAAAACTGCAACACCATAGCACATTTGGGAAGGCTGGTCCCAGCGGACCCACCTGTCCCACCTCATAAGGCCATGGCACCAGGCCCCAGCACATCTGGGACTCACCCCCAAGACCTCCTTGTCCATTGGTCCTGCACCACCTTCGGTGGAACCGCCTCAGGGGATGGGGCTTGCCCCCCCGGGAGCAGGCACGGACAGGATACTTTCACCTGAAGCCAGTTCCGGGGATTGGTGCATAGCAAGCTCTGAAAGGAGTTTGTAGATCTGCTACACCAGTTTGAGGGCCACGTGGCACAATTAGAGGGTCAGCCTGCCCCTCCTGCTCAGCCCCCAGCACAGTCACCTTTGGGGCCGTGAATGTGCAATGGTGACTGCCCATGGGTGGGGACCTCAGTTCCACTGTTCCCATTTGGGGGCTCATGGGCTTCCAATTTCCAAACACTCCTCCCCGTCCAAGGTGTTTAGCCCCACGTGTCATATACCGCACCTGTATGCTGTCTTGTCTGTCTACCTAGCCAACCTACCTCCCCAAATATACCTACTATCCTTTCCCAACGTCCCACCCTCACCTTAAAAACATAAAAAGGGGCAATCTGTTCCCAAAAACAATTTCACCCCATATATAGCTGTCCATTTTGCACATGTAATCTGGTCTAATTGGCTTCACAACACATTATTGTTGTCCTCGCCCATCTCTCAGGGTTTTGAGTGTCCAAATATACATCCAAATTCAGTATATATGCACAGCTGTTGCTGTAGAAGAAATGGACTGCTATGGACCTTCCCTACATCTGTTCTGCACCTTCCTAGTTACTTTCCCTATTGTCTTTCCCTCTGAGTACCCCCTTTTCCATGACTTTTCTATTACCCCTTTTTTCTTTTCTTTTAAAGAAATTAGCATTGGGGTAAGAGGGAGAAAGCTCTTTTAAACAGTAGTAAGTGCGATTAAGTCTGTTTGCATGGTGCTAAGCAATGCCTACACAGATTAAGCACTTTTAAGGCTAAGTATCTATAAGCATATTTAACCAAAAGTTAGCATTGCTTACCACCACACAAACCTGCCTACAACTGCCTTAATCACTCTGTATCCAACAGCCCTTGGTCTGGCCTTGCAAGTCTCAAACCCAGGACCCTGCACATCATAGCCACAGCAATTTACCACTAAGCCATCTGAGCTGTAGATATGTCTGATGTTTTCTCAAACATATCATGTAGCACAGTCATTCAACAGTAGGGAAATTTTATTTATATATGTATATATATATATATATATATATATGTGTGTGTATGTAAATATATATATATATATATATATATATATGTGTGTGTGTGTGTGTGTGTGTGTGTGTGTGTGTATGTATGTGTATATATATATATATATATATATATATATATATATATATATATATATATACATATATATATATATATATATATATATATATATACATATACACACACATGCACATATATATATATATATATATATATATATATATATATTTATTTATGTATATATGTAGACATATATGTATGTATATATATATATATATATATATATATATATATATATATATTTATTTATCTTTTTTTTCTTTCAGCTGTTCCCATTAGGGGTTACCACAGCGGATCATCTGTTTCCATTTCTTCCTGTCCTCTGCATCTTGCTCTGTCACACCAACCACCTGCATGTCTTCTCTCACCACATACATAAACCATATCTTAGGCCTTCCTCTTTTCCTCTTACCTGGCAGCTTCATCTGTAGCATCCTTTTCCCAATATACCCAGCATCCCTCCTCCGCACACGTCCAAACCAGTGCATCCTTGCCTCTATGGTTTTGTCTCCAAACCGTTTAACCCGGGCTGACCCTCTAATATACTTATTCCTAATCCTGTCTACCCTCGTCACATCCAGTGCAAATCTTAGCATCTTTAACTCTGCCACATGCAGCTGTGACACCTGCCTTTTTGTCAGTGCCACTGTCTCCAGCTCATATAACCTAGATGGTCTCACTACTCTCTTGTAGACCTTCCCTTTCACTCTTACTGGTACTCGTCTGTCACAAATCACTCCTGACACTCTTCTCCACCCACTCCACCCTGCCTATACTCTCTTCTAAACCTCTCTTCCACACTCGCCATTACTCTGAACTTTTGATCCCAAGTATTTAAACTCATCCACCTTCACCAACTCCACTCACTGCATCCTCACCATTCCTCTATCCACCCTCTCCTTCACACACATATATTCTGTCTTAGTCCTGCTGACCTTCATTCCTCTCCTCTCTAGAGCATATCTCTACCTCTCCAGGGACTCCTCAACCTGTTCCCTACTCTCACTACATAACACAATGTCATCTGCAAACACCATAGTCCATGGGGACTCCAGTCTAATCTCATCTGTCATCCTGTCCATCACCATTGCAAATAAGAAAGGGCTCAGAGCTGATCCTTGATGTAATCCCACCTCAATCTTAAATGCATCTGTCACTCCCACTGCAGATCTCACTGCTGTCACACTACATACATATGCACAAAGGCAGTGTAAGTGGGGGTGAAGGGGCCCAAAGTAGGGACCTCTTGTAATTATTGCCCTTCTCCCTTCTTCCACAGCTGAACTGTTTTGCCTTGTAACAAAATAACCAGCCCTTACAAGTCTTGAACCCAGGACCTTACACACCATAGCCACAGCAAGTTACCACTAAGACATCTGAGCTGTAGATATGTCTGCTGTTTTCTCAATCATATCCTGTAGCACAGTCATTCATTAGTAGGGAAATTGTGTATATATATATATATATATATATATATATATATATATATATATATATATTTATATATATGTGTGTGTGTGTGTGTGTGTGTATGTATATATATATATATATATATATATATATATATATATATATATTTATAATTTGTAGTGCATTCGGATATTAGTTCCACACTCTGAACCTCTTACTGCAAAAAATTTGACCAAAGGCTGTGTAAACAGGGTGAAGGGGCCCACACTAGGGACCTCTTGTAATTATAGCCCTCATCCCATCCTCCATAGCTGAACTGTTCTGCTTTTCAACAACATAATAAGGCCTGCCAAGTCCTGGACCCAGGGCCTTGTAAACTATGATCAAAGCAATGTACCATTACACCATCTGAGCCCTACAAATTAGTGATGACATCCTAAACATATTGGTTAGTACAGTTATCCAACAACAGGGAAAGGAGTGTGTAGAATCGCTCGGATAGTCTATATATATATGCATGTATATATGTGGACAAATATATGTATGATACACATATACATAGAGAGATGTACATCCACATTCATATCCACATATATGCATACATACATATATGTAGAAAGGTTAATAAATACACACACACACACACACATATATATATATATATATATATATATATATATATATATATATATGGGTCCCTATCTATTCGTCGACAATTCATTTCACTGAAACTCATTTCGTCGACAGTTCATTTCATCGACAGAAAGATGTGCCCCCTTCCCCAATGTTAGGTGGGGGGCTTCACCCCCCACACTTCCCATTGTGGGGGGCTGTGCCCCCCACACCCCCCCTAACTATATATATCAACTCCAGGGTTGCACAACATTGGGAAAGGGGGCACATCTTTCTGTCGGCAAATGAGTGTCAGTGAAATGAATTGTCGATTGAATAGATAGGACCTATATATATATATATATATATATATATATATATATATATATATATATATATATATATATATATATATATATATATATATATATATATATATATATATATATATATATACATAAATATGCATAAATATATGACAACTACAAAGACATGGCAATCAGAGGGTCATGTTGCTGCTCACTGAACTTCTACATGTGGAAACTCACTCACTGGAAGTATTCCTTAAAATAGGGAACAGTGACATCTGTGCTATAACAGAGACCTGAATAAAGGCAGCAGGAAAAACCCCTGCAGTACCAGCCTATACCTAATTCCACAACATTTGGCTGCAGAATGTGGACCAAAGCTGCAAAGGTGGTGGTATTTTCATATTTATAAAGGATGCACACACCTCCAGAATGGTAGGCCACCATTATGCATTACAGATCCTGCAGGCATAGCTGACATTGAGTAAGACAGTGGTTCAGGTTGTAGCCTGTGATAGGTGCCCATACATTTCCCAATACTCACACTCCATGTCCAAACACACCCTGGAGAATATTAGTGTCCAACTTAACACTCTCATGCTGGTTAACGTTAACTACCCCACCATTAAGTGTGAAAGCTACTCATGTACCGATGCACATGCCCATCACATCAACATGGTCCTTCCTAACTTGGATGATTGTTGCTCTACACCAATAGTGAACACCTCACTTGTTATATTTGAACACAAAGTAATCTCCTTTGGAAATCCACAGCCATCCTACCCCACTGCAAAGGTGACCACCATGAAAAGCCTTTCCAAAGTTAACTATGGCCTCATAAATGCAGAGATGGCTAACCTCACATTAGCCATGCAAATGGAGACTAGTTGCATGACAGCTGAATCAAACAACAATGCACTATGAACATGTACACAAATGCATGGATACCACCTTACCCAATACAACCAGGACCCTCACCTCCAAAAAAAGAAAGCTGATCTGGTGGTCCCCTGCCATAAAGAAACTGTACAACAGAAGGAGGGAACTGATGTGGAATAAGGTGAAGTCCCAAGACAGGAAATAAACCATTATCAGCCTCACAGACTTGGAACACATAGTAAAGACAACCACAAGGCCTCATACAGTTATGTAAAGAATCTCCATGGCAATTCCAAGAATTGTTCTGAGCAACTAGACAATAGTACCTCCCAGACTGAGCCAACAAATAATGCCAATATACTGGCTGGCATCTTGAGTGCAAACAGTACCCCTCACCCCCCCCCCCCAAAGGACCAATCCCAATACCACTACACTACCCGGCACCCAGTATTAATGCAGCACAGGTTACAACACCACTTTCCAAGGCCAAGATACTCAGCACTCAGAGTCCAGCTTTGCATGCAGAGGTGGATGTTACAGTACTACAATCTGCAATATACTCTACTTGGAAAAGCACTGTTAAAAGTACTAATGTAATGATACCATATGTGTTAAACTATTTCTGTCTACATGAACTACAGAGTGACCTGGCACCTTACCTATGTGCCCTGTTAAAGCACAGCCTCACCTCAGTCTTTGTCCCTACTGAATTGTGCACTGCTACAGTCACCCCTCCTCACAAATGAGGTGTAACTACAGACCCTGGGAAATACCGGCCCAACTGCCTGACAAGTCTGTTATGTGAAGCTGTGGAATACATCATCATGTACCTAATAAACATGGATATGGGAATCTGCAGACTCAGGATCCCACACAGTTTACGTTTGTGAAGGGTAGGTCATACCTTCTCATTCAACCTGATCAACCTCTTGCTGTCAGTCACCTAAGCTGCAGATGAAGGCAAAGTGACACCTACAGCCTACATTGATCTTGCCAAAGCCTTTGATAACGTTCCCCACTCACTAAGCCCGGCATCAACCCCTATATCACTAGGTGGGAACAGAGCCACAAATACAGGGATAGATTGGACATACTGCTGTCATACATTGAGACAGTTGCAGATGTCACTGGGTTTGTTTTAACATCCTTCATGAGGAATATGATGTCAGTAATACCAATAGATGTGAGTATTTACTGACTGCATTCCCCAGAGTCCACAATTGATATACCAAGGACACCAACTGTCTGGTGAACACACAAAACATGACAGGCAGACATGTGGCCAGTCTGTGGACAGTGTGCCAGTGGAGAGGTATGTCAGAGATATAACACTGTGAGTCATGATGTCACACATTAAATGCATGTCCACACAAACCCTGTCAAGCTATCAATCCACCATGTGTATAACAGCAATGATGGCATAGAATCTGTTCACAAATCTGGAGATATGTCCCCCATGTTGGTTTGCTGTCTCCACATGTCCTGTGATGTATTGCCATCCACTGTATGTGAATCTGTAGGTTACATCCTCTGTAATGTCCCTCACACAGGCAAGGAAATGGGGCAAGGCCAACATTAAGGAATGTCCCATATGTTGGAACTAGCAGCAGTGTCCAGGCCTACAGCACAATACAATGTGGGCACGTACATAGAGGTATGGCCGTAGCAATACCTGACATCTGTACATCTGTACAGAGGATAGACAGAAAGTAGATAGCCAACAGGTTATACATTAGGATGAATGTATTGAAAGATAACATGTCTGAAACTGAAAGGTATGCCATTACTACATGACAGCAGTCCCCAATGACATGTCCAAAGACCATAGTAGTCTACAGTTAATATCAACTTATCAGATCAATTACCAATAGGAGATGCATATACACATACTGCTCAAACATGTAGAACAAGATACTCAGCACTCAGCGTCCAGCTTTGCATGCAGAGGTGGATGTTACAGTACTACAATCTGGAATATACTCTACTTGGAAAAGCACTGTTAAAAGTACTAATGTAATGATACCATATGTGTTAAACTATTTCTGTCAACCAGTGCACTGTAGCTGGTGTAACATGCAAGTGTGAATTTATGTAACTTGGGATACTACCCATGTATGAAACAAATCCAAAGAGAACAGATTGTGGTACTACCCATGTATATCCAGGTGTCCCATACAGTATTCTCACACACCTTCCTACTGTAATGACAGCACATAGAAGCATTTTATGTATAGGGAATTAAATTTAATTAAATTTAAAATTAATTAAATTTCATCAGTCTGGAATGTGATCACTGGTTATCAAGGCTAGGCTATGCTTAGCAGGTGTAACAATTGCTTAAATATAAATGCTAAGCAAATTTGTGCTCTGGTAAGCAAAGCCTACATGGTGAAGTGCCTTACCATCTGGCAAACCTGTGCAAACCTGCTTAAAGCTTATTAAAATTGCCTTAATCACTCTGTATCCAACAGTCCTTGTTCTGCCTAGCAATAAAGTAAACAGCACTTGAACCCAGGATCTTGCACACCATAGCCTATGTCATTTGCCAGTAAGCCACCTCAGGTGTATTGTTTGAGGATGTTTTCACAAACATACCATTTTTTACAGCCAGTTGACAATAGGGAAGAGACAAGTGTGCAATTAGGAAGGACTGGTATCTCTCTCTCTCTCTCTCTCTCTCTCTCTATATATATATATATATATATATATATATATATTGAAACATACATAGAGAGAGAGTGAGATGTGTATGTAGATCCATATATGTGTATAACATTATATAGATATAGTAACAATAAATACTGAGATGTACATATATATATATGTATATATATATATATATATATATATATATATATATATATATATATGTATACAAATATATACATATACATATATATATATATATGAATCTATGTTCTTTAATTGAAAGTATGGTTCATCAAACTGTACTTCAGTGAAGTGACTTCCACGAAAGTGCATTTTCTCAAAAATGCACTTTCGTGGAAAAATTAAAACAAAACTAAACATTAAAAAAACACAGTAAACACTAATATGTAGGGGGGCTTGCTCCCCCACACCCTTCCTTCTTTAACATTCTCACTCCGTTATCGCACTACAGTGGGGAAAAGGGAATATTCCCTTATCGCCACTGTACCGTGATCTCAACATGAGTTTTCTTAGTTGTACATCAACAGTATACATCGATGTACAACTAACGGTACATGCAAACTTTGTTTTTTTTTTTCTTTAGCGAAAGTGCATTTTCGACAAAATGCACTTTCACTAAAGTGGGTTCGATAAAGTGCGGTTCGATGAACTGCACTTTTGGCAATAGAAATAGGACCCATATATATATATATATATATATATATATATATATATATATATATATATACATACACACACACACACACACACACACACACACACACACACACACACACACATACATACACACACACACACACACACACACATATATATATATATACATATACATATATATGACAATAGAAATAGAACCCATACATATATATATGTACATACATGCTGGGGTGGTGCAGCGGTAGAGTTGTTGCCTCACAGCAAGAGGTTCTCCCATTCGATTCTTGGCTGGAGCTCCTTCTATGTCGACTTTGCATGTCCTCCCCATAGTCGATTGGCGTTTGAAAGACATGCGTGAATGGGCATGCCTTCATTGAAGGTTGGGCGTCGAGCTGGCACCTAAGCACTGCAAAAATCTACTGCCAGTCATTAGTGGACCGGAGTTCCACTGTGGCTACCCCTAACTGGGAAAAGCCGAAAGAAGAACAAGAACATACATATATCAACAACAAAGAAGTGGGATGCAAGTCCAATCAATGGTTTCAACAGTGATACTATTTATTTGAAAAAGAACAGAAAATAAAACATAAGCGCTTTCACAATGTGTCCCACTGCTTCCTCAGATGTATACATATTTGAAATGGAGCTTCCACTTACATACTATTACCATCAGTCACTAATTGAAAGCACCTGCTCCATGCATTCTCTTCTTGAAGTCATATAATGCATGATCAAAAACAGCATGTTGGATCCCGTGTATTCTGATAAAAATACATCTAATGTACTTAAAGCACTTCAGTCTTCTAAAAATACATAACACAGAACAAAATATATATCCACATAAAATATATACAATGTACATAGAAAATATATGTGTGTTACAACTTTAAAAACCTATAATAAAAAGGAGTGTATCTCACCCACCCCCCTTTTTCTACATGTGTAAAACATAACAATCCCAGAAGTATACTGAATATGTGTTAGTGTTTTATGGGGCTACTCTTTTTAATATAGGCTTAATGGGGACCTTATCATTCAGACCCTTCCTAGAGTCATCCCTAAGCCTAACTATCCATTTGGTTTTGTTAGTTTCTGTTCTGTTTCTCATGTCACCTTGTCAACTGTCTATCATAGTGTTTTCAATCATAAAAAAACTTAAAGTTATGTTGTTCTGTGTTCTTCACACGCTTGGCTAATGCATTCATCATGACCAGCTTGTGAATGTCATACAGGTACTCCCTAATTCTGTGCTTATATTTTCTAACAATTTTGCCTAAATAGAAGGCTTGACAGATTTGACAGGAAGCCAGATACACTATGTGCTCTGTGTCACATGTCCCATTTGCTTTGAACTAAAAGGTTCTGTTTAAATCTGGATGCTGATATTGTTTTGACTTATCAATAAATTGGCAAAAATTGCATTTACCACATGTCTTGACCTCTCTATCTTGGTTCATGTTGTTAAATATGGGGTAGAATAACTGCCTTTTAATGTAGTCATATTCTTATACACAAAATTAGGCCTAGTACCTACAACTGCTTCACTTTCTGGGTCCGCTGTTAAAATAGACCAATATCTCTTGAATATATCCGTGGCTGTTTGTACATTGTTAGCATATTTCAAAGACATCTTATGTTTTTTGTTACCCTTTCTCTTAGTCAACCCTCCTGCCATTCTCTCAGAGAAATAAGGTTTCCCTTGTTCACCTCTATCATCTTTTACTTTTTCTATTATGTTCTTCACTTTCCTCTGTTGATATCCTCTCTGTACGAACATTTCTTGTAGACTAGACATTTCAGTTTCGACATCTTCAGAATCCACACACAGCCTAGACAATCTGATCCCTTGCCCCCTTACAATGTTATCAAACACATGCTTGGGTGCATGCTTGTTCTCTGGAGATATGCATTTCTATAGCAGTCCTTCCTGTGTACACTAGTAGTGAGTTTACCTTCCTCAGTGCCACTGATTTTGATTGAAAGTCTAGTAGCATGATAGAACTCTTCATAGTGAATTTTAGAAAACTAGACGTGTTATTCAAGAAGCTAAAGCATTCGGCTAATTCATCTTCAGTACCTTCCCATATAAAGAAAAGATCATCCACAAATCTCCTATAGAACTTAATATGACTGTTGAATCTACCTTTTAATATATGTTCATCTTCCCATACGGCCACAACAGTGTTGGCATAGCTATTGGCACAGGGTGTGCCCATAGCTACACCATCTAATTGAAGATAAATATGGTCATAAAAAATTAAGGCATTATTTTCAAGGACAAGCTCCATTAGGAGTGTTACCAACTCTTTCTGTGCTGTGTGCCCTTCCCAATGGTTGTCCAAAAACCGCCTTAACATATATGCCCTGCTGATTGGGAATCACTGTAAATAGTGATTGAACATCAAGACTTACCATAATGTAGCCTGTACAGCTTCCATTAGTGGTACAAAATTCAAACAGATCTACTAAGAAGTTCTTAGAATCTTTTAAGATATACTGGTTTTGGTCAACAAAAGGTCTCATGGCCTTTTCCAGATATATAGATATGGGTTTGGTGCACCATCCCTTACTTGAGATGATGGGTCTCATCGGTGGATTCAAAGGATCCTTATGTACTTTCAGCATACCTTGCATGTGCTTTATCCATGACAAGATACTGATATAGCTCATAATCTAAAACTCTCAGTGCTAAACAATCTTGCAGTGTGTCTCTGACTCTGTTTTGTATACCTGCTATATCTATTTCTGATATTCTTTTATATGATTTATCTTTACAAATCATATCTTCCATACTATTCTTGTAGAACCTTTCATCCATCACTACAATAGGTCCACCCTTATCTGCAAGGCATATACATATAGACTTATCATCTTGCAGTGACATAAGTGCGGCTCTCTCTTCATGATTTAAATTGCAAAATACTTTTTTATGTCTGCTAGCCTCTCCATCAGACGTTGCATTGTAAAATGTGTTATATATGGCTTCATTACATAGCTTTTCATATACATTTAATACAGGATGGTTCATGGGAATAAAGGTACTAGGTTTACGTAGACTTCACTCATTCTGCTTATCAGGATTCATGTCACTCAGGCCATTGTCATTATACATGATTTTCAACATAGTTGTTCTCATGAAACATTTTAAATCTAATAGTCTGTTACTTCAGCAGATTGTGATGGAATAAATGATAGACCACTTTCCAGTACATAATGTTCATTCTCACTTAGTACACTTGAAGAAATATTCCAAACTAAAAGTTCCTGTTGCCTGACCACGTCTTCTTTATTGTGTGTGTGCTGTTGTGCAAGTTCTGATCATGTTTCCTCTTTCCCCTCATTCTGCTCTGCAATCTGCCTCTCACTTGGGTCTCTCTCCTGGCTATGGGTAAAGGGTAACTAATGGAGCTTGGCTTATTGAGCCCTATCGATGAAACTGGTCGGTCTATATTGATGTTCCGAGTTTCGATTATGTTTACAGCTGTCTGTGGTGCTGATGCATGTGTCGTTTTGCATTTAGCCCCCATTAGCTCATCCTCCTGTTGTGTACCAGTATTGGAACTAAAATTTATAACCTCTGTAGGAATCTGGGACTCCTGTCGAATTTCTCCTGTAATGGGGCCATTTCCCTCATGACTTGAGGTGATGTGTTGGTTGGAGTTAATTCCTTGCTGTTCTCGTGGTGTATGTACTAATCTTATTGCAGGCGCTGATGTCACTACCAGTTGTTGATTGGCTCTGCTGCCCTCTTTCAGCCATGTGAACACATGGCCATTCATAAAATCTTTCTCATCCCGCTTGAGCTTATTCAGTTTATATTGCATGGCTCTTTTCTCAAAAAGGGTTAGTGAGTCCATCATATTCCCCAGTTTGATGTCTATCAAAGCATCTGGAAACTCGGCATAAAGTTAATTTTGTAAATCCGTAATCTTGCCCACCAGTTCGTCTTTTTCCAGTTTAAAGAATGTTATCATAAGGTTCATATATTTAAAACTTAGTTCATTATTAAATTTTTGCCACTCTGACAGCAAAACGGGGTACACATTCCCATATGTGGGCATCTTGAGAATGCGCAACCCCCTAGGTATGACCTTCGCAGACATGCAGGCTTCAAAGTAAAAATGCTGCATTTGTAGTTTATTTAATTTGAACAAATAATCCTCTAAGCAGTTCATTTTGCTTCTCAGGGTATCTAGATTAATACCACATTCAAGTTCCACATTGCTACTCACTGTTGGTCTTTCCTGTAGTAGTGGATTAACAGTTCTATTAAGAGACTCCCGTAAATGTGTTCTTGTAGATAAACACTCTTCTCCTTCTCCATTTTCAATTGTTGAGCTCATACCCACTTCCAAGTGCTTTTCTGCCATGGTTCCAGGTATAAAGGCAAAGCAAGTGGAATCCAGACAAGAAGTTCATTGTAGATCTGGATAAAGGCTTGCAAACTAAAAAATATAGAATATATCAACAACAAAGAAGTGGGATGCAAGTCCAACCAATGGCTTCAGCAGAGATACTATTTATTTGACAAAGAACAGAAAATAAAATGTAAGCGCTTATATATACACACATACACACACACACACACACACACACACACACACACACACACACACACACACACACACACACACACACACACACTATATATATATGTATACACACACACACACACACACACACACACATATATATATATATATATATATATATATATATATATATATATATATATATATATATATACACACACACACATACATGTTCCAAAATGCCCATACAAGCATATGCTGCTGATAGACCACCCTACCACCTCAACTGGGGCAGCATGCACATTTGGATACAAAAGCAGCCATGACACTCACATCTGCCCCCCTCACAGTCCAAATAAATGAGTGAAAAGTACACAGCTACAAAATCATAATAGGCCATACACAATGACCAGACATACAACAGCCTCTTAGCAAAACAAATAAAATATATGAACATAGCAAAGAAAAATACAACTAGCCAGTAAGTCACACATTTTTATTATATTTTGATGTCTTGGCCAAAGCCTCCAAGGAGTAAACATCACCAGAAATACATGCCTTAATCCCAAGAAGCAATTAACACCTAGTTACTTAATTGAATACACAGCCTTCAGTTACACTTGTCATTTAACCCTCTATGGGATAATGCATCACAGTTAATATTAATACATTTAAGTCTGTACATAACAGTTGTTTTTTTAGGAATGTTTCATCACACTGTGGAACAGACATTTTCAGAAACAGTTCCTTGAGACCCACTACTGTCCCCATGGTGTGATTTGTTCAAATGTACAGCTATAGAACTGATGTATTTCTTATCAGTAATATGTCTGACATGTTTTAACAGCCTAGTTTTAAAACATGTGTTACTGTCCCCCACACAAAATATGTTACAAGGCCATCCAAGAGCATTGACTATACACCTACCTCTTGAATGTACAGACTTCAACATGTTTCCCATCCATTCCCCTCAGCAGGAATTACAGCAGTAAATAATGATAGACCAGTATACCTATCCACCTACTACTGTATGACATCTGGACAAAGCCTGACATAATTGGTGGAAGGAAGCCTAAACCCATGGCCATACTTGAAATATTGCTGTTATACACTAAGAATGTTGCTGGTGTTACAGGGTTTGTTGTAACATATCTTTTCTGAGGGATATAAAGTCAGAAAAAAATGGATGCTACCATCTACATAATGCAATCACCAGAGTATGCTACTGATTTGCCAAGGACAACACCTGTCTGGGGAACAGCCCATACATAACAGGCTAACATGTGGCCATTATGTGGATGGCCCTACAGTTGAGAGCAATGCAGAGACATAACTTTGACTGAAAGACATGCAGAAGTAGCATGTGCAGACAAACCCTGTTAAACTAGCAGTATTCCAAACATATAACAGCAATACTCGCATTCTGCACCTAAGTCCTGAACCTTCCCCACCATTTAGTTGGCTTGTCGACACAAGTCTTGCTGTAAGAGGCAGTAGCCCACACAATGCCAGGATGTCTTCCCCACAAGTAAGGGAAAGGGTCAATGCCCACATGGAGTACTAATTTATAGGACTGTGTTGCCATGATATTGGCTTTTGCAAGAACTACACAGCTGCTCTGCATGCTATTAGGAAATGGGGAACCCCAACAGGTGCACAGGCCATTACCTGGTCATGAGCATCACCTACAAAAGCCATGCTGCCACCTATTCAACCCAGCTCTACCCCTGTAGTGCACAAGGAGAGAGAAATAAATAAGACATAAAGTGGAAAAGAGAAGAAAGAAAAGAGGTTAGTGGGACATGTAAGCAAGTAACTGAATCTAGTACTTGGTCTGTAATAATGGGAAATATGGTTTGGAGGAATATATGTCCCAACAAGACATACTGTTGTAATGCCCTGCTAAATAGCTGTTATGGCCTTAGCATCTGGCCCTCTCTGCAGTGGGAGATATCACAGACACACCTCTCAACTGTACAGATCCTCACAGAATGTCCACATATTACCATCATGTATTTTTGTCTGTTTGTTCCTCCTGAGATCTGTACTTTACTGGCAAATAGCTGAGGATTGAAGTCATCAGGTAATGACAAACACTTGAGTTTGACACTCCACATCCTTAAGATTATTCACTGTAATGCTAAATGTATCATTCTATGGAACTTCCTCTGTTTGTAGCAGGTATATTTATAGTCTGTCCTTATTTATCCCCCTATCATTTTAGGCTTTGTTCAGATGTGATGTTCTGAGTGGCTGTGAGATGGGAACACAGCTCATCAGCCTGACTCGCCTGTGAAAGGACAGCTCATATATGACAACTGAAGGGGTGTCTGTCAAACAGTTGTGACTGTGCCACTGCTAGGCCAGTTAATGGGATGTTTTCCATATCCATGTTACCTGTGATTATAAGTATGACACATGTTTGTCTTCTAAAGCTAAGACACTTATAGAGGGCATGTGCATAGTAGAGTACTGTTGCAGATGTGTGTTGAACTGCATGTAATATATTGACTTAATAACATTCAAGTGTACAGTGTTCTGCTGGACAATAAGCACATTTGTGACTGATTTCTGCAGTCACATACACATATACCTGTGTTATGTTACCCAAACCATTGGCAGGTCTGTGAGCAATGGCATTGTAACATAACAGCCTACTTATGACTGTTTGACATCTTCCAGGTTATCACACTGGTGTCAAACCCAACTGTGCAATCAATGTACTAATGTGTGGTGCAGCCGTATTAATACAGTATCAATACTGATGTCCCCTTTGGCACCCATTTATGTGTGCCATTGTCCAGATGTTCTGATGTAACAGGTTGAGAATTATGATTGAGTAGCAAGACTGTAAATACAGTGTGCCATACTTACATTCAATAGAAATGTATACCAGGTATCCCCTGAGAACATGTATGTATGTATGTATGTATATGTTCAGCTGGAAGGCACAAAACTAATAATGTGGGTTTCAAGCAGCCAGGTAAATAGGTTGTGCATGTTGCACGTGTGTTATATCAGTGTCAGTGCATACAGCAGACATACATGTTTACAGCTACTGGTTGTTACATTGCCTGACACTCATGTGGGTACTGGAGTAGGCATGATTATCAGATCAGAGAAGTGTCCACCTGTGTTATGAACCTCTGTCCATGCCTACCACTACCAGCTATCTCAACACCTATATACAGTGGATATCACAAGTGCACACATTCCTGTTGGGAATGCCAGGTTTGTGTGCTGTATGACAATCAGACCACAGAAGATAATTTCATAATGTTTCTCATCTTGAATGTGACCCTTAACCTATCCAATTCCATTGTGATACAATCACAGGTGTTTCTAGAAAGGTGAGCAACTATTGCCAAGTGAAGATGTGCCATGATGTTAGAGTCCAGATCAAGACATGAATGCTGTAATCATGTCAAGAGGTGCATACACAAGTTTAAGGGTGTGCAGACTCATTCATCTGGCTTATCGTACTGAGTATCATTTCCATATGTTTTCACAAACCAGATTGTTATGTTTTCAATTGAATTGTACAGGCTATAGGTCACACTACAGGTGGGAATTGTTAAGAAATGAGTTATTGTGGTGTCATGTTCCAATTGCACAAATACCAGGCAGTGTATCAGGGGTGTGTAGCCTTTATATCCAGTGTAGATATATGGACACAGTAGTACCTGACCTGTATACCCAGCCTCCACCAAGATAGAGTAATCCCCTTTGGTGGACAGCAGCAATACACAAAACACATAATAGGTTGCTACGCTGGCTGTACACAGACACATAGCTGCAGGCAACAACTTTGAATCAAGTCCACCTATATCGAAGCAAGCAGGTAAGTTGACAGGTGATGTCCTGTAAGGCTGACTATGACTATGAATTGGACATATCCACACCACCAAGGACAATTGCAACCGTGTCTCCACATATGTTGTAAGTCTCAGCTGAAACAACACAATTCACCCTGTAATGGGGGTAAAGAACATCTCATACAGACATAGTGTGGATATAAGCAAACTGCATCACATAGGTTAGGTGGGAACATCGCCACCCTGTCCACCCCAGTCATACATGGAGATATTTACATCAACCACACTCCTCCCCACAGCAGTGGTGAGCATGTACGTATTGCCTACTGATGGCAACAACAGCATATCTCCATGAGGCATTCTACCATCAGTGTCAGCCTCCTACATGAACTCAGGCATGTGCTCGGAGCTCCATCACACACCACAGTCAAACGCAGACCTGTCACAATACACACACCATCCACATGGAAGATGACCACTGTCAACCCTCTACACAGTAATGAATGGAGGATAGAGGATTATACAATCAAGTGTCCAACATTGGGGGAATAAGATAGTTATGGACAGGCGTGTAATGCAAGCTGCTATAGCCATGATAGCTCAGAGGTTTCCAGGTAGTCTGGATTATTTGCAAGTAATATCCACTTTTGATGTGCATTTTGAAAACTGTATGAGATCCTGTGACTCTTTCCTGTTCACATCTTCCAGGTAACATGCAGAGCGCTCGCCTACCAGCATTCTCTGTTGGGGAAACAGACATCATCACCCAATATGTGATTGGACATTATGCCCTGTCATGTGGACGGAGTGCAGAAGATGTGTGAGAGAGGACTGCCCTGTGGAACAGTGTGGACCACAGGGTAAATGATACTGGCCTGCACAGCAGAACTTATGAGCATGTGCAGCATTGGGCCTCTGACCCCAAATACCATGCCCATCAATGGACTGCTGCTGTAGCAAGGGACTGGCTAGACACAGATGGGGGCCCAATCATCCAGCCCCCACTGACACCCACCAAGAAGCTTCTCACCACACTTGTCCCCCATGCTGAACACACAGGCCATGATGCTGAGGGAAGCATTGTGGAGGTGGGTTACACACACACACACTGGATGAGGAGCATGCAGGTAAGATCTCAGTGGGGATTAGTACACTAATGTATTAGACATACATGTATCTGTATTGTATCTACATGTATGTGTCAGGTCCGATTGCAGTTGTGGATGGGGTTTTCTAATGCACAGATGTGCATATCTGTGGTGAGGACAGGACATTGTGTATTTTTGTGATTAGCACTGCAGATGTGCAGACATGCTGCATCCATCGTATGCCAAGGCCACATATGCATCAGCTGACAATAACCCCCTCTCACAACCACCTAGGACCGTCTGGTCTGCATATGGGACAACAGGCTGTTGCCTGGCAATACCCCAGGTCTGTGAGGTGCATGCAATTTACCATGCACACTACCATCAGTAATAGCTATATTGCTTTATGTAATAGCTATATTGCTTGTTGTGCATGTTCACTTGTGCTGGGGTTAACTGTATTTCATCACAGTGGTCACCACTGGGGCCTATCTGATGTGAATTCAACATTCCTGTAGCATACCTCAAAACTTGTCAGTGCCAAGACATCTGGACAGAGGCCACCAAATTGTGCTGGACAAATGTCCTAAGGTAAAGTCATCCGTGACACGTTACTGGTATACAGTGGATATAAATTGTGTACACACCCCTCTTAAGGTGCAAGGTGTTCCTGTTACCTACTAATTAGGACCACAGTATGGCAGTCCACACCTCTACCAGCCTTTAATGTGACCCATAACAGGTACAGTTTGCTTGTAAAACCAAGCATCTGTACTCATGTATTGCACCTACAAGGCAGGCAACCTGTGAGGGTAGCAGACATCCTATCAGCATGATGTTTCAGTCAGGTATGATACTTCATGCTGCCATATGTGTCTGTACACTCACTGTGGCCTATTTGGCTATAATATCACATGCATGGGCATTCTTAAGTCACACAGACCACTTCCGACCATGTATAGGTTTCAAACATATGGATATTTTAGACACAGCTATACAGGGGACTGTACAATGGTTTAACCTGCTGCATGTAAGGCAGATGCTGTCACTACACTATATAAAGTAAAGGCAGTGGGAAGTGGTCACCAGCCGTGTATTGTATACACATTAAAATGGTATAAGCAACACATGATATGATCCTCTCACACACACAAACAGTTGCCAGAATTAGGATTAGAACTCCTGCCTATCTTGGTAGTCCTACTATAGTGCTACCCAGTTATCAGATGTGACACAGAGCTTATACATTTCCACCTCTTCCAAAGATACTTCTAAGGTGGATGACATCAACAGATCTACTACATTAGAGTGAAGGGAAGTGTAAAGGTTAGTACACAGGTCAAAAAGGTATGAACCAGAAAGTACATGTTTCTCACAGACACACACACTTGCCAGTATTGTGATTAGAACTTCTGCCTATCTAGGTATTCCTACTTTAGTGTTATGCAGTTATGAGATACGCTACAGAGCTTATACATTTCCAGCTCAACCAAAGGTACTTCTGAAGTAGATGACATTAACAGGTCTATTGAAGTGAGAGGAAGTGTAAAGGATAGTACACAGGTCAAAAATGGCATGAGCCAGACAGCACATGATTCACACACACATACTTGCCAGTATTGGGATTAGAACTCCTGCCTATCTAGGTATTTCTACTATAGTGTTATGCAGTGACTGTATGTGCTACAGAGCTTACTGAACTTTCACATGGCCAAAGCTGTTGATAACTCCACAGCTGTGGTAAAGTATTACAGGAGGCAGACAGTCTGCCTTCTTTTCCACCCATACATCATGCTAGTTCTTTCTGTCTTGCACTTCAACTAGCATTATGGCTTGGCATTTCAGGTTATTGTATCATGAAGTGTGACACACCTGTGAGCCGTCAGCAGTACTTGTTCATCACAGATGTTGCCCCAGTACTTACTAGTTATGTCCACCCCTCCTGACATGTTTGAAGGGCAGTTATCTGTGCTTTCACCCTTTAACCTGTTGCACATGTCCATTCCGGGACACTGTTGCAACTGCCTCATGTATACAGACAACCCTCCCCTCTAAACTCCAAACACTCAGACCTGTGAGGGTTACCCATATATCACCCAATGTGGACAGATGCACTCTCCAGCAAATAATGTACTACCAGGTCAAGAGGATAAGATCAACACCTGCACCACACCATGTGGAACATGTAGCTCACCATGACAACCACTTTGACTGCCATGACATATAGTGAAAAGCCACACACCCACCTTCCCAGAGGCACTCAGTGGACATCTACCCAAACAGTAGAGACAAGCAAGGCAGACACCCACTCAGACACTGCAACATGGAACATGGCAAGGGACACATATTTAACCTACAGTGTGCCCCTAACCTAAGCCTCTAAGGCTAACCACCTTGCACAATACAGTGATCATGGGTAACTCAATAATGAGGCACAGACATCCCACTCACTAGGTTGAATATGGAGCAGGTAACAGCTAAATATCAATCACATGCCAGCATCTAACACATGACACAGCCAGTAATGTCACTCCATAATAACTGTGAGTATCACTCCATATCCATGTGGGTGTGATTGAATTGGGACACACTTCCCTGGACTACATGACAGGATACATGGTTGAACTCTCTGACTATGCAGTTCAGGCAGGTGTGACAGTAGCCCTGTACAGTGTACCGCTGTCACCCAGAATGATGCAGTACTATCAACAGATGGTTGACTGCAACATTGTCTTACGTGTTATGTGCATTCTCAAGGGATCCAGGGCCTCTCTGCCTGGGATGGCATGATTGCCAGAACACAATGACTTGCCATGGATGTCCTACATCTGTCACTGCTAGGTTACCAGGTAATGGCTACTAGTCTTGCCATCCCTATGGTGCCTTATTGAGCAGTGTTCCTAATGTTATTACCACCATAACAGCTACACATGTATGCAATCTGAGGGTCATGCTGCTCAACAGTGGACATCTGTCAGGATGCAGTCACTCATAACAGTTGTTGGAGTGGAGGACACATGTCTGCTATAGTGGAGAGGTGGTTCACAGCATCAGAAAGCAGACTTGCAGTATCAGGCTATGATGCATTCCACAGCTGTCAGCCCCCAAACATGGACCACACCACACCTCCATACATGGTGTTGTCTACATATTCATTATGGATAGGAACACCTCCAGACTAGCATCCCATCATAGTGCATTGGAGATACGTCTGGTACAACTGCCTTGGGGTAATAGTGCTCTCCAGATCATAGCTTGCTATGGTCTGGGGTAATGCTGCTCTCCAGACCATAGCCTGCTATGGGTCCACATCTATGTCCCTAGACTATTAATGCACATTCCTCAACACTCTGCCATCTCTGACAGTCCAGTGTAACACTGACATAGTACGAGTCTTCAACTACCCCTCCATCACCTGGGGAATATAGCCAATTGCCAGTACTGTGACCCAACACTTCTGGGATTCATCATTTCCATTGCCCTAGACCAGCTCATACTGACCCATGGTAGAGGATACAACAGCCATGACTTTTGTTGACCACTTAAATATGGGGCGATTGCTCATCCCCAGATGTCAATCCCTGCATGGTGAGATTCACACAGGCTGTAATCAACATGGAACTCAACATGTCAGCCACACCCCCACAAAGATAACCACCTGGCAAAAACTCTCCAAAGCTGACTTTTCAGCCATGAAACCAGGGGTGGATGTCTTCACTGCACCCATGGCAATGGGATGTAGCTGCATGACTGTGGAATCATCCACATAGGCTTCTGTACAAACAGGTACATGAATGCATGGTACTAGCCAGAACCAACAGAACCCAGACACTGTCCTCCAAACACTGGGAAACAATGTGATGGTCCCCTGCCATTACTAAAGTGTACATCAGAATGAGGACATTGTTGCAGGGAAAGGTGATGTCCGATGACTGTTGAACTCCCTTATTAGCTTCAAACAAAACTTTGGATCCATCATGGAGTCCCTGACAGGCATCTATGGCAGCAGAGATGCAGCAGACACTGACGACAGTCACAACAGCCATGATAGTTACATCAGCAACCTCCACAGCATTAAACACAAGTGCTGCGAGTTACTGCACAAAGCTAATACCTATCCTAAGACAACAGATATTGGCCACAGTCTTGACAACACATTCAGTGCCAGTTTCACCCCTCTTTCCCCCCATAAGTGAAGTGCTGAGTGAATGTGTTCTCACATGCTGTATCCCATGTCCATTCTAGGCATCTGTGTGTCACCAGGATGTGGCCCTGCAGCAAGGCCATAGGGTATGGCAGAGTGGTGACACATCCACCATGTCATAGGCAGTGTACAGTATGTGCATGGTAATTCCTGGTCTGTAACATAGTGATTGCATATGCCTCAGATTATAGGGCTGTAGGTTGTACATAGGTACATGTTGATGCACAACATTTGTTGTAGAATGAAGAATGGTAGATGTTCTGGTTTGGACACACCTCCGATTGTTAATAACCACAGCCACAGGGGATATTCATCAACCAAATACACTGGGATTACTATTCACACACACACACACACACACACACACACACACACACACACACACACACACACACACACACACACACACACACACACACACACACACACACACACACGCACGCGCACACACACTTGCCAGTATTGAGATCCATAGGTTCATTGCTTCATAAGTGTGTAGTAGGTGAATGCGCCTGAAGGCTCTATAAGGCTAGCCCAAGGGAATACCTTGGCATCAGGCCATATGACAATATTCCCCAGTGTGGCTCAGGGGTGTAGTCACTGGAGTGGTCCCCAGGTGTGGGTATTGTATTCACCATCCACTCATCCAGGTTTCTATTGTGGTTGGCCAGTGATGTGCACTGCTTCCCATGTATGTGATCTATATTCCATAACATGGACAGAGTCTGGGTTGTGCACATGTTCCACATGCATGTTCTTTTACATGTGGAAGTGTACTTGAGGTCTCTGGGGCATGTTGTGTGGACAGACTGGTATCTTCTGATGTAGCATTCCTGACCTAATTTGGTGAGACCTGGCTATGTAACTGAGGTTGTAATTGCACTTGCATTGACAGTATGATACTGGTATTCAGTGGAGTTAATGGTGTCTGTCCATACAGGGCATGTGTATAAAGGATGGTATTCTCTTTTTGGGGGGTACGTTTGCAGACTCTGCAGTTGTTGCAGACGTCCAGTGGGGAACATGGAAAAAGGACCACTGTACACATTTATTTGGCTACTGAGGGGATGGAACAGGGTGCCATGTCCTTTTACTTGGTGGATAACACACAGTCAGGAGATGTAACACATCAAAATACTTTCTGATGTCAGTGGCACTTTTGTGGTCAACGGGCATGTAGTCCACTGTTATCACATCGTAGGTACTATCTGTGAGGCAATATGCAGGGGAACTACCAATATAGTGGTTTTGCCTAGCCAAGTGTGTTTGTGTATGATACATGGATGGAGTGTTTTCTCTGAGTAATAGAAGGGTTGTCTGTATTTTTCTGTAATCTATTCTGTCACATTTAGGGCTGTTGATTGTCTACACCAACCTCTCTGGTGTGTGACATCTGTTGACTTTGTAATGTGGACATTGTGACATATACTAGGTCCACAACATAATAATTTAGCAAAACCCACCCCTCAATGGATCCTGTTATTATACAATCACAACTGTAGAAAAACCAAATGCTTCACAAGTTGAGTATGCTCGGCCAAACCATAAGCTCATAAAACACCAGAGGCCAGCATGTGCAGCTTATAAATACTTTTATTAAAGACTGGATGTCAATAAGGTATATAATGTCGCAAAATGTAACAAATCAAACCGGTTTCGGCTATGTAGCCTTCAGTGAAAAAGCATTAGTCATCCTGAAAATCTCATTACTATTTATAGATACCATCAACCAATAGTAATATGGTATGGTCCAACCCTAAGGCCGGTTTCCCTTAATAATGAAACGAGCATCATCACCATCTGAATATTACAGTCAAAAAATAATAACATATATATTCTAACCATAAGATAAATGAACAACATAAAAAATGAACAACATAAAAAAGATCCCTGTGAATAATGTACTAACTTATACACTTGTTAAATGTAGACATAAACAGCTATCTAAACAAACTGTTGTAAAAGAGACTGAAAACCAATTACCACTTATATAGACCAGTATAGTTTTGAATATTCAAAATTGCCATATGTTACTATGCCTGTATATGGCCCATTTCTTTATCAGATCCATGATTTAAAGACATTATCTAATCACAATGATATATACCATGAACATAATTTGAATATATCTGATCCAATGGTTATAAAACCAAACAAATATTATGTCTCATGAACATGAAAAACATTATCAAGTTCATGTCTATTTCAATGTTAACACATATGTTCAAACCATCATATCTTATGTATCAGATAATTTTGAGTTTATAAGTGATCATTCAACCCAGGGGGAACTAGGGCACCAAGATGAATAATCCAATATTTTTCTTTGTGGTTCAAGATACTGTGCCACCCTTGTTGGTTACTTCTGTCTCCTGTTATTTTGTCTATGATTATAAACATAAACTTGGCATTATGATGATTAAGTGTGTGTCTGTACAAACATTGGTCTCCTTTTTATTTTTTATGTCACTTTTATGTTCACCCATCCTAATTCTGAGTGATCGTGATGTTTGTCCGACATAAAATGCTGAGCATTGACACTTTGCCAAATAAATAATCCAGGTACTGCTGCAGTTACCAAAAACTCTAATATCATAGACCCTGCTTGTATTGGTACTAGTAAACTGTTTCAATTTACTAACTTGATTACAAGATGCACAATGACCACATGGAAATGTTCCCACAAGTTCATCCCCAGATATTGTCAACTGTTTGTGAATAGCACCTCCACTTTCCTTGTGTTTATAGTGTGAAAATATGGCTCTTAAATTCTTGCCCCGTCTATATGAAAATTGGCATTTCGGGCCCAAGATATTTCTTAAATGATCATTTGCTAGTAATATATTCCAGTTAGAATCAAGAATGTTTCTAATCACATTGTGATTCCTACCAAATGTGGTGACAAACCTTAATGAAGACTCTACACCTAATGGTTGACGTTTCTTATATTCCAATAATTTGCTTCTTTCTTGGTTGTCAGACCACATACTAGCTGATATTATATCTGATTGGTGATAACCTCTATCTAGAAATCTGTTTTGTAGATCCTGTTTTGCTATCCCAAGGTCTGTCTGGGATGAACAAATACGTTTAATTCTTAAAAATTGAGACTTTGGTATGTTGCGGATGGTGTGGTGTGGATGCATACTAGATGCATGTAATAAGGTGTTATATTGTGGTTATTTTCTGTATGTTTTAGTACTCAAAGTATGGTCATTATTCCTATACACCGTAACATCAAAAAAATCAATAGTATTGAGATCATATGTAATAGTAAATACTATACCCCAAATGTTACTATTCAAATATTCCACAAATTCCTGCAAGTACGCAGAATCCGCACACCACACCATCCAGCACTCATCGAGGTATCTACGCCAGATATCCATTTCAACCATGTATATGTTATGCAGTGGGTTGTATATCATGCACTCTTCAAGGTACGCCATAAATAGATCTGCATATATGGGGGCAAAAGATGCCCTCATGGCAGTACCCTGAAGTTGCCAATAACACTCCCCTTGAAAGTAGAAAACATTCTTGTTGAGCACATGTTCAGCCATACAAACAAGAAAAGTGTTGAGTCCTGGTGGGTATAAATTGGAATGTTTTAACCAGTAATGTATTGCCTGTAATCCTGCCCAATGGGATATACTTGCATATAAGGATTTAACATCTAGTGTACACATCAACCAGTGTGGTACCAGTTGTGTATCATGTATAATTTGCAGGAACTGTGTAGTATCCTGTAACCTAGCCCTAACCTTTGTTAATAGTGGCTTAAGATGTTGCGTCAGGAACATGGATAGTGGTTCTGTAAGAGAGCCTATGCCTGATACTATTGGTCTTCCAGGTGGCTTTGAAATGGATTTATGAATTTTGGGAAGCAGATATAGAATTTGTTTTTGAGGGTCCATCACAGTTAGATGTTGAACTGTATTGGCAGTAATGATACCCTCTTCCTCCACCAGATTTAAAAAGGTATCTATTTTTTTTGAAGTTGGGAGTAGGATCAATAGACATGCGCATATAACATTTGGTATCTGATAACTGTTCAAAACCTTCGTGTACATAGTAGTTCATGTTTAAAACCACAACCGCCCCTCCTTTATCTGCTGGTAGTATAGCTATGTTCTGATTGTTCCTCAATTCCTCTAGGGCCATTTTCTCCAATACAGAGATATTTTCACCCATAATTTGTGATTCAAAATGTGGAAAATGCAAATCCCTTAATACTGATTGTTGAAAAATCGAAACGTGTTTATTCATGGGGGGTTGGAATTGTGATTTACGGAATTTAAAATCAGTAGATCTTTGAGAGCTTTGTGCTGTTTCATCTGAAAAAAATATTTTAAGATTAAGATTTCAACAGAAATTAATGACATCAGACACAATGTTATACTCATTACAGAAAAAGCTTGGTACAAAACCAAGACCTTTATTAAGCAATTTTTCTTGTTCGGTTGTTAAAATAACATTTGACAAATTTAACACATTATGATATTCCTGATCAGTTATCTTAGTAACGTTTCTGTCAGTCCCTCCACAGAATCTATTCTGCTTCCCATGTTTATGCTTGCAGCCTCCCCGCCGCCTTTTTCCACTTCCAAAGGGAGTGCTGAGTTGGACCTTTTTTGCATTGGTGACTCCTGGGGCTGAGCACCTTCACTGTCTGTGTAGGAGGATTCATCCCCCGATGTGCTTGTCAGGAACCTGTCATTATTTTTAAGAATGGACCTAGGTCTCTTTCTGGTTTTGCCCCTTGCTGTTCCCTGACTTGTATCCATAAATCGAACAGATCTATGGTTTCAAAAGGACGCCTCCTTTAGTAATCTGCGATGTCCCTGTTAAACTTTTTAATTTTTCTATCTTTTGTTTGTTTCTCAAAGTTTGCCAAATCCTTGGACAGCTTATTAATTAAACCTTCATATATCATGAGTGATTCATAATTTTTACATTCTTCGCAAACAGATTTGACTTCCGATAGGTTTATATCTATCATTCTTTCATAATAAGAAGAAAGAATATTGACAAACATCATAGAAGCTTGTTGTAATGCCTTATTAAATTCAGTGGTTAGTCTCTCTTCAGATCTACCAACCAATGGCTGTAGACATATTCTAAGACCCCTAGGGGCCATATCCTTTTTAATATATGCACGGAAAAGTTTAAGATGCCAAATATTGGCTCTGAGGTTTTTAAGCCCCTTACTTAGATTTTGAAACGCCAGTTCACATCCCTCTGATGGACTATTAGTTAGATTATTTGGATTATTGCCTGAGATGTGGTCTATGCCAAAGACCCCTATGTCATCTCGATCGGCACATAATCCTTGTAAAATTTGTTCCAAATCCATGGTTACAGGGGCACTTCAGAACCCAAAATAATTCTAATCAACGTACTAAACAGGAAATATATATGGGACAAAAAATTTTATAAGCTATAATAAGCTGTCCATCAATTTGGCAACTAATGTTATTACTACCAAAAATGTACCAATGTAAAACAGGGCAGTGCACAAAACCTAGGGTAGATTAGCAGAGATGAACAGTTGTCAGACTGACAGCAAGTGAACAAAACCAGTCAGAAAACCAACCCACACTGACTGCACCTAGATGCGATATTTATATATAGTGTTCATCAGCAGTAGTGATACACAATTATCAACAATTGAAATGTTAAGTCAACTTCCAAGTCATCAGCAATGTACGAAACCTGAAGGAAAACCAGCACACCCTTTACAACTATTTGGGACACATATATCAGTATGAGAAAACATTACCCATAATACACATATAACAATGAAATTATCAAATTAGGTAACTAGTGTTGTTTCTTCCAATAATTAGAAGTATCCATATGAAACAGGGCAATACACAAAAACCTAGGATTGATTAACAAATATGAACACTTGCCAAACTGGCAGCAAAGGGACAAAACCAGAAAGAAAACCGGCCCACACTAATTGCACCTATATGCAATATTTGTATATGGTGTACATCAATAGTTATGATACACAATTCTAAACAATAAAAATATAAGGTCAACTTCCAAATATTCAGTAATGTATTAATCCGGAAGGAAAACCAGCCCACACTATTAACCACTGTTTAGGACACTTATATTCGTATAAGAAAGCTACCTATAATACACAAATAGCACTGCAATTGTTATATAAGCTCATAATTATAAATCTCCAATTTGTTGACTCCAAATAAGGAACATTCAAACATTGCTGCTCTTAATAACAAATATACCCTGTCAGATGATATATTAACAATGGAAACAATGATACATATTCCCATATGTATACCCCTGTATATATGTATTTATAAGGCAAAAGCCCCAAAAAAGAGAAAAGTTAAGAAAAAATGACTACAGATAGATATCCAATAATAACTTACTTCCTAGTTGTGTTTTCTGCTCTGTACTAGGACTCCAATAACCTTGAAGTAGATATCCAGATTAAACAGACAACAATGTTGTATCCTCCATAAATATAACCAAGTTTTTACCAATACAAATCTTGCCCTATATTCCAACAAGGTTATATTGCCAGGTATTTTTACATCTGATAATATTCAGAACATAAAAACATTAGTACTGGCTGATATAGTAATGTGTACGCACCAAAGTACTTTTACCAATTCACATATAATTCACATACCCCACATACCGGGTATATTTTTAAGTGAAATTGTTAATTTTTATACACATTACAGAAATAATTTCAAATAATATCTACAAACCTATAGTAACCTGTGTTCCTCTTAATCATGAAACAATATTATATATCTGCCATGTCAAACTATTGGTCTAATAAGCCTATAAGTACAATAGACCTACATCCAATCCACAAGTAGTCTAATATATATGTATCAATCACACCAACCCCCACCCAGGATACTGATGAAAGAGACACACACAAACACACACACACACTTGTCAGTATTGAGATTCAAACCCCTACCTAGCTATGTATTGCTATTACAGTGTACTGCATTATCGCATGCGCCACAGAGCTTATAGGATGGATGTCATCCCAAGGTACTTCTAAGGTGGGAAACATCAACAGCCCTTGTAAATACTGGGATTGGGTGGTGTAGTGGGTGAGAGATTCCAAAAAATATTTTACCTGCACACACATTTACATTTGCCAGGGGTGAGGTTCAAACATCTATTTAACAATCTTTTTGGACCATTATGTTACGCATTTGCCACATGCACCACTGACGTTCCATGGTTTAGGATTTGCAACAGGTACTTCTAAGGTGGATGATATCTGCAGGACTGCTAAAGTCAGGTACTGAGATGTGTACTGGGTGTAAATGAGGTCAAAATCTTTTGAGGTACGGACATACATATGTACACACACAAACACCTGCCAGGGATGAGAGTCAAACCCACATCTATGCAGTTATTTTAACTACATTGTTCCAAATTTATTGCACGCGCCATGGAGCCTACATGTTGGAGAGCTGTGCCAGGGTATTTTTGAAGGTGAGTGGCATCAGCAGCAGTGGTAAAGGAGGAGTAAGGGAAGTGTTGTAAGTGTGGATTACCACAAAATCAGGTCTCTACAAGGATACACACACTCTTTCACATTTATGCAGTTGCCAGGATCAGGATTGGAACTCGTTTGCTACACTATAATATTACACAGTTATCACATGTGCCACAGAGCTTATATGTTGGAGAACTGTCCAATGGTATCTTTGAAGGTGAGTCACATCAGCAGCAGTGCTAAAGGAGGAGTAAGGGAAGTGTAGAAAGTGTGACTGTTCAGAAAATCAGGTGTCATTAAAGACACATACACTCTCTTACACAAACACACACAGTTTTACAGTTGCTATGTCTGGGATTAGAACTCCTATCTAACTAGTATGCTACACTATAGTATTACACAGTTATTGCAAGTGCCATAGAGCTTATATGTTGTAAAGCTGTCCAAATGTATCTTTGAAGGTGAGCTACATAAGCAGCAGTAGTAAAGGAGAGGTAAGGGGAAAGTAGTAAGTGTGAATGTCCACAAAATCAGGTGTCATCAAAGACACACACACTCTCTCACACAAACACACACAGTTTCACAGTTGTTATACCTTGAATTAGAACTCTTACCTAACTAATATGCTACACTATGGTATTACACAGCTATTGCAAGCACCAATGAGCTTATATGTTGGAGAGCTGTACAAAGGTATATTTGAAGGTGAGTGGCATCAGCAGCAGTGCTAAATGAGGGGTAAGGGAAGTGTAGTAATTGTGAATGTCCACAAAATCAGGTGTCAATAAAGATGCACATACTTTCTCACATAAACACACACATTATCACAGTTGCCAGGCCCAAGATTAGAACTCCTACCTAACTAGTTTGCTACACTACAGTAAATGCAGTTATTGCAAGCACCACAGAGCTCATAAGGCTGAGATTTGGTCGATGGTTTATTTCAAGGTGATTGTCCTCAGCGGGAGTGCTAATATGGTCAATGGGAAGTGCAGTGTGTGTGAATGGGCCATAAATCATTCCTCTGGAAACACGCACACACACACACACACACACACACACTCAGTCACACACAACTTTACATTTGACAGGACTGAGTATACAAATGGTACATGAATACTGATTTGTACTATCGTGTTACACAGTTATCACAAGCACCACAGACACTATAGGGCTGAGGACTACCAAAAGGAATGTCTACAGTGATTGACATCAGCACATCATGTGATATCTGCCAATTGGATGTGTAGTGGTTGGTACAGGCCTCATAATGGAATTCTCTCTGTCACTGTCTATCTCTCTCTTCCCCACATTTCTCTGTGTGTATGTTTGACATATTATAGTGTGTTGGCCTTGGATATGTGTGAGTATTCCTAGCCAATGTATGTGTGAAGCATAAATGGTGTACAATTTGGTGTGTGTGCACAGACATTTGTGAATGACAGATATGTATAGTCCACTGTGTTGTCAGATATGGGCTTCATTTCTGTAAGTGTAGGAGCATGCCCAGTATGACCTTCTGTATTGAGTGTGTGAATCCATTCTGGGTAGGGTTGTACTCCAGTCCAGTGTTTGGTGTTCTACAGCTAGCAACTTGTTTCAGCAGGATATCTGTAGATAGGTTTGCAATATGGAGTCATAATGGGCCACAGATAGGGGGATACTGCAACTATTGCTGTCTGTGCTGCTTGTGTTACATGGTTGGTATTAGCGGAGATATTCAGACATGTGTACTGTTTTACACTGTGATGTATTTTGTCATCAACTAATGACAGATATAATTATTTGCTCACAGTTATTTCCTGGGAAATACAAGATGAATGAAGCTGAGTCTAGTATTGTGGTCCACAGCCTACACATTCTTGCACACGCCTGCCATTCTGGAGGGGTAGCTGCAGACACATGCTGATGGGTCTGTGTAAATGGTCCAGTACCTTGGTACTATGGTTGCTGAGGATCCCCTTCTTGTACATATATTGACTTAACAGAATGGCCATATCCTGCTGTGGCCATACCTCTCAGCTGTACAGATTCACCCAGGTTATTCGGAGGCAGGGCTGATATATCTGGTCAGTTCTCCTTCATAACGTGGTTTACAAGCAGGTTTGTAGCCACCCATTACCGGGTTTGCAGGCAGGGCTAGTGTGGGAACACATCAGAGTTTCAGACTTCACACACTCCATGACATCCATGCTTCTACACCCCCCACTAAGTTATTCTACCCTCTTCCTAACATTATATGAGCAATATCTGAGAAGTATCCCTATAGTTGGCCCTTCATCCCAGTGGTATTTATGGCTTGGCCCACAGTTCATGTAGTAGGACATGGGGGGAATGCTACTGGGATTTTTCAACATGGCCTTGCATTTGTGTTCTGTTCACTGTGTTAGGTTGTTAGTTGGGACCCCATGAGATACCATACATTGGCACTACAGGTGAGGCACAGGCCTTTGACAGAAGAGTATAGGCCATTTGGAAGTGATGCAGGCCATCTGTAGCAGGCCAGTGCATTCTGTCACTCCTACATTCCCAGGCTGCGAGCCAGTGGACTCCCCTGGGGTGACAGGGTAAGTGTGCAAGGTGTTAATGGCAATGGTTTCTGTCCATATTGATCCATTGGTCTGTATGCAGGCAGGGTGCTGCTTACAACTAGGGAAATATCTGCATAGGACACCTCTTCAGCATGTTGCATTCTGTGGGTATTCCCATACAGAAGTGGGGTCATACTGTACTCATTCCCAACAGCAAGGATATAACCTGTGATAAACATGTGGCTGATGGGGTGAGCTGAGTACATGTGTGATATGGAAGCTACTTGCAGCTGACTCACAGATATACCTGGGACATTCCCCTTATGCTGCCTTGTGTGGGGACATAGGCAGTCTCTCATTACTTCATAACTGTGCCTTTTGTGGTCTGCCAGTGATTGTCCAGACTACATCAGTATTCCATACTACACAGACAATTAATGCGCTGCTAACCTGTATGTGCAAATTCCAAAGGTGTGTGCAGTTGACAGTTACATTTTATAGACTCTGTCTAGGGTACTTCCACCTGTGTGCTGTGTGTATGTATGGGCCCACATTCATGGCATGTCCATCTTTCAGATGGTGACAGATATTGACATCTGGACATTAAGTATGGACGACTGCTGACATGGGTATTGCTGAGAAGCATTGTGGTTGGCCCTGAAGTTGTCAGAACATGGCCCTGTCAACTACAGTACTGCCCATAGGCCACTGAGACACAACCCTCCATGCCTACATGCTGACCACTTCCAGACAATATTGAACACACAACAATCTAACACACAGACTCCTGCATATTGTAAACATGCAACAATCTATCCTGTAGATTGGGCCCACTCGGGTAATCTGTGCTTCACTGATATTACTCCTCACACGTACATGTTACTGCATTTCTACATAGGATTGTGTGTGGAGGGGCACACCTGATGACTTTAAACATTTGCTATGACTGCACTGGTATTTCAGGTACTCTGTTGGCTTCCATTTCATATTGTATTCTGTCCTATCATGCAGACTGGAGGCATATTAGTAGAGTACAGATCTTAGGTTTTATTGACCTAACATTTCAGTTTCAGACTTCTTATCCTTCAGAACTAACATACAATCCCCAGACCTGTTGTAGTCTGTCTGCATAGATCTAGAGGGGGGCTGTTCACCATTGCCATCAATTGGAGGCCTTATCCCAGCCTTTCTTTATGGTCATCTATACCTGTCCTGCTGGCTGAGACTGGTGATGGGTATGTGAGCCTCACTTGACGTGCATGTGTGTGTCCTATGGACACACATTTGGGCCACCACATGTACTGCAGTGGGATTTGTCACCTTATCAAGTACTACCTAGTATGTTGACACCAGTATTTGTTAAGGATTTCATGCTGCCCATATAGGTATCCACTATCTGCTGCCATCCCATTCATCCACCCAATTCCCTTGCATGTTCACGTCCATACCATAGATACAACTATCAGAACATGCCACTCCATTCAGTAATTGATAGGAAGAGTGACTTACCTTGTGGCTGGTCAGTATTGAGGATGGTGCTGTAGGGCAGACTATGTCGGATGCACATAATATTCTCCCTATACATGGTAAAGCACAGGTAGTGTCATGTTTGGCATCCCTTTTATTATATGTGCGAGTCAGAGAGAGGTGCCATTCCCTGGGTCCCTACCGTGTCAGTGTATGTGCTATGCGTTGCCTCTTTGCCAAGGCCTGGGCATACTGGGCACACCTCCTTCTGCTTACATGGGCAGGCTTGGGTAGTTCCTCTTCAGAGTCATTCTGTGTCTGTGATGGCCTTGGCAATGGTGGGGGGCTGTGTGGCCTTGCCCCATGCTGTTTCTAGTGCAGCTGTTTCCACAGGATCATATTGTGTAGCATGGCAAATACTATGAACATCTGTGTACATGTAGCTGGAGAGTACTGCAAGGCTCCACTGGATGTGTCAAGGCAGCAGAATTGTGACTTAAGCATCCCTAACAAATGCTCTATTATGATTCTGGTTTGTGTGTGCGCCTCATTATAGAGTTCTTGATCAGGTGTTTGCGCATTTCTGATGGGTATCATCAGCCACGGCTCCAGTGCATAACCAGCATCCCCCACTGGCAAATGTCTGGTACAGCTGTGTCATATGCCAGATGTGGGCGTGATCGAGAGAAAGCCACAAGTTCACATACAAAGAGTGGCCAATATGAAACTCAGATGAATAATATTAGTCAATATTGTATTTGAAACAATATTATATATAAAACACCTAATAAATAATTACAACAGATCATGTGGCACACCAGCTACATATCATGCATGAAGGACAAGAGCACAGATATAGTCAGATTACAGCTGCACTGGCCGCTCAGAATGAGAGTCTGCTACCTGTGGTTCAGTTATTGGAAACTCTGGAATCTATAGTAGAGCAGCACTGTCATACTACAACCAAGATTTTGCATTCCATGACTATGCACAGCAGATTGCAACCTGTGTGAGGCAGACCTCCTGTCCGCAGAACCACCATTGGCCATCGGGAATCCCTCTCTCTGGTCCAACCTGCACAGAGTTTAAATGTTGGTCAATCTGCTGAGGTCCTGCCAGTCAGAAGGCCTTCAGCTCGCAGTCATGTTCCTTTATCTCAACATGGTGTTGTACCCTCATCCATCTCCTCTGTGGATAAACAAGGGTAGGATGTGTCTGTATGTGAAGAGTGGGTAGAAATGGGTGAAGGCTGCCAGCCTAGCCAAATAGAATTTGATATGTAATTCTGGCATTTGTAAATATAAATGTAAAATACAGGCTTGTGTCGTAAATGTAAAGAAATGCTGTTTCAACAATGTGGCAACATTGCAATCTGCTGTAAGGAAAACTAAGTCAAGCATTTCAAATCTTTCTTTTGAAATTAAAATTATTTCATTATTGCCTTTGATGTTTTACAATTTGGCTCCAGTCCGGCTAGATAAAGGCTTCCTGCCTATTGTTTTAAGGCTAAAGTTAATGGCCAGAATTTACATGTAGAATGTCCTTTATTGCTATAAGGGTAAAATAATGTAAATGCAGTTTCTGTGTGGCCTGGGAAGCAGGAAGGTGTAAAAGATGATGCAGTGTTTAGCAAAACTAGTTTCAATTTAAACAGTGAGAACCAGAGATTATTGAGCATTTTTGTCTTGATATCCAACCTACAGCACTGCCTGTTGTAGTAAGTAAGTTATCTTAGAAGTGTGTTTTCTTGTAGAAATAGCTATGACTATAAAGATTAGATTAAGGGTTTTTTCTGTTATGTCAGAACTGTACTACTGAATTATTTTAAGTTTCTGTGTGATCTCTGAACTCTTGAATAGCACTGTGGTGTAGTAGTATTGTCTTGTGTTTTAATTATTTATTATTAAATATTTTAAAGCCTTTTACCTGTGGCTGATTTGTGTAGAGATAAGTTAAGCTCTAGAGTACATGGCATATTTATAGAGTTTATTGTACAAGGGCACTCTAATAAGCCTTGACTGATTAGTCACACTTACAAATTGGACAATAATATTATTGCACAGTAATAATTGGACACCCTTTTAAGGGCCTTTGGGTAGCTGATAATTAGCTGGTGGTGGCAGCAATTACAACCGTGTAGTCTAGGTAAAGGGGCACAGCTGGAGAATCTCTCAGCCTTTCCCAAGAGTGTCTGTGAAGTTGAATAAATACTTATCTCAGAGTGTGTGTGTGTGTGTGTCAGCTACTTGGGCAGGGACACTAAACACTGGTTGGACAGAGAGGGTACTGGAGGTTAACTTGCCAGCTAGGCTGAGATCTGGACCCTGTAGTTGTGCCAGTGGGGAGTCTTATTCAGGACCTGGGGAGCAAGGGAGCAACCAGCCCCAGACTGAATGTGATCTCTGTGTGCACTTAAGGGAAATTGTACTTTACTGTATGTACATGTTATCTTTTCCTCTTATATGAGATGCCCTCTCTGGTGTTATTGGTGAGGGTTGAGGCTCCTTGATTGCTGGGCCAGGGCATGGGTGTCACACTGTACACCATCATGGCAGGGTGGACCATAGTGTGAGATGTCAGCAAGATCAATCAAGACTGTGTTAGAGTATTTACACGGAGATGACATATTATTTCAATACTACTATACTGTGTTATGCGCTTTCTGAAATAAAAATGTCTGTATTATGTCATGCATGATTTCTCTTTTTTCATGTCATAATAGTGTACAGATATGCAAGTGTAGCACTGATGTGTGTCACTTATTGTTTACCATCCGGTGATATAACAAACTGAGTTTGTATGCATAACTGTGTCCGTTATGCTCTGAGGTGATATTTCTTTTGACACATTTGCATATGTTCATGTTGGAATATCCAAAACCAAACAGAAGCAGGTTTCCACAACTGGTAAAAACAAAATCCAATAATAAAAAAACAACCAGCTAGTAGTTGGCCAATCAGAGGAACTCTAAAAGCACTTTTATTTAACATATTATGTATATATATATATATATATATATATATATATGTGTGTGCATGTATGTAAGTATACACACATAGATATATATATATATATATATATATATATATATATATATATATATATATATATATATATATACAGATAGGATATGATACAGCAGTTAAGAATTAAAAAGAAATAAAAACAACCAGCTAGTAGTTGGCCGATCAGAGGAACTCTAAAAACACTTTTATTCAACATATTATGTATATATATATATATATATATATATATATGTGTGTGTGTATGTAAGTATACACACACATATATATATATATATATATATATATATATATATATATATATATATATACAGATAGGATATGATACAGCAGTTAAGAATTACATATTTTCACAGGCCGTGCCAATGGGGGTGAGGGACCCAATCAACAAATGTGTAACACATAGCATCAACCCCCACCCCAGCCAGACAGGTGAAACATATAAACACACAATAAAAATAAACAAACCACTGCTTCCCAGACTACAGGCAGGATACTACCAGTGGGAGAGACCCGTCAAGTCTAATCTTGAAACAAAGACAAGAATGTCCCTTGCGGGACAACCCAAAAATTTAATGCATATTTGGGTTTCCAGGCATTACACAGATGTGCAACAGCAGGGCACCCATGTTCTCAGACTGCAAGTTTGGGGAAGCCTGATGATCCATGGGGATAGACAACGTACATGATAGGTCCCGAGAAGTGGAGAGTGGGCAGTGTGTAGTGGTGTGTTTAGACCCAACCTGCACCCGGTGTAAGGATGAGTGCTGTAGAGGAGGTGCTTGGGGTAACTATGGGTATGAAATTATGGGCCTAGGTGTGCAGGTGTTGACCGGAGCAGTTCTATGTGGACTGCCCCAGGGATGTAAGCAATAGTGTACATTGGGCAGAGCCACTGCCCAACGAGCAGCCACACTCAGTACGAGTAACACTGCAGCAAAGTCTAATTTACATGGCAAAGGACGCTATAACCAGATGTGTTATTGCAAACCCACTAAATGAACCAAGGAACACATGATCATAACACCCCACTGTAGGCATGTAAGCCGAACTAATTGGCATCACAAGGTATTATTGTTGTCCTCACCCCCACCCAGGGGTGTGAGTGTCCAAACCTACCCCCAAATGCAGGGTATATACACAGCTGTCGCTATAGAAAGATTGGCCAGCTGTGGACCTTCCCGTCAGCCTTCCTGCACATCTCTGGACATGTCCCCTACTATCTGCCCCTCTGTGTGGCCCATTAACACCACTTACCTATTGACCCCTGATTCATTACTAGTAATGTTCAAAGTCACAAGTAGGTGACACCCTCTTCACAACTATATTGGCAGAGTCTGGAACCCCCTACCTACGTGTATTACCTCAGCTGTCCCACATGACACTTGTAAATAACACATGAAGGAACACTTCAAGCACACTTGGATCACCACCTGCTCACCACCTGGAAAAGTCCACCCCCCAACTAACCTTCTATACCTCTACACCAACTAATGACACCGACACCTCCTGCCCTGCCTGGCATGCAAACCCCAACATTTTGCAAACCTTCACAACTACTCTCCCATCAATCAGTCCAACGGCCTACTATACAGTTAAAATGCCCCCCCTCCTCTATCTACCTACCTACTCCTTCACTATTCACTTCTACTCTACCACACAGTTATGGCATAACTAAACCTAACCCAAATACCTGAGTGTAACCTATCCAGAACTGTTAAACTGGAATCCAGCTTCACCTTAAACTGACCTTTGTCAGCAGTCATACCTGACATGTACACCTGACTTAAGCATGTATAATACTGACATGTTAATGTGAACAAGCATGAGGGATGTAGTACGTAGCTATGGTAAGTCTGTTACTCTCTATGAATGTGGACACCTCAGCAGAACATGTAATGTGTAGCTGGGGTATACTGTGGAGCTCCACTCCCCAGGCCACTGCTGACAATGGGGAAGCATCCAGTTGGATTGTCCCAGACATAAAATGTGAACTAAATGCATGAAGTAGTGTGGGGGGTATGCAGCAGCAAGCGGTGTTACACCTGTTTGGGAGCCGGAAAGCAGCGCCCACACTGGTTAAGCAATGTGGAGGGCCAACCCAGTGTAAGATGCCGTAACCAGAGGTTAGCAAGTCTGAGCCTCGCGCACACCAGCACATACCCGCCTACACTTCCTCCACAGTGCCTTAGGCACTCTGTAGCCAACAGCTCTCATTGTGCCCAGTAACAAAATAATCAGCACTCCCAGGTTCCAACACCCCCACCCTGCACACTATAGTCTAAGTTAGTTACCATGAAGGCATGGCAGATATACAATCAGCTGCTGTTATCACAAACATATTATCCAGCACAGTCAGTCAACAGTATAGGAAATGTATGTAAGTATGTAGATTAATACCAGCAAACATGTACACATTTCTCAATCACAGTATTCCGAGCAGTCTAAGAATATCAGTGAACAGTGCCAACCCACACATACTGTGAGAACAGCAATCTTGCATAATACTGAAGAGAGGAATCAAAAATGGTGCATGCCATGGGGGTGTGCTTCATGCACAAAATGTCACACCTGGGGTGTTGGATCCGCAGAACCTGGAGATGAGGCTGGTCTGGTGTGTGAGCAAACTGCTGCTTCTGAAACTCCTGGCAGGATTCTACTAGTGGGAGAAACAGTGTAGACCAGCAAAGTCTACTCATGACACAACAGGTCCATCCCTGGTGGAACGAACCAAACTTTGTGGGTCACATAGATGTTTCCACCAGTATCGGGGGAAGATCAAGGGAAGGCTCGAACATACATGGACTAAACTGATGAAGAGCCTGCAGAAGCTTGGGTCGAGACAGTATAATGGAGGAGTACCAAGGCTTGCAGTGAGGGAAATTTGTGGAGGTGTGGTATGGTAGGGCTAGCAACTGGAGAATGGATGGATGCTGTGTATGTGGAGCACAGGGGCCGGGGAAAGGGAACATGGGTATGACATTAAGGTAGAAATATGCAAATGAAGCAGAATAGCAATAGTGTAGTGGGCAGAGCATCCGCCTAACATGCACACATTCCTGGTTCAAGTCCCACTGCAGCACATTCTATTTTCCACGTGAAAGCTGTATATCAACATTGTTTTGCTGTATAACCTACTAAATAATATTTATACTTGAACAGGATTACTGCATTAAATGCACATTTGAAATGTCAGTGTCATAATTAATAAGGCACTAGTAAGCAGGTGTAAGCACAAATAAGCAGTAGTAAGCATAGATAAGCAGTGGTAAGTGTGTTTGTGCGGGGGTAAGCATAGCCTACACAAATTAAGCAAAGTAGAAGCTAACTGAGTGTAAAGAAACACACCCGGAGGTTAGCATAGCTTAGCTCCGCCAAACCCGAGCCCACCCATGTACAACTGCTCAAATGTCCCATAATCACTCTGTATCCCACGGCCGGTGTTCTGCACAGCAACAAAATATCCAGCCACTGCAAGGTCTGAACCCAGGACCCAGCACATCATACACAAAGTGATTTACCAGTAAGCCATGGCAGATGTACATAACCCTTACTTTCAAATACATATCATCCAGCACAATCAGTCAACAGCACAGGAAATGTAATAATATCATACCACACAACCTCGTAATGCAAGAATTCTGGACAAAGTGTGCCAAACTGTGGGTAGAAATAGGGATATCTGTCAAATACTGCTCTAATACACTTAAAATGTTGATAGTTACACAGTTATATTCACTAGAACACATATTTTGAAGGAGATGAAAAGTCTGAAACACGAACGTGTCGGCACGAGTGACTGACTTCAATCCTAAGACCATCCATGTCAATTGCCAAGAGAATGAGGTGCAGGCCAAACAAATAAGTCGAACATGCATGGACATATGGACAGATACATATCTGTAAATGTAGACAGATAGACAGCTATAGGTATATATATATATGTATGTATGACTCACAAATAATCATATAACAGCACTCGCACATAGATAAATATGTTCAGTGTATATATCTATATATATATATATATATATATATATATATATATATATATATATATATATATATATATATATAAATATATATATGGGTTATATATATACATATATATATATATATATATATACACATACACATAGATGTATACATATCTAGATCTATATCAATGTCCATATCTATCTCTCTCTATATATCGGGGTTTCACATATATAATTATACAGATATACACACACACACACACACACACACATATATATATATATATATATATATATATATATATATATATATATATATACACGGTTCTACCTGACATAAACGAAACCCCAAAACACCGACAACGCAATCACCGAAACCACATAACCGACTGTACAAAAGCACGAAACCCCACATGCCCGACAACGAAATAACTGACGGTACACAAACACGAAACCTCATACACTGCACACACCACAATCACAACAATCAACAAACAAAACACATTCCCTGTCCAAAAACCACATACACAACACAAGCACACCAAAATCACTACAAACCCACACTAAACCTCACATACACAACTACCTACAACCCTAACCCAAACCCTAACCCTAAGGTCCGTCACTACCACACACTTTCCTGACCCACTCCCTAACCCTAACTCACTTAACCCGCCCCTAACCCAAACACAATCAATACCGCACACTTACCTGACCCGCTCCCTAACCCTAACTCACTTAACCCGCCCCTAACCCAAACACAATCACTACCGCACACTTACCTGACCCGCTCCCTAACCCTAACTCACTTAATCCACCCCTATCCCCACAGACCGTCAATATCCACACTTACCTTACTCGCACCCTAACGTCCGTCACTACCACATACTTACACAGCCTTTTCCCATGTCGGCATCCTCAGCGTCGGTGCTTTCATCCGTCGGGTCGGTCTTCTGAACTGTCGATCTTCTGGGGCCCGTCGCGTCGGTCTTCTGAACTGTCGATCTTCTGGGGCTCGTGATTTCCATGTCGATGTTCCGGTGTGTCGACTAACTGAGGTAGAACCATATATACACACACACACACACACACACACACACACACACACACACACACACACACACACACACATGTTTATAGCATTTCCACATGGGAACAAAATCCTGATCCACTCAGTAAAACATAACAGACCATAAGCACAGTTAATGGGGGTGGGGGCATGGATGAGGGACACCTGGTAATTACTGCTATATAACCCTCCCCAGCCGTAAAGGATATGCTGTGCAATCCACTATCCAGCACATGCAGTACATGATTTCAGGACCCTCAACAACACAGCTACAATGCTCCAACAGTAATCCAAGTCACCTGTACGTGTCTGGGCAATATCTGTAACATATCATGCAGAAAAGTCATTCTACCGTAGGGAATGTACAATGTGGAAGGGGTACACATTACAATGCTACAGATGTGCACACACATCTATACATTGACAATTATGTTCAGGTATATATATATATATATATATATATATATATATATATATATATATATATATATATATATATATATAGATAAGGTATATGAGATATATAGGTACATACATATATACACAGACAAAAGGTATTAGTAGCCATACATATGTAAAAGTAGTGTGGACGGTACTGGGTGCAAAGTATATCCCTCAGCCACAAGCCCTGTAACTGGAACCTGTGACGTGTAGTGTGGCAACCATTCCCACAAAGGGAATACTTACATTACACATATACCCACTCACAATTCAAAGGACATGACACGACACATAGATATGTATACAGCGACAACCTTTATTTGTGTATTATACAATAATGTTTGCCATTACTTACAGCACATAGAATTTGACTTATTTAATCAGTGAGGAATGCAAGGCCCAAACAAAACAGTAGATGCAGACAGTCTGGATTTATAACATACTATGCTGTCCAAGCCAAGCTCTTCAATTCGTACAACTGTAGACAAAGGATTTGCTGTCAAGATAAGTAACAATAAACAATAACAGATGTAGTTCAGCAGCCTCCAGTTACACTCTGTAGTCAAGGCCTGGGGGAAATTTATTACTTGTGGTAATGTCTATGTATCTGTCACATGTATGGACCCTGACCAACAAATGTTGTGGGAGTCCACGATATGACTGGGATGATAGCAGGAATACTAGCAGTAATTAATGATAGGCCATTACCGAACAACCCCTAACCGTATCACAGCAGGACAAAGCCAGCCATATATGTGGAGGTCAGAGGCAGAAACACAGGGCCATACTCGCAATATTGCTGCTACACACCCTGGAAATTGCTGGTGTTACAGGATTTGTTGCAACATACCCTTATGCAGGAGTAAGACATCAGAAACACAAATGGATGTAGCCATGTACTGATAGCACACAACTGACAGATTGCCGGGGATATATCTAGGACAAGACCTGTGTGGTGCACAGGCAAATGCAAACAGACAATCCACTGGCCATCATGTGGATAGGCCCACAGTTGAGAGCTATGCAGACATACTGCATTCCATCTTAAACTACTATGTACACGCAAACACTTCAAGACCAGCAATTTACAATGCACATAACAACACTATTCACTATGTCTGTAGGTCTGTAACCTTTTATAATTGTGTAGTTGGCCTGTGTCTACAAGTCCTGCTGTAAGAGGTACTGCAACCTGCCATCTGTAACACTGCTGCCCACATACAGGAAGGATGTCCTCCATACTGGAAATGTTAAGGGACAATGCCCACATGAGTCAGCAGTTTATAGTATTGGGTTGCCATGACATCTCAGATTTGCATGATGCATCTGTACAGATGCAGATGCATACACAAGAGTGGTGTACCGATGTGCCCTGGGGCCTTACCTGCATGCTCCTCAGCAGGTGTGGTGCCTCCACAATGTGCCCTGCCAGGTTTTGTTGCTGCAGGCGGGCGGGTTCCACAAGGCTGCTGAGAAGCTCCTCCACACGGGTGAGTGGTGGATGGGAGGGGTTGCCCTCCCCTGTTGCAAGGTGGTCCCCCCCATATGGCAGCTGCACACTGGTGTACATGGCGAAGCAGGTTGGTGCAATGATGCCGGACCTGCTCATAGCTGCAGTTATGCTGTATGAGGGCAGACAACTGTGTGCCATGTTCCCTGGAAGACATAAAGATGGAAACAGGTCTGAGCCACCCATACAGCAGGGTTACCATAGTTCTTAATACACATATTTTTCTCCCCCCACCATATCAGCTACAACAAACTGTTCACAGAATGCAATTGTTATGTTGGCTGCTTACCTACTATTGGGACATATGTTATATTGTACCAAGTTTCGTGCTATGTGTTTGTGCCACACTTTGTGCTATGTGTTTGTAGCCATGCTCCCTGTGGGGACACTATCTTTGCTGGCCTGTTACAGACTATTTCACCTGCATGCCATTGTCAGTGCCACTATATATATATATAGATATATATATATATATATATATATATATATATATATATATATATATCTATGTGCATATAAGTGTAGATATATGTTGTACATTGTTGATATACCTATGTATATATGAATGTCTGTGTATCTGTAGACATACACATCACATTCTGTATCACACAGATATTTATCTATATGTGGGGTGCATACAGACATCTGGTCCACATTCTGCAACTGACTTTCATTCACAGCTGCACTGTTCTGCCTTGCTGCAACACAGACAGGTGTCACATGTGAACACAGACTAACATTAGGATGGCATATTTGGTGTGAGATTGCTGGTATGCCTATTATACACCTGTGGCATTTGTGCAAGCTACATTACACATTATTATGACTGTCCTGCAAGTGGTGTGCTCTGACACTCATGTGTCTATTGTGACGGCAGTACTTCCACCACCAGCTATTGTCCACACTAACATAACACACACAGATATTATGGCTGACATCTTTGTCATTCATTGCTGATCTGCACAACTGGCAGGTATGTCCCACTGCCTACAGGGACAGACAGTATTGTCCAGCGCAGTTGTTCAGTGGAACATCATTACAGGGACAACTACAGATGGCACATATCAAACATTCAACATCATATGTCCTATTAATCTATACCACATACTACATTAAATTACATACAGTTATGTTTTACATACCTTTTTTTTTTTTAGGACGGGTGCGACTCCTTTCCGGTTTTGGCTGTTAGTTTTTTTTTTTTTCTTACTGTGTGTGTTTCTCTTTTTTTTTTTTTCCCTCTCTCTCTCTCTTTCCACTAGAGTGAGTTGGTTTGAATGGATTGTAGCATGGCTTTTGTAGGTGATGCACATGATCAGGAGATGGGCTCTGCACCAGTCAGTGTGCAATAGTTGCTAACTGTGTGCAGCCTGCTGTGTAGTGATTCAGATAACATGTGAGACCTGTAAGTGCAATCTAGTGGAGTATGGATGATGCATGTCAGATGTGTGTATACATGTGTGTCTGTGTGTGTGTGTGGGTGTCCATGTATGCACAGGCAATAGAGGGATTGACCACATGGCAGTACTTCCCCTTCGGATTGTTCTGTACATGTACATGGAGTGACACATGGGACACCAGGACAACCTGTCTGATATGTGAACACAGGACAGCTGATAGCATAACAAGGTCTGTAGCATGGAACATTCATTGGGAGGGGATGTACATACCAGGTATACACATCATATTGCCAGCAGCAGATAGATAACCAGCTACCCACATATGCAGCACTACAAATGCAAAAGGGAATTACCACAGCAAATCAGTGAGTGTATCCAAGTAGTATTGTTGTCCGTATGATGGGTCGCTTATGCAGCAGATATGGCATGGACTGAGCAAGACTGTGGTATGATGCTCTGGTGTGTGACATATAGGTTCATAGGTAGGTACTAGGCTATCTGCCCGAGGGCATTTATAAGCCTAGCCAGAGTGTGTTGGCTTTTGCCTCCCCATTGATTAATTAACTGATCCTCTGTCAAGCAGAGCCAATGAAGTGATCACAGGGGTGTATTTTCTGTTACCCATCCACTCATCAAGGTTTCTCTTGAAGAGTGTTAGTGAGGGGCTCTGCCTAATGTAGATTAGAATTTTGTTCCAAAGCATGGTGAATCTCTGTGACAGGAATCTATCCCTCCAGCATGTTCTATTTATTGTTGTGGAGAGGTTTAGCTGACTAGAGCGTGTGACTTGCAATGACTTGAATTTCTTTAGTTGGAGCATGTCCATCAATTCTGAGTTGGACATGGCTTTGTAAGTCAGGCAGAGATCACCTCTGAGTAAGCGATATGCCACTGAGTACAGCCGGAGTTTTTTCAGTCGGGCTGCATAGGACATATGTTTGAGGCCAGTAATTCCCTTAGTGAGGTACTTTTGTGGTCTCTCCAGCTGTTGGAAGTGTCTTGAGAGGTACATCCCAAATGAGGCATTGTACTTTATGATGGGTCTGATGAGTGACGAGTAGAGGGGCACTATAACCTCTTTATTTCTAGATGCGAACACTTTAGTAATTATATGGGCCACATAGAAGGATTTCCCCTAACTACTTTGGCAATATGATTGTCAAAGGAGAGATTACTATCTACCTGGGTCCCCAGATCTCTTATTACCTCTTCTGTATTTAGGGGCCTGCCACCTATGTGGTAATTCGTGGGTTTTTTGTTTTTCCCAAATGGGATGACTATGCATTCTTTGGCATTTAGCTTGAGGCCATGACTTTGACACCAGATGTCTGTCTCAGTAAGGCCCTTTTGGAGGAGGTCCGTATCAGCTGGAGAGTCAGTTATGGCTCCCAGTTTGCAGACATCGACGAACTTGGTTAGCCATAGTCCACCTGTGTTTACCTGTACTTCTGAGAAGTATATGCTGAACCATAGATGTCCCAGGACCTAGCCTTGTGGGACACCACTTGTGACTGGTTTAGGGTCAGACCTGGAGCCCACTGTTCTTACCGTGTGAGTTCTGTCTATAAGCCATTTGGCAACCCATCTCATGATGTAGGGGTTTATGTTCAGGCTGGGGAGTTTTTCTGCAATACCCGAGTGGGGAATGGTATCAAAAGCCTTGGCGAGGTCAAGGTAGGCTGTGTGAACAACATTTCCCTTGTCTATGGCCTTGGTGACTGTCTCAAAGAAGTCAACCAGGTTTAGTAGGCATGATCTGCTCTTAACAAAGCCGACCTGGGTCGGGTCAAGTGTTTGGAGGTTCCCAATGTCTTTGTTAATGAGTTCCATGATGATGCACTCCATAGCCTTGCAGACCAGGCTAGTCAGGCTTATGGGGCGATAGTTACCAGGGTCAGTTGTGGCCCCTCCTTTGTGGAGTGGAATAACCATTGCTGTGCACCATTCTATGGGCACATAGCCTGTGGAGAGGCTGAGGTTGAACAGCCCGTTTAGGTGGGGGGGTTAGTTCTTTCTGTAGTTCATGCAAGACGCAGCCTGGGACACCATCTGGCCCCATTGCCGCTGTGTTTTTAGCTTTTGAAAAGGCTATTTTCACCTGTGCATCTGTGATTTCCAGGACACTGCACTTTTCCGGTATTGTTGTGGTCCCTTTTGGGGTTGAGATGGGGGTGAAGTTTGCACTGAATCTATCTGCCAGGATGTTGGCAATATCAGTAGGTTCAGTATATTTTGTGCTATTTTGCACTAGTTCAGTGCATATCTGCAAGTTGCCATTTAGATTCTTAACATAGCTAAAGAAGGCTTTGTGGTTATCTTTTGAATCCTTGGCTATTTTTCTTTTAAAGTTAGCCTTGGATGATTTTATAAGGGACCTTAGTTTCTTACTGATACTGATCAGGGATGTCTTTCCTTCTTGGGATTTGCTTTTTTTCTGAACTAGTTTCCTCCTTCTGTTGTATAGCCTGTTTATGGCAAGGGTCCACCAGACTGGTTTCCTTCTCTTGAAGGAGTGAGTCTTGGTTTTGCTAGGGGATGGCACGATCCATGCATCCTTGTAGGTGCTCATAGAGTGCATTCGTAAAGGTTTCTGCATCTTGGGCAGCGTTATCCTTTAGCATAGGTGCTATGAAACTTACCTCCTCTGTATTAAGTAAGGTGAAGTTTGCTTTAGAAAAGTTTTTTACTGTGGTTTCCTTAGTTGGGGGTGATGGTGGGGTGTGGACATCCAGAGTGATTAGTTTATGGTCTGATCTAACCAGTGACGGGTTGACCTCTAGTGTGGAACACCTGTTGCCCATGTTTGTGATGACCAGGTCCAATATGTTTTCACCTCTGGTAGGGAGTTTATACCAGCAGAGTTAATGAATTCCAAGAAGTGCTGGGCCTGGGAGTTTGTACTCAAGTAGTTTTCCCAGTTAATGGTAGGGTGATTGAAATCACCCAATATCAGGGTGTTCGGTAGGACCTTCATGTTCTCCAGTGTCTCCAGAAAGGTAGAGTGGTGGTCCTGGGTCATGGAGGGTGATCTGTAGCAGGCCAAGATTTGCATTACAGATTTGCCCGATGTTAGTTGCACATGGATGATCTCAGAGGTATCATCCTGCTCCACTAACCTGGAGGTGTAGGTATCCTTGATGAATATTGATACACCCCCTCCTTTTGTGTTTCGGTCCGTGTTCTGTGGCTGAAACGTGTGGTACAGTTATAGCCCAGTAGTGCTGGGGTGCTCTCTGGAGCCTTGAACCAGGTTTCAGTTACTGCACAGATGTCGTTCTCCATACTGAGGAGTGCTTCGAGAGCGTACATTCTGAAATTTAAACTCCTGGCATTGAGTAGCATAACCCTCAGTTTTTTATTAATTGTGCTGTTTACGAAGGTGGGTTTGACTTTGAGCCTTGCCTAAAAAGCACTATGGGGCAGCAATAGCCTTGGCCAGTATTCAAAGCCTAGGGGTGACAGGTGAAAGCCATCTTTGTGAAGCAATGTGGCTTGTTGAGTGTCGTCCCAGACTGACAGACACTGGATCCCCTTTGAATGACACCAGAAGTTTAGCCAGTTGTTAAAATTTATATTTTTTCTTTATACTGAGGTATCATTCTTGGTGAGGGCAGGATGCTACTCAGGGTCAGTGTCATACCAGCCTGGGCTACATGATCAGAGAGCTCTTCCATGTCTCTTTTCATGTAGTCCAGGAGATACATCTCAGGTCATTCACACCAACATAAACAATGACAGAGTCATATTTTACTTGTTCTGGAGTGGCGTGAGTGCTTGTGTTATGTGGTGGATTCTGCCTCCTGACAGGCAGCTAACAGTAACCTTCTTCTTGTCCAGCCTAGTGAGTGGGACATCAGTGTGCCTGACTATAGAGTTACCTATTACTAGTATGTTAGGTATGTTATTTCACCTTAAGGGCTGTGATTGTGCGGCACACTGATTTCGTGTTTTATGTGTTGTTTGGTTTGTAACGAGAGGTGCAGGTTGTTTGGGTGTCTGCTTTGGAGGTCTCTGATGTTTTACAGGTTTTATTTAGAGCCTCTGAGTATGATTTTGTGTATTTATGTGTATTTTTTGCCAGTGCTGGTTTAATAGGTCTATGTGTGGCTGGAGGTGTGGTGCAAGTGTTAACCTTCTCCTCTTGACTGTCTGTTCCAGTCTCAAAAGTGTCACAAAGACCTAGGATGAAAGGAAACAGACAACTGATCAGATTTTCTGATTTATTTAGTCTTATCCAAAAAAAATCTGCGATCTCTATGTATGTTCAAAGTATACAAGACACTCTCACTGTCAGATTGTGGCGATGGGAAAAAGTAAGCAAATTAATAGACTGATTAAGTGAAAACTCATTAACCATCTTAGATATAAAAGAAGGATTAGTATGCACGGAATGTAGTATGTAGTGAATGTAGCAGCCCCAACCATATAAAGGCCATGTACACCACTACTGCCCATACACAGGGTAATATGGGATGACAGCAGTGAGGCCATGTACAACCTACTCCACCCAAGTCAGGGAGATGACGGAGTAACAGGTCAGGTGTTGTGATCACACGTGTAGGCATGGAGAGGAATGATATGTTAATGGGTAGTAGTAATGAGTGTATATTAGCAAGTGCCATGCAGGATGGGGAACATATGTAACTGAATGTGGGACTGTCTGTAAACCCAGGGAAAGTGAGGTAGTAAGGTGGACTGTCAGTGTGAGTGTGTGTGAGTCTGTGTACTGTTATGCAATGCTGTACAGGTCTTAAAGTGTGTATTTGTTTCCCCCACAGATGGCAAGGTGGGTCAGGGTCCCTCCTGCATGCAAACTGAGGTAGGTGTCCCTACAGACACCAATGATGATGATGGTACAGGTGAGGCACAGGTGGGGTTGTCAGAGGCCGACACTGTGCCATGTGTCATCACCCTCCTAGCCACCCCAAGCCCACACACAGTTATAGTGCCCCTACAAACCCCATCACATGTGGCCATAACAGAGGGACAGTTGGTGGCATTGTCCAGGAAAGTGTAGTGTCCATGCCAATTGTGTCAGGTCACAGTCGGCATAGCCGGATGTCCAGAAGGCCACCACATCGGCCGATGTTGGTGGTCGTGGGAAGACTGCAGGTTATCATGCCCCTGGCAGAGGCGCCACAACTGGTACCACCAGGAGCATGTTTCAGGCCATAATGGAGGTACAGACACATATGGAAATGCACACCAGACAAGACCTGAGGCTGCAGAGGTCTGCTTTCGCAGCTGTAATTGGCAACCTCCATGAACTCACTGTTGCCCTCTGTGAACAAACCAAGGTCATGGATAGATGGTGGGGTGAGATGGTGTGCCTCCTCGACCGTGGTATGTCTGTGCTTGAACATGTGGTGGGATTGGTGACGGCTGCATGGATGTAGGTCAGAAACACCAGCAGCTGGCGGTCAACGTGGACATGCCAGGGTGACCAACCACTCCCATAGTGGCAGTACCAGTCCCAGCACACCACTGGAGCTGCTGTCCACACAACACCACAGCAGGCCTTGTGCACATGGCCAGTTCCAAGTGGGACATGCTTCCAGCGAACATATGTCATTATCAGGGGAGAGTAGCACTTCAAGGTCTGTACCTGCATGTGCCCATGGAACCCGTGACAGGCACAGTCAGCGTGTTCATGGCCAGAGGCAGTGAACTGCACACCCTACCAGGTATGGTCTGCAGCTGTCCAACAACACTGGTGTAGGGCAGCCACATGGCAGAACTGTGTGCCTGCATACCCACACAGTATGCAACCACACCTAGGCCAACTCCATACTGACACACAACACATCACCACTCCCCAATCAAAGAACCACACCCCTCACCCACACACATGGTGGCACATGTTTGGACCTCCCTCGGCCTCTGGCACATCAGCAATACACCCTGTGCATATGATGATACCTGTGCCACATCCCTGTCATCCATAACATCGATGCAGGGACAGGCTAATATGGTTCTGATGCACATGGTGACTGTAATAGAATGCTGAAATGTACTGCAGTGTAAGATGTTGTCAGGGTTAATGTGTAATGCATACATGTCAGGTAGTGTAGCCATGCAGCTATGATGACTTTCACACACCCTGTGTATATGATGATACCTGTGCCACATCCCTGTCATCCATAACATCGATGCAGGGACAGGCTAATATGGTTCTGATGCACATGGTGACTGTAATAGAATGCTGAAATGTACTGCAGTGTAAGATGTTGTCAGGGGTAATGTGTAATGCATACATGTCAGGTAGTGTAGCCATGCATCTATGATGCATCTCAGCTGTTGGTAACACCAGTTGTTATCCCCATACTGTTATCCATTTGTGCTGTAGGCATACATATGTCAACAGGAAGATGGTCTGCAGTCATATTCCACAAGGGTATGTCACTGTGGTGACACCATGGCTGTGACATATCTGGTGTACAGTTGCACACGTCACAGGTATGTATAATAGTTATTGTCAGTGCAACATTGACAGGTGGCCTGCTGGTAAAGGTATAATCTGCACCCTTATGTCAACCTATCCAGATACACACACATCCTTGCTTGGCGACACTGTATCTAGACCCCTACCCAGGTATGTAGTGCTACTGAACTGTGTGGCTGTCATTGCACACATGACACCATCTGTAGGGTGAGGTGTGTACCAGGTCACATGTTACATGCAGAACATCCACAGACACATACAATATGGTAATGGGGGATGTAATGTTTGTATATGGAGAATACATGGTGTGTCATACCATCATATACACATTGACTGACACATAGCAGGTAGACACACATCTTAGACACCTGGGTGTATTGTTGCTAACTAACTAGTCCATGTGCCTACTGTATCCTGTTATCTGTTACCTGTATGGGTGATGGTGACAGTGGCCACCAGAGAGTGGTACGTGGGGCATATACCAGGTGTACCATGGTGTAAAGACAGTGTACACAGCACCCACATCCCCCACTGGATATTGTACACACTGGACCCCATCTTGATACTCTGACATACCCACCATCACACATTGGTCACGATGCCAAAACAGTCCATAGGATATCACAACAGTGGTACCACAGGGATATGCATGTAATGCACATGCCACAGGCATAGTAGGGTGTTGCATTGCATTGCCACACCTATGGGTGACAACAACAATATTTGTACTACTGTGTGGCAATATAATGTATTGTAATAGGAGTATGTGGCCTCGGAATGGTGTACCCTACATATATGCAGACATGCACATACACACATGTGGCAGACCTCAATGGGATTCCCATGCCTACAGACCCATTTGTACAACACTGTTGTGCTGGTACTGCAAGGTACATTTAGCAGTTAGGGAGAGGAGTGTAACAGGTTACATGTCATGTCCAATACAGCAGTGGCCACATCTGACTATGGCAATGGGAGTGGTGGTGGTTGTGAAGGCAGTCATGGACTTTCCAACTACAGGTGTACTAACACACAAACAATGCTATCCTCAGTAATGCACGCATACACTTGTCAATACTGTGGTGCATTGCTGCAGGTGGTCATAGCTGTGTACCTGGCTGTTGTCCATGGAGGGACTGGATGTGTAGGGGGTGTGTGTACATTGGTATCATGCCACCTGCCATGTGCCAGCAGGCAATCTATCGACAGATACCATGTTAGTGACTGGCAGGGTGAGAGTGGCATGCATCAGCCAATCCTCTGGGTGTCTTCTACACATGGCCACCAAGGTGTTTCAGTTGACATGTATACAACATGTTGTACAACACGTGGTTAGTGTCTGTGATGGAGACCTGTACCCAAGCATGTTCATTTGGCTGTGGTAGTGTAGTGTAGTGTAGGTACTGGTGGCATGTGGCCCATACAGAGTGATGTCCCCTATATGTGACAGGTAGTACACAGCTGGCCACACATGTCAGTATCTATCATGCTTAGGTTGCCTGTACATATCCCAGCTGGAGACCTGCCATCTGCACATCTGTAGAGGGACTGACAGACACCAGTTTGGCAAGTAGCTATGCAGAAGGATGAATGTGTCAACAGATGGATGTTTGACAACAATGAGTATGTCATTAATACATGTTGTAAGCCCTCACTAACATGTCCTGTGCCAATGGTACTCCAAAGTTACATTCCACATGTCTGAGTATCATCCATTAGGGCATATATATGGTGACACAGCTCACACACCAGGTACATGACAGTGAGTCCTCAGAGTGCAGCTATGCTCGCAGGTGTGCTTGTTGTCAGTAATAATGTTAGCACTGCACCCCTCTCCAGGACAGCACTGTTGACAGTAGTACTGCCATGTTACACTGCATGCCTGTGTGATAGCACTTACCCTGGGTTGCTACCCCTGCATGTCACACATTCACATGGATAACAGTGCTGTGCAAGCCTCATATACTTGTGTGTCCCAGACTTGACACTCTATACCCTTTGCTACAGTAATGAGAGCACATATATACATGTACTGTACATGGCAGTACATACACATTACAGATGCCATTTCCCAGGGTTTGACATAGCCTCTGTGTAGACAGTATGCCACAGAATATAGCTGGAGGATGTCTAGATGGACAGCACAGGCCATCTGTTTGATGGCTGTGATTCATATAGTGAGGTATTTCCACTGCCTTTCCAGCTGTCACAGCTGTCCTGCGAGGTACATACCAAACAGGGCATTGTTCTCTATACAGAGTGTAACGAGGGATGAGTACAATGGGACATGTACCCCCTTTTCTCTGGATGTAAAGCCCTCAGTGATGAGGTGTGCCACATAGGAGGATTTCCTTACTGTCGTGGCTATGTGGTTAATGAAGGTGAGACCACTGTCTACCTGTGTCCCTATGTCTGTCAGCACACTGTCTGTGTTTAGTGTACTGACACCTATGTGGTACTTCATGGGTACATGGTATGTCCAAAGGGGATAACTATACATTACATGCCATTACGCTTGAGCCCATGGCTCTGACACCAAGCATCTGTGTCTGTAAAGCCATGCTGTAGAATATCCACATCATTTGGGGATCCAATAATGGCTCCCAGTTTGCGGACATCTGTGAACCTTGTCAGCCAGAGTTCAGTAGTGTAGGCCTGTACTTCAGGGAAGTAGATGTCAAACAAGAGGTGTGCCAGGACAGACCCTGACATACTCAAATTAGTCAATTGTCTGGAGCAGGGATCGGACATGGCTACGTTTACAGTTTGGGTTCCATCGGTAAGTCATTTGACAACCCATTGAGTGACACAGGTGATTATGGCCAGCTCTGCATGTTTAACTATGCCTCTAGAGTGGGAAATGTTGTCAAAGACCTTGTCGGAGTCCAGATAGGCTGTGTGCACTGCCTTACCCTCCTCCACAGCTCCAGGGACTGAATCAAAGTAGTCAAACAGGGTCAGGAGACAAGATCGGCCCTGAACGAGCCCAACCAGGGTGGGGTCCAGTGTTTATACTGGTTGCCAATGTCTTTGTTAATGAGTTGCATGATAATGCATTCCATGCCCTTGCAGATCAGGCTTGGCAGACTGATGGGACGGTAGTTCCCAGGATCCAAGGTGGATTCTGCCTTGTGGAGTGTGATAACTGTAGCTGTGCACCACTCAGTGGGATAGACGCCTGAGGTAAGGCTATGATGACACATGGCACTTAGGTGAGATGCAGGCTTATGTAGTAGTTCATGTACTACACAGCCCAGGATGTCATCTGGTCCCATGGCTGTATTCCTAGCAGTGGAGCCGGTGGATTCCACCTGTGTGGCCATTATTACTGGCATTCGGCAACCTTTTATTACTGAGATGTGCTCTTTAGGGGGTGAGGGAGGCTGAATGTGGCACTAATTCTGTCTGCCCAGATATTGGAACACTCCTTTGAATCAGTATATTTAATGCCAATCTGTTGTAGCACAGAGCAATTCTGAGCATTGCAGTATAGATCCTGGACATAACTATAGAATGCCTTGTGGTTGTCTTTGGAATCTATGGCAATAATATTTATGTAACAAGCATACACACACAGTTATATGTACAGTAAGATCCATAAGTGGAAGGTGCACACAATATGGAACAGCCACTATGTCTACAGTTGTCCCCTGAATGACTGGACACTGTATGTGCCACCCATACAAATGGCAATCATTGCCAGTAACATATACCCACAGAGAGGTCATAGGTAAAACACCACCCACAGGTTTGCAGACATGGAAACCTTTAATCATGTACTATTACAGTTCTACATGCCATGCCATATAGCTGTTCAGACACTGACAACTATATCAATGGAGTAATGCTACTGTAGACCAGTTACAGTAATACAGTAGTCTGGAAAGGTTCACAGCTGTTGCTGTCCAGACCAAGCCATTCACATTGTACAATAGGAAAGACACACTGGGCCACAGGATACCTAACAATCAACAGTATGTAATGCAGGTGTGTAGTTCAGCAGCCTCTATCTACACACTGTACAAACTCAGTAGGTGGCAAAGACGTCATATGATCACATGGGTTGTAACTGCTACATAACATGGCATAACTGACACCATTACCAGCACATCGACAAACAGAACAGTTTGTATGGCAGGGGGCAGTAGTCCTGCATTAACTATATCCATGTCAGTAATGTATATATAGGTGAAGTATATGGTACTGTACATCCAGATACTTTAAGGCAGCTCAGCCCTGATACCCCCACATTTTGTAGCAGCCTAGGTCATTTATGGTGCTCCCCCTAGACTCAATAATACAGGGCCATATACCACTGTTACATACACTGGCCTCTGGAGTGCATAAAGGCACACATGTATTGTGTAGGTGATGCCCACACATATATGGACCCAGTCCCACGGTATGTGTGGGGGATACAATAGCAGTGGAATGATGGCAGCACTGACAGTGTGTTATACTCACAGCCCACCACGGATCAACCACCGACATCATGACATATTTGCAAAGCTTGGTATGTAGGTGATGGACAGAGGCTGAAATACAGGCACATATGTGGACAACTGTTACCATACACTACACAAGGTGCTGGGGTTACAGGATAGTCTGTAACATACCCTTAGTCAGGGAATTGAGGGTAGAAATGGTCATGGATGTAGCCATGTACCGATAATACTCAACACACACACTGCCATTGTAATATCTGACACAGGGCCTGCATGGTGGACAGACAAGACATGATAGGCATAGCTCTGGCCGGCATGATGATAGGCCTACAGTTGTGTGCTATGCAGATGGATTGCATTCCATGTTAAACTAGTATGTACACCCACACCCTGTAACAACAGTACTATACAAAGCAACAAAGCATAACACAACTGTACTTGCAGTCTGTAGTTCCTGATCCTCCTACATATATGTGGCTGCCCTGAGTGTGCCATTTCTCCTGTAAGGGGTATTGCTACCTGCTGTCAGTAACACTATTGCCCACACACAGGACGGATGTCCATCACACAGAAGATGTAATGGGACCACGCACACATGATGTGGGGATTTATAGTAGGTGGTTGCCATGACAGTGTTAATTGGGTGTAGTACATATGTGTAATCATGTATATCTGGCTATCTGGATAGGTATATGTGCATATATTCCCACCATATGTCCTGGAGATGAAGTGTTGGCCAACCCCAGCCAGTATGATCTCAATGTCCTAGTTGCAGGGGATGTCAGGTATGTATAGCAGGTATACTAGTAGACTATTGCTACTGTCATTGGGATTGTCTTCACAGACATGGTGTGTGTGGGAGGTCACATCTGCTTATAACATGTGTGCTATTGTCTACTGACAGACATCCTAAGGACATCATTGTACAGTACCGCTGCTAGCACGTAATGCTGTTGTGGACTGCAGTAGAGATATTGGCCAATATATGTGAAAAGTCTGACACACTGTGTACAGTCCAGAGGTATACACATAAGCCCTTAGTGCTGCACATGTGTACCATGCCTGACAATATGATTGTAGACTGCCATGTAGATGGGTATAACACATAATGACTGGTATATGATGTCCACCATAGGTCATGCATTCACACACCCCTGTCTGGCCTGACACGGTATGACCGCTGGTACAGGGGTGCCATGGCCACATACTACCCAATAGATATTGACATACATCTGCACTGCATCCCACTGCCCTGTCTGACATACATGGCTGTTAAGGGAGGCCCAGCAGTGGGACATCTGGCTAGTATCTGCACATGACATCCCACTAGGTAAGTACACTCAGCTGCTAGGCATTTCACAATGCACTGTGCAGGCTGCAGGCAGACTGGCTCAGCACTGGCCTCCATCTCCTAAGGGGAATGCACATGTACCTTCATATAAAGTAGGCTCAACAGGCATGTCACAGCACAGGGTAAGATGCACCTGTGTGAAAGTGCATATCCACAACCAATGTGAACACAGCCACAGCCACATATGGTTAGCTAGCATGGTATTACAGTATATGGACTATGTGTTCTACACCATCCTCATATGTGCCACTCACAAACTGAACCTACATATAATGGCCTACTACACAGTTTGGTCTGATGGCAGTCTGTGGTATGGGACACATGTGTGTATGGCCCTACAAACATTTACGCTACTAAAGTACTATACAGTGGAGCAGCATGTAATATATGATAGTAGGGGAACTAGAACAATGTCATCTACCACAGTCTGTACACAGGCTAAGGTACATATTAACAATACACACACTGTCGACATTCACCATAGGTACACAGACCTCAGTACTGTACCAACATCCACCAAATGTGCAGGTAATGTCATGAAATGTAACCCCTACTGTACATAACATGTGTAGCAGTCAGATATATCAGTGGCTTGTTCTCAGATATGATGCCAAAAGTATGGTGTACAGCACATATGCACCACTTCATGCATGACATATGTACAAAGGTTGACAGCGGTGTGGCTGGAAGCACATACACAGAGCCAATATTGACATGTTGCTGTGATACCCACATACATTTACTGTTGTTACAGGTTTGTTGCAACATATGTCCTATGAGGGGTATGACCTTCTGCAGTCCACAGCTAGATGCTCTGTGGGTGACACATGAAACCACAGGCACAACACTGCCCAGGCTGCAGATGACCCTGCAGATGGGGATTCCACATAAACATGGAACTGGCATGGCAGGTATTGAGACATGTACAACAGACATATCCACACAAACACTGTTAAACCAACATTACTCCAAATGCAGTATAGCAGCCCTTACAGCCTGTAGTCAGGTCAGGCACATCCCCCTCCTGTTTGTTGCACTGTTTACACAGTGTTTGTTGTTAGAGGTACACCCCAATCCATCTGAAATGCTGTTTTATCACATGACAGATCTAGTTCATGCTCACAGTGGATGAAAAGGGTCAACACCACCATGATGTTCCTAGGTATTGGAGTGTGTTTCCATACAATTGGCTATGGGAATGTTACCACAACTGTTTCACATGCAATCAGCTAGGGGAGGGCTGTGATTCGTGCAGAAGCCATCAGCTGATCATGAGCATCACTTACAATACACATGCTGCTGCCTAAGCAAAGCAATTGTAGGTCTCCACGTCCACCAGAGAGGGGGTAGGGGACACATACAGAGGCAAATACATGTCAGAGAGGGGTAGGAGGGTAAAACTGAAGCATCTTTGTGTCATACACCTACCAGCACAGGGTATTAAACCCCTGACAAATATGTAGTGCTAGCACAGTTCGATGCAATTATTGGATGCGCCACATGGGTTACCTGTTGTGGAGCACTCAGAACATATATGTGATGGTGAGTGACATCTGCAACAGGGATACAGTAGCTGTATGATAGGTGACATACACATGCCTGTCTGCATGAACAGGTGCCAGCATCAACACAACCACACTCTCACAAGGACACACACATATTGACACACGTGGCAGGGCCAGGTGTACAAGTCATCGGTTGTGAGATTGCCACATCACATCACTGTGCAGGTATCCCATGCACCACACAGGCCATAATGGGGCTGTATGGGCAAAGGGTATAGGGTGGTATCTGACATCAGACAGCATGCTGCAGTATGCCCATGGGGTTTTTAGAAAGGGTGGATGTGAACATATGCAGCATGCAACACACACACAAACACACAGGGTGCCAGTACTGACATGCATGGGTGCATGTCTGCACAGGTGTGTGTGGTGTTCGACTGTGCCAGATGGCTGTCCAAGGCTAGGCGATGGGTGTACCTTGGCATCAGGCCACATGATGATGGTCTGCATTGTGGCTCTGGGATGTAGTGTCTGCATTTGCCCACACAGGTGGGTATTGCATCTCCCATCCAGTCACCTGGGTGACTATTGTGTGTGGCCAATGCTGTGCATCACTTTCCATATCTGTGTTCCTTAGTCCATGACATAGACGGTATCTGGGATGTGCACACCTCCCACATGCATGTACAGTGGCATGTGGAACTGTACCTGGGGTGTCCGGCCCATGTTGTGAACACAGATTATCATTAGATGTGTCAGTCCTGCCCACCTGTGGTGGGAACTGGTAATGGACATCAGCTTTACCCTGCACCTACATTGAGAGCATGCTGTCAGCATTCCCTGGTGTCATTGGCATCTGTCCATACAGGGCATGCTGTCAGGCATGGTATGTCTGTTGTAGGTCACATGTGATGGCACCACAGGTGGTGCAGGTGTCCATTGGGGAACATGGGGGAGGTGCACTGTCTGCACATACATGCATACCACATATTGGCTGTTACATAGGCATGTGTGTGTGTGTGTGTGTGTCTGTGTGTGTGTGTATATGACACATGGGTTGACAGTGTGCTCTGGGTAATACTGGGGTTGCTAACTGTGATTACCTGGCCTTGATGTTACATATATGGGTATGGCTTTGCACCCCAGCCTGTCAGCCATATCATATCTGCTATCCTTGTATGGTGGACATTGTGATATACAGTACGGCCACCATATAAGAAATATGCAAAACCTGCTCTGCATTGGTCACAGGTGTTACATAGTCACAACCACCTCTACACAGGATACAGGTTACACACACACACACACACACACACACACACACACACACACACACACACACACACACACACACACACACACACACACACACACACACACACACACACCTGTCATGTTTGGGAGTAGAACCCCTACCTAACTAGTTTATTACACTACAGCACTATGTAGTTATATTACACACCATGAATATTACTGGAGTAGTCCTTCCCCAAAAGTGTATTTCACAATGACTGACATCAGCAGGATTGCCAATGTAGGGCATTTGAAATTGACTGTGAGAGACTAGCCTAAAATGCATTGCTCCCTACACAGACAGTGACACACACAATACATCCAGAACTGCCATGTGTGGGGATGGAACCCCACCACGGTTCTAATTCACACTACAGAAGTACACAGTTACAGGATGTGCTATGGAGATTACTGGGCTACAATCATCCCAGAGGTGTATTTCTAGGTGAGTGACATCAGCAGCCTTGCCAAAGGTGGGTATTTGAATTGTAAGTGGTGTGAGTAGCCTAAAAGCATTGCTCTCTACATAGTCAGACATGCACACAAATACACACACACAGTTGCCAGGTTTGGGGTTGGAACAACTACCTAACTAGTTTATCATGCTACAGCAGTACCCAGTTATGGGATGCACTACATAAATTAGTGGGCTGCAGCCTTCACAGAGGTGTATTTCTAGGTGGGTGACATTAGCAGCCTTGCCAAAGTTGGGTATGTGAAATGTAAGGGCTGCAAGTACTCTAAAATCTTTTCTCTCTACACAGTCATACATGCACACATGCACACACACACATAGTTGGCAGGTCTGGGGTTACAACTCCCACCTAACTCCTTTATCACACTATGACTGCACGCAGTTACAAGACGTGCTAGGGAGATTACTGGGCTGCAATTGTCCCAAAGGTGTATTTCTAGGTGTGAGACATCAGCAGCCTTGTCAAGGTGGGTATTTGAATTGTAAGGAGTGTGAGTAGCCTAAAAGCATTGCTCTGTACACAGTCAGACATGCACACAAACACGCACACACACACTCACACACATAGTTGCCAGGTTTGGGGTTGGAACTCCTACCTAACTAGTTTATCACACTATAGCGGTACTCAGTTACGGGATGCGCTACAGAGATTACTGGGCTACAGTCTTCCCAGAGGTGCATTTCTAGGTGGGTGACATCAGCAGCCTTGCTAAAGTTGGGTATGTGTATTGTAAGGGGTGTGAGTGGCCTAAAAGGCATATCTCTACACAGTCAGTGACAGACAGACATGCACACATACAGACTCACACACACACAGTTGCCACGTCTGGGGTTTGACCTCCTACCTAACTACATTATCACACTACAGCAGTCCGCAGTTACAGCATGTGTTATGGAGATTACTGGGCTACAGCCTTCCCAGGGGAGTATTTCTAGGTGGGTGATGTCAACAGCCTTGCCAAAAGTGGGTATGTGAATTCTAAGGGGTGTAAGTAGCCTAAAAGACATTGCTCTCTACACAGTCAGTGAGAGACAGACATGCGCATAAACACTGATACACACTCACACACACAGTTGCCATGTCTAGGGTTAGAACTCCTACATAACTAGTTTATTACACAACAGCAGTAAGCAGTTATGGGATGCGCCACAGAGATTACTGGGCTACAACTCTCCTAAAGGTGTACTTCACATTGGGTGACCTCAGCAGGCTTGTCAGGGTAGTGCTATGGGATGGACAGTGTGTGTATGGCCCATAACCCATTCATGTAGGGGTGACACACCACATGCGGACACACACGGGGTCATATGTCACAGGTATGTGTATACAGCTTCTAGATGACTACGTCCTTGTACAGCCATGTTGCACAGCTAGCACATGGACCACATAGTCTGTGGTGCTGACAGGTACCGGTCGCTGGTATCTGCAGTGAGTGGCACCTGATGTGTTTGGGGCCCTTTGGCTGTGTGCTGGGTGGGACAGGCCTGGATAGGTCCTTGTCATTCATGGTCACCCTCTTCCAAACATCTATTTCCATCTACCTTATCATGGTATCTTGCCTTACATCTATGTCTGTATTCCTATCCACTGTGTGTGCAAGGCATGAGTGGTGCATACTGACATGTGTCTACACCAACAATTGCAACTACCAGATGTGTCTGGTCCACTGGTGTTTGCATACATGGCCTTCTAAGTGTATGAGCATGTCCAGTATGACCTTTCAGTATGTTGATGACTGACATTGCCTTCATTTCTCTGTGTGTGTGAGCATTGAGCATGCCCAGTAAGGCCATCTGTTTTGCATGTGTGGATCATGTCCAGTGGTTTATACTGCACTGCTGACCTTTGTGTTGTACACCAACATGTAGCATGCTGTGTCTGCAGTGTATCCATAGATCATTTGGCATTGAGTGTTGCAACATGTCTGCATAACGGAAGAAACACCTGACTATTTCTATGTTTCTACACAGGATTGGGGGGGGGTGCACCTGACTGTTACTATATTTCTATGTAGGGTGGGGAGGCACATCTGACACTTGTACACATTTGCTAGGACTGTACTGGTATGTCATGTACTCCATTTCAGTCAGTAGTCTTACCTATTGTGCTGGCTAAGCCATACCAGTGTACTACCATTTTTATCTTTTGATTGCATATACATTAGTTTCTGACTTCCTAGCTGTCACAACTGACTTCCCACTACCTGACCTGCTGTAGTCTGTCCATGTAGGCCTGAGGGCGGGTTACCCATAGCCCTCATTCAGAGACCATAGTACAGCATTTGTGTTTGTCTACACCTGTCCTGCTGGCTGTGACTGTTGTTGGGTATATGACCCTCCTGACTGGCATGTGTGAATCCCTTATCTTATTGGCGTCCCAGTATTGAGGGAGGTGCTGCAGGGTTGTCTATGTCGGATGCACATAGTACACTCCCTACGCATGGTTAGGCACAGTTAGTGTAATGTTTGGCATCCCTTTTACTGTAAGTGAGAGTGAGAGAGAGGTGTATTTCCTGGGTCCCTCCCATGTCAAAGTATGTGCTATGCGTTGCCTCTTTGCCAGGGCCAGGGCATATTGGGCATGCCTTCTTCTGCCTACTGGTGCAGGCTCAGGTTGTTCCTCCTCTGAGTCACTCTGTGCCTGTGCAGGCCTTAGCATTGGTGGGGGGCTGTGTGGCCCTGCCCCTTGCTGTTCTTGCTGCAGCTGTTTCCGCAGGATCATATTGTGTAGCATGGCACATACAAGGACAATTTCGGTACATGTAGTTGGTGAGTACTGCAAGGCTCCACCGGATGTGTCCAGGTATCAGAACTGTGAGTTGAGCATCCCAAACACATGCTCTATTATGATTCTTATTTGTGTGTGTGCTTCATTATGGAGTTCTTGTTCGAGTGTGTGTGCATTTCTGATGGGTGTCATCAGCCACGGCTCCAGTGCATATCCAGCATTCCCCACTAGGTGACTGTGTGGGATGTCCCCAGTGGCAAATTTCTGGTACAGCTGCATCAGATGCCAGATGCAGGAATCATGATAACTTTCAGGGCAGCCAGCACATATGTTCAGTATTATGCCCTGGGCATCACATACGACCTGGCAGTTGATGGAGGGGAAGCCCTTGCAGTTGATGTAGACCCTACCCTGCTCACTAGGTGGTACTTTGATGCATATTTGAGTGCAGTCTATTGCACCCACTACCTCAAGGTATTCTGCTATTTGGTGGAAGAGATGTATATTGCTGGCCAACACCTCACAGGTGAGGGGGAACTATACGTGTTCACCGACATGTGCTGCCATGGCATCCAGGAACTAGTGGAGTACCCTGGATGCTGATGCCTGTGAAATCCCCATCATATCCCCAGTTGGCCTTTGGAAGGTACCTGTAGCTAGTATTCTTAGGCCCACACATACCTTCATGTCCACTGGGATGGGTTCCCCTCTGTCAGTTCTGTGTGTCAGGTGTGGCCAGCACAGCTCAACAATTTGCTGTAGGAGGTCCCTGTCCACCCTATAGCGCTCCACTATCTCCAGTTCATGTAGCCCTTGGTAGGTTACACTGGGTCTGTACACTCTTCTCCATCTCCTCACTGTGGTTTGGTTGGCAGCATTCACATCCTCACCACCCTCAGCCTCTTCCACAAGTTGTATGATAGCTATTGCAGCCCCTAACATTTTGCTGTTGTGAGTGTTAATAGTTCCCCGCTTGTTTACACTGGTGGTGTAGGGTGTGGGATAAACCAGAGGGGTAGGTGTTTGTATAGTTTATAATGGCATTCTGGGCTGTGCTGGTCTGCTGCCTGCATAATTGGCTGGTTCCGATACGTTTCATCTGGCAGCGAACCTAGTACCCCTTGATTATCTTCCTACTGCTGTTTTCCCTTCTCATTGCCCTTCTGTTTCAGCCCGGGGGCACTCCACGCAATCAGTGTACTCCAATGTGCACACTGCTGCTATTTCCTGGTTTCACTTCCTTTATCTTCTTGTAGATCCCGGTGCACAGCTCGCGCACTCGCTTACACTTTGTCATATGTGCTAGGCAGGTTTAGACACACCCCCTGGCTTCACTGTGCTAAGCTGGGTGCAACCCTGAGCTACAGGGCTCCAATACGCTGACACACCCACCCATGATGTCACCTACCTCCTAGTCTTGCACTCACCTATTCATACTCTTACACTGTTGGGACCTGCCTCACATGCTGGTAGAAACTGGGATTCTCTATCCTTCCCCTCGTTTGCATAGGATTGCCTGCTCATGCATAGTTACATGTGTCACACTGCGCCTCCTCCCTTAGCAACCACTGTTCACTGGCCGGGTTGTCTTTTGCCTGCCATTGACTTGCATGGCAGAATACTGATTTTAGTTGGAATGCTTGCTTTGGATTTATTTTCTTCTTTTCCCACCAATCCCATTTGTGCGCCGCTGCCCTATGCTTAACCAGCCGTGATCGGTGATAATAATATAAAAGTTGTATTTTGGACATTTTGCTTTGTTTGCAATGCCATTGGCCTTATACTTGGCCATTGGCATGCTTCCTCAATGATATGCTGCCTTAACTTGGTGCTGTCATGTCCCCGTTTTGGATTTTGCAGATCCATACTTGGTTACTAACCGAGTACATTTCTGTATATTACGCTAGTCCTGCACACCCTGATTCCAGCTTACTGGATTGCAGATTTACCTCATTTGCACGGTTTTCACCTACAAATGGGGTAATTTACATACGGGGTCTGGGAATGTAGCACTAGTGCTAGAGCACTTGCACATGTCAAATGGGCACATTCGTGGATTGCTCGGCTGCCATATTGGCAAAATTACCTCTTACACTAATCATGCATGCCGTGCAAGCTTTTGAGAACTGGGACAGTCTTTTTCCCTATTTTTGGAAAGGCTGAATTTTATACCAAGTAGACCTGGGAAACAGTAGATTGTTTCCTACAAATGTAATGTTTTTTTAAGAAAACTAAATCTGTTATTATTGTTTCAAGAGAGCAGACAGCCCCCATATATTGGTCAAGCCAAACACTCAGATCCATCAAGTGTTTTTAACCCACCCCTACATAATCACTTTGACATTTTTGAAAGAGTGATGAAATAACAAATCAGGGACTTGTATAAAAAGATTAAAAACAGTAAATGTTATAAATACTGTAATTTAACAAAATATTAGATGAGAATTTTGAATGATTTGAACAATGATAATAGAATAATAATAATTAAACTATATAAGGAGATGGAATTGTTTTAATGGACTCAGTGACATATATGGCAAAAATGAATGATATTTTGAAGAACACAGCCACGTATTCATGTGTATCCTTGAATGAAATGAATATGTTTTATAGTTTAATTGACATCACACTCTTTGATTTGGTGTGGCCTATGGAGTATTAAACAAGAGTTATATACATTTTAAGAGTAGAAAAAACAGGGGTCCCAACTATGTTTAAAATTCTTAAGGTTCACAAGAATTTAGAGGACCCACCTTTGAGACCAGTTGTGGATGACAGAGGTTCTAAAAACACAACCTCCGGATCTATTTATTGATGCACTGGTAAAACCATGCATCTCATAGTTAGAGCATCTGTTAGTAAATTATCAAAGGATGCTGTCAATGAGGGCTGGTATTCGGTAACAACAGATGTCATTGACTTATTTTCCATAATGCCATATAGTATTGGTGTTGACTGGTTTAGAGAAATTTTAGTAGAGTGTGAGGATATCGCTAACAGTTCTATAGAGGTTTTATGTGAATTTATGGAAACTGTTCTTCTTAACAATTGTATTTTTTATGGGAGAGAATATTTCTGCCAAGACTGGAGCAGGAGGCAAATTTAAAACTAATATCTATAGGAAAGATACCTTTTCAACTGCTTATATACATTTCAAAAGTAATCATCCCTTCTGTCAAAAGAAGGGTATATTGAAAGGATAATTTGTGCATATAGCATGGAAGGTTTCAGAATAGGATGATTTTATAATCAAACTAAAAAAGGTCCTGGGCATGTTTGCATAAATGGGTTATCCCCATTAATATGACAGAAGTTTGCTGGTTTCTTTGAAGTAAGAAACAAGATAAGAGATTGGTTACTCAAGCCATTGCTGGGCATGGGGAATGTTGTTGTAAGAAATATGAGGGAAAGAGAATTAAAAAAGCTTATGATCTTGAAACACAGTAATAACGTCAAGGAGGTTATGGCAGTTATGGAAAAATTGTATATTTTTGAAGTTTCCAAGTTATTCCAAAGATAGTAGTCTACAAACCAAGGTTTGTATATAAAAGATCGTTTCATGTTAAGGAAATCTTGGTGAAAAGAAACAGAAGAGTGTAGTTTCTAGCTTTAGGGGAATGAAAAAATGTAGTTGTTGTAATCATTGTCATTTAATTCTGCAGGGGAACAACATTGTCATTACTGGGTATGGAAACATTACAATAAGAGGTAATTATACATGTAACACAAAACTGGCTATTTATGTGGGTTGTTGCAATTCATGTTCGGCCTTCTATATAGGGAAAACAGAATGACCAATACACAAACAAGCTAATTATCAGGGGATGTAATTAGTGAGCTATTTGATTAAAATAGTTGTCATCAACTTATTTTCATAAAATCTCATAATACCGGTCTTGAATGACTTAGTAACAAATTAGTAGAGTGTAAGAATATCAGTAACAGTTCTGTAGAGGCCTTATGTGAATTTATGAAAATAGTTCTTGACATTTTTATTTTTTCTGAAGGAGACTATTTCCGTCAAACATCAAGGGTTGCCATGGGGGCAGCTTGAGACCCTGCATATGCAAACCTAGTGAAAATGTATTGGGAGAAGATTCTATTTATTTAACTTCAGATTCATACATTTATATTTCTCATACTTCAGGTTTTTGAATTATATGGCAAAGGGATCAAGTTGTTTATCGCATGAGTTTTTGACCTATATAGGACAAACAAATATTTTTTTGAAGTTTACATGGAAATATGACAAACAGGTGATGCATTATTTAGATGTTAAAATTATAAAAACTGAAGTTGGGGCAAACTTAAAACTAGCATCTGTAGGAAAGATAAATTTTCAAATTCTTATTTGCATTTCAAAAATAATCACCTCTTCTGCCTAAAGAAAGGTTGAGTGAAAGGACATTTGTGTGTGTAGCACAGATTGTTTCAGAATGGAGTGATTTTATATCCAAACTATACAAGGTGAGCGACATGTTTGTGGAAAGGGCTTACCCCATTAATATGATCGAATATTGTTTATCTGAAGTTAGAAACAAGAGAAGATATGAGATATACAAGCCATTGTGGGGACAGCAATGTTTTTCTAAAAAATGTGAGGGGAAAGAGACTTCAAGAAGACCATGATCTTGTAACACGGTAACAGCATCAAGGAGGTTAGCTCAATTATGGAAAAAATTTATATTTTTGAAAGTTTCCCGGATACTCATAAGATAGTAGGCAACAAACCAATGTTTGTTTATAAAAAGATCTTTTAATATTAAGGATATCTAGGAGAAAAAGAAACAGAAGAATGTAGTTTCTAGCTTTAGGGAAATGAAGAAATGAGGATGTTGTAACTGATGCCATTTCATTTTGGATGGGAAATTACAGTTGTGTAAAATCTTAGCATAACAGTAGATGCCCTTCTCTTCACTGTTGCAGTATTCTGCACCTATGGGATACCTGCCAAGGATAGACCAACATCTGGCCAGTATACCAATGCCTTCAGCTCTTATAGGTGCTGTATGTCACACATATGCTCCCTACGCTTGACGTACCACATAAAGATGATGTATGGATGTAGATACTCAGAAATGAAAAAGTCCCAGGAGGAACAGAATACCCTCAGAGACAAAGAGGATCATGAGCATCCAGAAGGAAAAATAAAGAAGGAAGAAAGGAGAAGAGCTTCTTGGCCAGGAGGGCAACCAGAATACAGTGCAAAGGTTAGGACAGAGGGGAGAGAAGGGGGGGGAGATCAAATACTGCAACACTAAAGAGAAGGATATCTACTGTTATGGGAAGAATTTACACAACTGTATTATGTCCTTCCCATGTATGTGTTGCAGTATTCTTCAGCTAAGGGAGAGTACAAGAACTCAAGTGGAAGCCTGGGAGGAGGAAGGCAGAGCAAATCTCTCCACAAACCCATGCAAGATAGTCCTGGCAAAGCCTGCTCTGGCCCAGGAAACAACATCCAACTTGTAATGTTCAGTGAAAGTATGAACAGAGGACCGAGTAGCAGCCTCAAGGATAGAAATGGTATCCAGACCCTTGAAAAAAGGAACCAGATGGAAGCAAATTCTCTGGAGGAATGTACCTTTATAGACAAGGAAAGACATGTTGCCATGAAAAGAATAACAAAATGAAATGGCCATAGAAATCTAGGATGATATGGTTTGTTTCAAAACAGTGAAACTAATGTCCTGGGATTAGTTTTATCTAAGTCATATCTGAGTTGTCTATGCAAATCCATGGTGTGAAGAACCTTTTCACTGGCAAACTGTGGAGAAGAAAAAGGAAGGAAGATGAATAGACTAATTAAGGGACAACTTATTAACCCCTGCATAAAAGAAGGATTAATATGAAGAGGAAATCTATCTTTATGAAAAACTAGAAAAGGAAGAATGGCCATGAAAGCCTGATCAGATACTCTCTTGGCTGAAGTAAGAGCTAAAAGCAGAACAGTCTCCAAAGTACAATGTTGCAAGGAAGTTGAAGAAGCAAACTCAAAAGTAGCCTGGGTCAATTTCTCAATTACAAAATTGAGGTCCCAAGAAGGTAGAACAGGCTTCCTCAGAGGCTTGATATGAAGTACACCTTTAAGGAATTGCTTGACATTGAGCCTGGAGGCTAAAGGAGGGCTCAAGGGCAGACAAACAGAAATTGCTGACAATTGAGCTTTAATTGAAGAATATGCCAATCCAGCATGGAGCAGATCACACAAATAAGAGAGAAGCAGAGGAACCCTCACAGATCTCATGATCCTGATTATGAGAGAGGCACCAGACAGAAAATCATTTCCATTTGGGCATATAGGATTTTCTCAAAGTGGGTTTCCTGGCCTCCTGCAGAACTTCCTCAGAAAAAAAGGTGCCTAAATCAAAATCAAAACCCTGTCACCCACAGTGTCAGTTGAAGAGTGGACAGGTGAGGATGGACAAGAGATATTTTGTCTTGTGTGAGAAGATCCACCTGGAGAGGTAACCTGTGGTAATTTCTCCTGGTCAAGTAAAAAAGAAGGGGAAATAATTCTGTCTGGGTCAAAAGGGAGTCACTAGCAAGGTTTTGGGAGGATCCTGACTGATCTTTAGCAGAAACAGAAATAACAGAATAAGGGGTGGCAAAGTGTATCTAAACATCCTCTTCCAAGGAAAAGACAGGGAGTCCACATTCCAATTCAGAGAACTTGGGGCAGGGACTAAAGGTGGAGGTGTCTCTATTTACATAAAAAATAAATATACTTCAAGGCTGGTCAAACAGGACAATGCACTTGAGCTGCTCCATGTTCAAATCACTACAGGTAAAGTCCAATACCACTTCTCTGCAAGCTATATGTCCCTCTCTATGACCCAAGAAACCCATACCATGTATTTAAACTTATTAGAAACACTAAATATCCAACCCAATACCATATTCATGGGTGACTTTAATTACCCCACTATTAACTGGAAATCCTATACAACCTCAAACGTACATGCATAGAGATTCCTGGATTTTGTAAACACAAACTCCCTGGACCAGATAGTCAATACACCAACCAGGGGTGCAACCATACTGCATGGCTAGGCTTAAAAAGGCCCTTGTGGTCATTAGCCTAGTAAACACCTATGACCTTATGAAACTATGGAACAGGATCAAAGAGTTTGTCTGTTCAGAGGGAGATGATGAGCTCTACCTGAGGAATACTACACTGATTGATATTGTCGAGGAACACATCTCTGTGAAGCATACATTCATGAGCCTGTGCTCTGGACCTGCTCAAAGAGTCTGTCACTAGATTGTGCTCTGAAGGAATATAAACTGCCTGAAGAGACACTTGATACTGGATAGCTAGATCCCAGACCTGAAGAGCTACCCTGCAAAGGAGATAGGACCTCACGACCCCCTGCTTGTTGACATACCACATCATTGTGGTATCATCTGTGAAGACTTTGAGGGGCCTGGGATGAAAGAGAGAAAGAAAAGCTTGTAGAAAAAGAAGCAGAGGACTCATCTCTTTCATATTGATATCATCCAACCTCTGATGAAGAGGCCATAGACTTTGGACCATTAGAGGACCACAAGATGCACCCATCCCCTATATGAGACAGCCATAAAAAAGCTCCTGAGTAAGACGTGGAGCTTAAAAATGAATTCCTGGGTTGAGAGAGAGAGAGAGTTGATGAATCCACCACTGAAGTCTGAGCTTGAGAAAAGGAAGAGAAAGAACAGGAAACGCCTGGGGGTGGCAGTGTTGAAGCTGATTTGAGGTAGCACTGAAATTTCCTCATATGGAGACTGGTGAGAGAGAGAGAGAACATGGGAATGGTGGAAGCCATAAATCCCAGGATCCTGAAAAAATTCCTATTTGTGACAGAGGACAGAGGAAGAAGAGAATGTAAAAAGGCCATACTGCCATCAAAGAAGTTCTAAGTATCTGCATCTGTATGTCCCCTTTATGCCCAACATCATGCATGGAGAGCATATGTGTGACATACAGCACCTATAAGAGCTGATAACTTTGGTATACTGGCCAGGTGTTGGGCTATCCTTAGCAGGAGATCTCTTAGGTGAAGAATACTGCAACAGTGGTATGGAAGGACATCAATATTAATATTAGTTGGTATGGGAACATAGCAATAAGAGGGTAATTGCACATGTAACGCAACAGTGGTTGCTTATATGGCTTCTTCTAGTTCATGTTTTCCTTTTACATAGGGAAGGAAGAACAACCAATACAAAAACATATTTATGAACATCTATATGATGTGAGGAAAAATGATTTATACAGTGCAGTCACTAGGCATGGTAAAGAATGTAGGGATTTGAAATTTGCAATTTTGAAACAGAATTTTAGAGAACTCTAGAAGTGGATTATAGGAAGAGATTCTCGAAAAATGGGAATTTAAATTGCAAGTAATATTAAGGGCTAATAAGTTCTCTGGTTTGTTTGTGTCTTTCGGCTTTTCCTGATTAGGGGTCGCCACAGCGGAACTCCGGTCCACTAATGATTGGCAGTTGATTTTTACGCATCGCTTGCCAGGCCTGACGCACAACCTTCAACGAAGGTACGCCCATTCATGCATGTCTCCACGCAGAAGATGCTCTAGCTGAGAATCGAACCGGACAGCATCTTACTGTGAGGCGACAACGCTACCGCAGCACCACCAATGTTAAAATCTCAATATCATGTTAATTACATATTTAGAATGCCAATGTTGCCTAACGTATGATGTAAAATGTATCCACTGTGCCTATTGCATGAGATTGTTTGAATAAGAAATTAAATGGACTGGGATCATAAACTAAAGCAACAGTAAACTGAATTTGAGTTTGAAGAAGTCTAAAGTGTAGAAGAAAGTGCTTAATCTGAATTCTTTGTTTTTCATGTGAAAGTTCATTTTGTATTTGTGGAATAAATTGAGATATTCCTTTTTAAGAGTAAGCTGGTAGGGTATTTGAGTTCTAACAGGATGGTGAGACAACAATATTGTGACATTTTAAATGAAGAAAGCCCCACAGAAGCTACACAGCCTTTTGGGGTTGAGATGGGGGTGAAGTTTGCACTGAATCTATCTGCCAGGATGTTGGCAATATCAGTAGGTTCAGTATATTTTGTGCTATTTTGCACTAGTTCAGTGCATATCTGCAAGTTGCCATTTAGATTCTTAACATAGCTAAAGAAGGCTTTGTGGTTATCTTTTGAATCCTTGGCTATTTTTCTTTTAAAGTTAGCCTTGGATGATTTTATAAGGGACCTTAGTTTCTTACTGATACTGATCAGGGATGTCTTTCCTTCTTGGGATTTGCTTTTTTTCTGAACTAGTTTCCTCCTTCTGTTGTATAGCCTGTTTATGGAAAGGGTCCACCAGACTGGTTTCCTTCTCTTGAAGGAGTGAGTCTTGGTTTTGCTAGGGGATGGCACGATCCATGCATCCTTGTAGGTGCTCATAGAGTGCATTCGTAAAGGTTTCTGCATCTTGGGCAGCGTTATCCTTTAGCATAGGTGCTATGAAACTTACCTCCTCTGTATTAAGTAAGGTGAAGTTTGCTTTAGAAAAGTTTTTTACTGTGGTTTCCTTAGTTGGGGGTGATGGTGGGGTGTGGACATCCAGAGTGATTAGTTTATGGTCTGATCTAACCAGTGACGGGTTGACCTCTAGTGTGGAACACCTGTTGCCCATGTTTGTGATGACCAGGTCCAATATGTTTTCACCTCTGGTAGGGGAGTTTATACCAGCAGAGTTAATGAATTCCAAGAAGTGCTGGGCCTGGGAGTTTGTACTCAAGTAGTTTTCCCAGTTAATGGTAGGGTGATTGAAATCACCCAATATCAGGGTGTTCGGTAGGACCTTCATGTTCTCCAGTGTCTCCAGAAAGGTAGAGTGGTGGTCCTGGGTCATGGAGGGTGATCTGTAGCAGGCCAAGATTTGCATTACAGATTTGCTCGATGTTAGTTGCACATGGATGATCTCAGAGGTATCATCCTGCTCCACTAACCTGGAGGTGTAGGTATCCTTGATGAATATTGATACACCCCCTCCTTTTGTGTTTCGGTCCGTGTTCTGTGGCTGAAACGTGTGGTACGAGTTATAGCCCAGTAGTGCTGGGGTGCTCTCTGGAGCCTTGAACCAGGTTTCAGTTACTGCACAGATGTCGGCGTTCTCCATACTGAGGAGTGCTTCGAGAGCGTACATTCTGAAATTTAAACTCCTGGCATTGAGTAGCATAACCCTCAGTTTTTTATTAATTGTGCTGTTTACGAAGGTGGGTTTGACTTTTGAGCCTTGCCTAAAAAAGCACTATGGGGGCAGCAATAGCCTTGGCCAGTATTCGAAAGCCTAGGGGTGACAGGTGAAAGCCATCTTTTGTGAAGCAATGTGGCTTGTTGAGCGTGTCGTCCCAGACTGACAGACACTGGATCCCCTTTGAATGACACCAGAAGTTTAGCCAGTTGTTAAAATTTATATTTTTTTCTTTATACTGAGGTATCATTCTTGGTGAGGGCAGGATGCTACTCAGGGTCAGTGTCATACCAGCCTGGGCTACATGATCAGAGAGCTCTTCCATGTCTCTTTTCATGTAGTCCAGGGAGATACATCTCAGGTCATTCACACCAACATAAACAATGACAGAGTCATATTTTACTTGTTCTGGAGTGACGTGAGTGCTTGTGTTATGTGGTGGATTCTGCCTCCTGACAGGCAGCTAACAGTAACCTTCTTCTTGTCCAGCCTAGTGAGTGGGACATCAGTGTGCCTGACTATAGAGTTACCTATTACTAGTATGTTAGGTATGTTATTTCACCTTAAGGGCTGTGATTGTGCGGCACACTGATTTCGTGTTTTATGTGTTGTTTGGTTTGTAACGAGAGGTGCAGGTTGTTTGGGTGTCTGCTTTGGAGGTCTCTGATGTTTTTACAGGTTTTTATTTAGAGCCTCTGAGTATGATTTTGTGTATTTATGTGTATTTTTTGCCAGTGCTGGTTTAATAGGTCTATGTGTGGCTGGAGGTGTGGTGCAAGTGTTAACCTTCTCCTCTTGACTGTCTGTTCCAGTCTCAAAAGTGTCACAAAGACCTAGGATGAAAGGAAACAGACAACTGATCAGATTTTCTGATTTATTTAGTCTTATCCAAAAAAAATCTGCGATCTCTATGTATGTTCAAAGTATACAAGACACTCTCACTGTCAGATTGTGGCGATGGGAAAAAGTAAGCAAATTAATAGACTGATTAAGTGAAAACTCATTAACCATCTTAGATATAAAAGAAAGATTAGTATGCACGGAATGTAGTATGTAGTGAATGTAGCAGCCCCAACCATATAAAGGCCATGTACACCACTACTGCCCATACACAGGGTAATATGGGATGACAGCAGTGAGGCCATGTACAACCTACTCCACCCAAGTCAGGGAGATGACGGAGTAACAGGTCAGGTGTTGTGATCACACGTGTAGGCATGGAGAGGAATGATATGTTAATGGGTAGTAGTAATGAGTGTATATTAGCAAGTGCCATGCAGGATGGGGAACATATGTAACTGAATGTGGGACTGTCTGTAAACCCAGGAAAGGGATAAAGTAAGGTGAACTGTCAGTGTGAGTGTGTGTGAGTCTGTGTACTGTTATGCAATGCTGTACAGGTCTTAAAGTGTGTATTTGTTTCCCCCACAGATGGCAAGGTGGGTCAGGGTCCCTCCTGCATGCAAACTGAGGTAGGTGTCCCTACAGACACCAATGATGATGATGGTACAGGTGAGGCACAGGTGGGGTTGTCAGAGGCCGACACTGTGCCATGTGTCATCACCCTCCTAGCCACCCCAAGCCCACACACAGTTATAGTGCCCCTACAAACCCCATCACATGTGGCCATAACAGAGGGACAGTTGGTGGCATTGTCCAGGAAAGTGTAGTGTCCATGCCAATTGTGTCAGGTCACAGTCGGCATAGCCGGATGTCCAGAAGGCCACCACATCGGCCGATGTTGGTGGTCGTGGGAAGACTGCAGGTTATCATGCCCCTGGCAGAGGCGCCACAACTGGTACCACCAGGAGCATGTTTCAGGCCATAATGGAGGTACAGACACATATGGAAATGCACACCAGACAAGACCTGAGGCTGCAGAGGTCTGCTTTCGCAGCTGTAATTGGCAACCTCCATGAACTCACTGTTGCCCTCTGTGAACAAACCAAGGTCATGGATAGATGGTGGGGTGAGATGGTGTGCCTCCTCGACCGTGGTATGTCTGTGCTTGAACATGTGGTGGGATTGGTGTGACGGCTGCATGGATGTAGGTCAGAAACACCAGCAGCTGGCGGTCAACGTGGACATGCCAGGGTGACCAACCACTCCCATAGTGGCAGTACCAGTCCCAGCACACCACTGGAGCTGCTGTCCACACAACACCACAGCAGGCCTTGTGCACATGGCCAGTTCCAAGTGGGACATGCTTCCAGCGAACATATGTCATTATCAGGGGAGAGTAGCACTTCAAGGTCTGTACCTGCATGTGCCCATGGAACCCGTGACAGGCACAGTCAGCGTGTTCATGGCCAGAGGCAGTGAACTGCACACCCTACCAGGTATGGTCTGCAGCTGTCCAACAACACTGGTGTAGGGCAGCCACATGGCAGAACTGTGTGCCTGCATACCCACACAGTATGCAACCACACCTAGGCCAACTCCATACTGACACACAACACATCACCACTCCCCAATCAAAGAACCACACCCCTCACCCACACACATGGTGACACATGTTTGGACCTCCCTCGGCCTCTGGCACATCAGCAATACACCCTGTGCATATGATGATACCTGTGCCACATCCCTGTCATCCATAACATCGATGCAGGGACAGGCTAATATGGTTCTGATGCACATGGTGACTGTAATAGAATGCTGAAATGTACTGCAGTGTAAGATGTTGTCAGGGTTAATGTGTAATGCATACATGTCAGGTAGTGTAGCCATGCAGCTATGATGACTTTCACACACCCTGTGTATATGATGATACCTGTGCCACATCCCTGTCATCCATAACATCGATGCAGGGACAGGCTAATATGGTTCTGATGCACATGGTGACTGTAATAGAATGCTGAAATGTACTGCAGTGTAAGATGTTGTCAGGGTAATGTGTAATGCATACATGTCAGGTAGTGTAGCCATGCATCTATGATGCATCTCAGCTGTTGGTAACACCAGTTGTTATCCCCATACTGTTATCCATTTGTGCTGTAGGCATACATATGTCAACAGGAGGATGGTCTGCAGTCATATTCCACAAGGGTATGTCACTGTGGTGACACCATGGCTGTGACATATCTGGTGTACAGTTGCACACGTCACAGGTATGTATAATAGTTATTGTCAGTGCAACATTGACAGGTGGCCTGCTGGTAAAGGTATAATCTGCACCCTTATGTCAACCTATCCAGATACACACACATCCTTGCTTGGCGACACTGTATCTAGACCCCTACCCAGGTATGTAGTGCTACTGAACTGTGTGGCTGTCATTGCACACATGACACCATCTGTAGGGTGAGGTGTGTACCAGGTCACATGTTACATGCAGAACATCCACAGACACATACAATATGGTAATGGGGGATGTAATGTTTGTATATGGAGAATACATGGTGTGTCATACCATCATATACACATTGACTGACACATAGCAGGTAGACACACATCTTAGACACCTGGGTGTATTGTTGCTAACTAACTAGTCCATGTGCCTACTGTATCCTGTTATCTGTTACCTGTATGGGTGATGGTGACAGTGGCCACCAGAGAGTGGTGCGTGGGGCATATACCAGGTGTACCATGGTGTAAAGACAGTGTACACAGCACCCACATCCCCCACTGGATATTGTACACACTGGACCCCATCTTGATACTCTGACATACCCACCATCACACATTGGTCACGATGCCAAAACAGTCCATAGGATATCACAACAGTGGTACCACAGGGATATGCATGTAATGCACATGCCACAGGCATAGTAGGGTGTTGCATTGCATTGCCACACCTATGGGTGACAACAACAATATTTGTACTACTGTGTGGCAATATAATGTATTGTAATAGGAGTATGTGGCCTCGGAATGGTGTACCCTACATATATGCAGACATGCACATACACACATGTGGCAGACCTCAATGGGATTCCCATGCCTACAGACCCATTTGTACAACACTGTTGTGCTGGTACTGCAAGGTACATTTAGCAGTTAGGGAGAGGAGTGTAACAGGTTACATGTCATGTCCAATACAGCAGTGGCCACATCTGACTATGGCAATGGGAGTGGTGGTGGTTGTGAAGGCAGTCATGGACTTTCCAACTACAGGTGTACTAACACACAAACAATGCTATCCTCAGTAATGCACGCATACACTTGTCAATACTGTGGTGCATTGCTGCAGGTGGTCATAGCTGTGTACCTGGCTGTTGTCCATGGAGGGACTGGATGTGTAGGGGGTGTGTGTACATTGGTATCATGCCACCTGCCATGTGCCAGAGTGTAATGAGGGATGAGTACAATGGGACATGTACCCCCTTTTCTCTGGATGTAAAGCCCTCAGTGATGAGGTGTGCCACATAGGAGGATTTCCTTACTGTCGTGGCTATGTGGTTAATGAAGGTGAGACCACTGTCTACCTGTGTCCCTATGTCTGTCAGCACACTGTCTGTGTTTAGTGTACTGACACCTATGTGGTACTTCATGGGTACATGGTATGTCCAAAGGGGATAACTATACATTACATGCCATTACGCTTGAGCCCATGGCTCTGACACCAAGCATCTGTGTCTGTAAAGCCATGTTGTTGAATACCGTGGGGCATGTGTGCTATTGTCTACTGACAGACATCCTAAGGACATCATTGTACAGTACCGCTGCTAGCACGTAATGCTGTTGTGGACTGTAGTAGAGATATTGGCCAATATATGTGAAAAGTCTGACACACTGTGTACAGTCCAGAGGTATACACATAAGCCCTTAGTGCTGCACATGTGTACCATGCCTGACAATATGATTGTAGACTGCCATGTAGATGGGTATAACACATAATGACTGGTATATGATGTCCACCATAGGTCATGCATTCACACACCCCTGTCTGGCCTGACACGGTATGACCGCTGGTACAGGGGTGCCATGGCCACATACTACCCAATAGATATTGACATACATCTGCACTGCATCCCACTGCCCTGTCTGACATACATGGCTGTTAAGGGAGGCCCAGCAGTGGGACATCTGGCTAGTATCTGCACATGACATCCCACTAGGTAAGTACACTCAGCTGCTAGGCATTTCACAATGCACTGTGCAGGCTGCAGGCAGACTGGCTCAGCACTGGCCTCCATCTCCTAAGGGGGAATGCACATGTACCTTCATATAAAGTAGGCTCAACAGGCATGTCACAGCACAGGGTAAGATGCACCTGTGTGAAAGTGCATATCCACAACCAATGTGAACACAGCCACAGCCACATATGGTTAGCTAGCATGGTATTACAGTATATGGACTATGTGTTCTACACCATCCTCATATGTGCCACTCACAGACTGAACCTACATATAATGGCCTACTACACAGTTTGGTCTGATGGCAGTCTGTGGTATGGGACACATGTGTGTATGGCCCTACAAACATTTACGCTACTAAAGTACTATACAGTGGAGCAGCATGTAATATATGATAGTAGGGGAACTAGAACAATGTCATCTACCACAGTCTGTACACAGGCTAAGGTACATATTAACAATACACACACTGTCGACATTCACCATAGGTACACAGACCTCAGTACTGTACCAACATCCACCAAATGTGCAGGTAATGTCATGAAATGTAACCCCTACTGTACATAACATGTGTAGCAGTCAGATATATCAGTGGCTTGTTCTCAGATATGATGCCAAAAGTATGGTGTACAGCACATATGCACCACTTCATGCATGACATATGTACAAAGGTTGACAGCGGTGTGGCTGGAAGCACATACACAGAGCCAATATTGACATGTTGCTGTGATACCCACATACATTTACTGTTGTTACAGGTTTGTTGCAACATATGTCCTATGAGGGGTATGACCTTCTGCAGTCCACAGCTAGATGCTCTGTGGGTGACACATGAAACCACAGACACAACACTGCCCAGGCTGCAGATGACCCTGCAGATGGGGATTCCACATAAACATGGAACTGGCATGGCAGGTATTGAGACATGTACAACAGACATATCCACACAAACACTGTTAAACCAACATTACTCCAAATGCAGTATAGCAGCCCTTACAGCCTGTAGTCAGGTCAGGCACATCCCCCTCCTGTTTGTTGCACTGTTTACACAGTGTTTGTTGTTAGAGGTACACCCCAATCCATCTGAAATGCTGTTTTATCACATGACAGATCTAGTTCATGCTCACAGTGGATGAAAAGGGTCAACACCACCATGATGTTCCTAGGTATTGGAGTGTGTTTCCATACAATTGGCTATGGGAATGTTACCACAACTGTTTCACATGCAATCAGCTAGGGGAGGGCTGTGATTCGTGCAGAAGCCATCAGCTGATCATGAGCATCACTTACAATACACATGCTGCTGCCTAAGCAAAGCAATTGTAGGTCTCCACGTCCACCAGAGAGGGGGTAGGGGACACATACAGAGGCAAATACATGTCAGAGAGGGGTAGGAGGGTAAAACTGAAGCATCTTTGTGTCATACACCTACCAGCACAGGGTATTAAACCCCTGACAAATATGTAGTGCTAGCACAGTTCGATGCAATTATTGGATGCGCCACATGGGTTACCTGTTGTGGAGCACTCAGAACATATATGTGATGGTGAGTGACATCTGCAACAGGGATACAGTAGCTGTATGATAGGTGACATACACATGCCTGTCTGCATGAACAGGTGCCAGCATCAACACAACCACACTCTCACAAGGACACACACATATTGACACACGTGGCAGGGCCAGGTGTACAAGTCATCGGTTGTGAGATTGCCACATCACATCACTGTGCAGGTATCCCATGCACCACACAGGCCATACGGGGGCTGTATGGGCAAAGGGTATAGGGTGGTATCTGACATCAGACAGCATGCTGCAGTATGCCCATGGGGGTTTTAGAAAGGGTGGATGTGAACATATGCAGCATGCAACACACACACAAACACACAGGGTGCCAGTACTGACATGCATGGGTGCATGTCTGCACAGGTGTGTGTGGTGTTCGACTGTGCCAGATGGCTGTCCAAGGCTAGGCGATGGGTGTACCTTGGCATCAGGCCACATGATGATGGTCTGCATTGTGGCTCTGGGATGTAGTGTCTGCATTTGCCCACACAGGTGGGTATTGCATCTCCCATCCAGTCACCTGGGTGACTATTGTGTGTGGCCAATGCTGTGCATCACTTTCCATATCTGTGTTCCTTAGTCCATGACATAGACGGTATCTGGGATGTGCACACCTCCCACATGCATGTACAGTGGCATGTGGAACTGTACCTGGGGTGTCCGGCCCATGTTGTGAACACAGATTATCATTAGATGTGTCAGTCCTGCCCACCTGTGGTGGGAACTGGTAATGGACATCAGCTTTACCCTGCACCTACATTGAGAGCATGCTGTCAGCATTCCCTGGTGTCATTGGCATCTGTCCATACAGGGCATGCTGTCAGGCATGGTATGTCTGTTGTAGGTCACATGTGATGGCACCACAGGTGGTGCAGGTGTCCATTGGGGAACATGGGGGAGGTGCACTGTCTGCACATACATGCATACCACATATTGGCTGTTACATAGGCATGTGTGTGTGTGTGTGTCTGTGTGTGTGTGTATATGACACATGGGTTGACAGTGTGCTCTGGGTAATACTGGGGTTGCTAACTGTGATTACCTGGCCTTGATGTTACATATATGGGTATGGCTTTGCACCCCAGCCTGTCAGCCATATCATATCTGCTATCCTTGTATGGTGGACATTGTGATATACAGTATGGCCACCATATAAGAAATATGCAAAACCTGCTCTGCATTGGTCACAGGTGTTACATAGTCACAACCACCTCTACACAGGATACAGGTTACACACACACACACACACACACACACACACACACACACACACACACACACACACACACACACACACACACACACACCTGTCATGTTTGGGAGTAGAACCCCTACCTAACTAGTTTATTACACTACAGCACTATGTAGTTATATTACACACCATGAATATTACTGGAGTAGTCCTTCCCCAAAAGTGTATTTCACAATGACTGACATCAGCAGGATTGCCAATGTAGGGCATTTGAAATTGACTGTGAGAGACTAGCCTAAAATGCATTGCTCCCTACACAGACAGTGACACACACAATACATCCAGAACTGCCATGTGTGGGGATGGAACCCCACCACGGTTCTAATTCACACTACAGAAGTACACAGTTACAGGATGTGCTATGGAGATTACTGGGCTACAATCATCCCAGAGGTGTATTTCTAGGTGAGTGACATCAGCAGCCTTGCCAAAGGTGGGTATTTGAATTGTAAGTGGTGTGAGTAGCCTAAAAAGCATTGCTCTCTACATAGTCAGACATGCACACAAATACACACACACAGTTGCCAGGTTTGGGGTTGGAACAACTACCTAACTAGTTTATCATGCTACAGCAGTACCCAGTTATGGGATGCACTACATAAATTAGTGGGCTGCAGCCTTCACAGAGGTGTATTTCTAGGTGGGTGACATTAGCAGCCTTGCCAAAGTTGGGTATGTGAAATGTAAGGGCTGCAAGTACTCTAAAATCTTTTCTCTCTACACAGTCATACATGCACACATGCACACACACACATAGTTGGCAGGTCTGGGGTTACAACTCCCACCTAACTCCTTTATCACACTATGACTGCACGCAGTTACAAGACGTGCTAGGGAGATTACTGGGCTGCAATTGTCCCAAAGGTGTATTTCTAGGTGTGAGACATCAGCAGCCTTGCCGAAGGTGGGTATTTGAATTGTAAGGAGTGTGAGTAGCCTAAAAGCATTGCTCTGTACACAGTCAGACATGCACACAAACACGCACACACACACTCACACACATAGTTGCCAGGTTTGGGGTTGGAACTCCTACCTAACTAGTTTATCACACTATAGCGGTACTCAGTTACGGGATGCGCTACAGAGATTACTGGGCTACAGTCTTCCCAGAGGTGCATTTCTAGGTGGGTGACATCAGCAGCCTTGCTAAAGTTGGGTATGTGTATTGTAAGGGGTGTGAGTGGCCTAAAAGGCATATCTCTCTACACAGTCAGTGACAGACAGACATGCACACATACAGACTCACACACACACAGTTGCCACGTCTGGGGTTTGACCTCCTACCTAACTACATTATCACACTACAGCAGTCCGCAGTTACAGCATGCGTTATGGAGATTACTGGGCTACAGCCTTCCCAGGGGAGTATTTCTAGGTGGGTGATGTCAACAGCCTTGCCAAAAGTGGGTATGTGAATTCTAAGGGGTGTAAGTAGCCTAAAAGACATTGCTCTCTACACAGTCAGTGAGAGACAGACATGCGCATAAACACTGATACACACTCACACACACAGTTGCCATGTCTAGGGTTAGAACTCCTACATAACTAGTTTATTACACAACAGCAGTACGCAGTTATGGGATGCGCCACAGAGATTACTGGGCTACAACTCTCCTAAAGGTGTACTTCACATTGGGTGACCTCAGCAGGCTTGTCAGGGTAGTGCTATGGGATGGACAGTGTGTGTATGGCCCATAACCCATTCATGTAGGGGTGACACACCACATGCGGACACACACGGGGTCATATGTCACAGGTATGTGTATACAGCTTCTAGATGACTACGTCCTTGTACAGCCATGTTGCACAGCTAGCACATGGACCACATAGTCTGTGGTGCTGACAGGTACCGGTCGCTGGTATCTGCAGTGAGTGGCACCTGATGTGTTTGGGGCCCTTTGGCTGTGTGCTGGGTGGGACAGGCCTGGATAGGTCCTTGTCATTCATGGTCACCCTCTTCCAAACATCTATTTCCATCTACCTTATCATGGTATCTTGCCTTACATCTATGTCTGTATTCCTATCCACTGTGTGTGCAAGGCATGAGTGGTGCATACTGACATGTGTCTACACCAACAATTGCAACTACCAGATGTGTCTGGTCCACTGGTGTTTGCATACATGGCCTTCTAAGTGTATGAGCATGTCCAGTATGACCTTTCAGTATGTTGATGACTGACATTGCCTTCATTTCTCTGTGTGTGTGAGCATTGAGCATGCCCAGTAAGGCCATCTGTTTTGCATGTGTGGATCATGTCCAGTGGTTTATACTGCACTGCTGACCTTTGTGTTGTACACCAACATGTAGCATGCTGTGTCTGCAGTGTATCCATAGATCATTTGGCATTGAGTGTTGCAACATGTCTGCATAACGGAAGAAACACCTGACTATTTCTATGTTTCTACACAGGATTGGGGGGGGGTGCACCTGACTGTTACTATATTTCTATGTAGGGTGGGGAGGCACATCTGACACTTGTACACATTTGCTAGGACTGTACTGGTATGTCATGTACTCCATTTCAGTCAGTAGTCTTACCTATTGTGCTGGCTAAGCCATACCAGTGTACTACCATTTTTATCTTTTGATTGCATATACATTAGTTTCTGACTTCCTAGCTGTCACAACTGACTTCCCACTACCTGACCTGCTGTAGTCTGTCCATGTAGGCCTGAGGGCGGGTTACCCATAGCCCTCATTCAGAGACCATAGTACAGCATTTGTGTTTGTCTACACCTGTCCTGCTGGCTGTGACTGTTGTTGGGTATATGACCCCCCCTCCTGACTGGCATGTGTGAATCCCTTATCTTGTGGGTGTCCCAGTATTGAGGGTGGTGCTGCAGGGCTGTCTATGTCGGATGCACATAGTACACTCCCTACGCATGGTTAGGCACAGTTAGTGTAATGTTTGGCATCCCTTTTACTGTAAGTGAGAGTGAGAGAGAGGTGTATTTCCTGGGTCCCTCCCATGTCAAAGTATGTGCTATGCGTTGCCTCTTTGCCAGGGCCAGGGCATATTGGGCATGCCTTCTTCTGCCTACTGGTGCAGGCTCAGGTTGTTCCTCCTCTGAGTCACTCTGTGCCTGTGCAGGCCTTAGCATTGGTGGGGGGCTGTGTGGCCCTGCCCCTTGCTGTTCTTGCTGCAGCTGTTTCCGCAGGATCATATTGTGTAGCATGGCACATACAAGGACAATTTCGGTACATGTAGTTGGTGAGTACTGCAAGGCTCCACGGATGTGTCCAGGTATCAGAACTGTGAGTTGAGCATCCCAAACACATGCTCTATTATGATTCTTATTTGTGTGTGTGCTTCATTATGGAGTTCTTGTTCGAGTGTGTGTGCATTTCTGATGGGTGTCATCAGCCACGGCTCCAGTGCATATCCAGCATTCCCCACTAGGTGACTGTGTGGGATGTCCCCAGTGGCAAATTTCTGGTACAGCTGCATCAGATGCCAGATGCAGGAATCATGATAACTTTCAGGGCAGCCAGCACATATGTTCAGTATTATGCCCTGGGCATCACATACGACCTGGCAGTTGATGGAGGGGAAGCCCTTGCAGTTGATGTAGACCCTACCCTGCTCACTAGGTGGTACTTTGATGCATATTTGAGTGCAGTCTATTGCACCCACTACCTCAAGGTATTCTGCTATTTGGTGGAAGAGATGTATATTGCTGGCCAACACCTCACAGGTGAGGGGGAACTATACGTGTTCACCGACATGTGCTGCCATGGCATCCAGGAACTAGTGGAGTACCCTGGATGCTGATGCCTGTGAAATCCCCATCATATCCCCAGTTGGCCTTTGGAAGGTACCTGTAGCTATTCTTAGGCCCACACATACCTTCATGTCCACTGGGATGGGTTCCCCTCTGTCAGTTCTGTGTGTCAGGTGTGGCCAGCACAGCTCAACAATTTGCTGTAGGAGGTCCCTGTCCACCCTATAGCACTCCACTATCTCCAGTTCATGTAGCCCTTGGTAGGTTACACTGGGTCTATACACTCTCCTCCATCTCCTCACTGTGGTTTGGTTGGCAGCATTCACATCCTCACCACCCTCAGCCTCTTCCACAAGTTGTATGATAGCTATTGCAGCCCCTAACATTTTGCTGTTGTGAGTGTTAATAGTTCCCCGCTTGTTTACACTGGTGGTGTAGGGTGTGGGATAAACCAGAGGGGTAGGTGTTTGTATAGTTTATAATGGCATTCTGGGCTGTGCTGGTCTGCTGCCTGCATAATTGGCTGGTTCCGATACGTTTCATCTGGCAGCGAACCTAGTACCCCTTGATTATCTTCCTACTGCTGTTTTCCCTTCTCATTGCCCTTCTGTTTCAGCCCAGGGGCACTCCACGCAATCAGTGTATTCCAATGTGCACACTACTGCTATTTCCTGGTTTCACTTCCTTTATCTTCTTGTAGATCCCGGTGCACAGCTCACACTTTCGCTACACTTTGTCATATGTGCTAGGCAGGTTTAGACACACCCCCTGGCTTCACTGTGCTAAGCTGGGTGCAACCCTGAGCTACAGGGCTCCAATACGCTGACACACCCACCCATGATGTCACCTACCTCCTAGTCTTGCACTCACCTATTCATACTCTTACACTGTTGGGACCTGCCTCACATGCTGGTAGAAACTGGGATTCTCTATCCTTCCCCTCGTTTGCATAGGATTGCCTGCTCATGCATAGTTACATGTGTCACACTGCGCCTCCTCCCTTAGCAACCACTGTTCACTGGCCGGGTTGTCTTTTGCCTGCCATTGACTTGCATGGCAGAATACTGATTTTAGTTGGAATGCTTGCTTTGGATTTATTTTCTTCTTTTCCCACCAATCCCATTTGTGCGCCGCTGCCCTATGCTTAACCAGCCGTGATCGGTGATAATAATATAAAAGTTGTATTTTGGACATTTTGCTTTGTTTGCAATGCCATTGGCCTTATACTTGGCCATTGGCATGCTTCCTCAATGATATGCTGCCTTAACTTGGTGCTGTCATGTCCCCGTTTTGGATTTTGCAGATCCATACTTGGTTACTAACCGAGTACATTTCTGTATATTACGCTAGTCCTGCACACCCTGATTCCAGCTTACTGGATTGCAGATTTACCTCATTTGCACGGTTTTCACCTACAAATGGGGTAATTTACATACGGGGTCTGGGAATGTGTAGCACTAGTGCTAGAGCACTTGCACATGTCAAATGGGCACATTCGTGGATTGCTCGGCTGCCATATTGGCAAAATTACCTCTTACACTAATCATGCATGCCGTGCAAGCTTTTGAGAATCCGGGGACAGTCTTTTTTTCCCTATTTTTGGAAAGGCTGAATTTTATACCAAGTAGACCTGGGAAACAGTAGATTGTTTCCTACAAATGTAATGTTTTTTTAAGAAAACTAAATCTGTTATTATTGTTTCAAGAGAGCAGACAGCCCCCATATATTGGTCAAGCCAAACACTCAGATCCATCAAGTGTTTTTAACCCACCCCTACATAATCACTTTGACATTTTTGAAAGAGTGATGAAATAACAAATCAGGGACTTGTATAAAAAGATTAAAAACAGTAAATGTTATAAATACTGTAATTTAACAAAATATTAGATGAGAATTTTGAATGATTTGAACAATGATAATAGAATAATAATAATTAAACTATATAAGGAGATGGAATTGTTTTAATGGACTCAGTGACATATATGGCAAAAATGAATGATATTTTGAAGAACACAGCCACGTATTCATGTGTATCCTTGAATGAAATGAATATGTTTTATAGTTTAATTGACATCACACTCTTTGATTTGGTGTGGCCTATGGAGTATTAAACAAGAGTTATATACATTTTTAAGAGTAGAAAAAACAGGGGTCCCAACTATGTTTAAAATTCTTAAGGTTCACAAGAATTTAGAGGACCCACCTTTGAGACCAGTTGTGGATGACAGAGGTTCTAAAAACACAACCTCCGGATCTATTTATTGATGCACTGGTAAAACCATGCATCTCATAGTTAGAGCATCTGTTAGTAAATTATCAAAGGATGCTGTCAATGAGGGCTGGTATTCGGTAACAACAGATGTCATTGACTTATTTTCCATAATGCCATATAGTATTGGTGTTGACTGGTTTAGATAAATTTTAGTAGAGTGTGAGGATATCGCTAACAGTTCTATAGAGGTTTTATGTGAATTTATGGAAACTGTTCTTCTTAACAATTGTATTTTTTATGGGAGAGAATATTTCTGCCAAGACTGGAGCAGGAGGCAAATTTAAAACTAATATCTATAGGAAAGATACCTTTTCAAATGCTTATATACATTTCAAAAGTAATCATCCCTTCTGTCAAAAGAAGGGTATATTGAAAGGATAATTTGTGCATATAGCATGGAAGGTTTCAGAATAGGATGATTTTATAATCAAACTAAAAAAGGTCCTGGGCATGTTTGCATAAATGGGTTATCCCCATTAATATGACAGAAGTTTGCTGGTTTCTTTGAAGTAAGAAACAAGATAAGAGATTGGTTACTCAAGCCATTGCTGGGCATGGGGAATGTTGTTGTAAGAAATATGAGGGAAAGAGAATTAAAAAAGCTTATGATCTTGAAACACAGTAATAACGTCAAGGAGGTTATGGCAGTTATGGAAAAATTGTATATTTTTGAAGTTTCCGAGTTATTCCAAAGATAGTAGTCTACAAACCAAGGTTTGTATATAAAAGATCGTTTCATGTTAAGGAAATCTTGGTGAAAAGAAACAGAAGAGTGTAGTTTCTAGCTTTAGGGGAATGAAAAAATGTAGTTGTTGTAATCATTGTCATTTAATTCTGCAGGGGAACAACATTGTCATTACTGGGTATGGAAACATTACAATAAGAGGTAATTATACATGTAACACAAAACTGGCTATTTATGTGGGTTGTTGCAATTCATGTTCGGCCTTCTATATAGGGAAAACAGAATGACCAATACACAAACAAGCTAATTATCAGGGGATGTAATTAGTGAGCTATTTGATTAAAATAGTTGTCATCAACTTATTTTCATAAAATCTCATAATACCGGTCTTGAATGACTTAGTAACAAATTAGTAGAGTGTAAGAATATCAGTAACAGTTCTGTAGAGGCCTTATGTGAATTTATGAAAATAGTTCTTGACATTTTTATTTTTTCTGAAGGAGACTATTTCCGTCAAACATCAAGGGTTGCCATGGGGGCAGCTTGAGACCCTGCATATGCAAACCTAGTGAAAATGTATTGGGAGAAGATTCTATTTATTTAACTTCAGATTCATACATTTATATTTCTCATACTTCAGGTTTTTGAATTATATGGCAAAGGGATCAAGTTGTTTATCGCATGAGTTTTTGACCTATATAGGACAAACAAATATTTTTTTGAAGTTTACATGGAAATATGACAAACAGGTGATGCATTATTTAGATGTTAAAATTATAAAAACTGAAGTTGGGGCAAACTTAAAACTAGCATCTGTAGGAAAGATACATTTTCAAATTCTTATTTGCATTTCAAAAATAATCACCTCTTCTGCCTAAAGAAAGGTTGAGTGAAAGGACATTTGTGTGTGTAGCACAGATTGTTTCAGAATGGAGTGATTTTATATCCAAACTATACAAGGTGAGCGACATGTTTGTGGAAAGGGCTTACCCCATTAATATGATCGAATATTGTTTATCTGAAGTTAGAAACAAGAGAAGATATGAGATATACAAGCCATTGTGGGGACAGCAATGTTTTTTCTAAAAAATGTGAGGGGAAAGAGACTTCAAGAAGACCATGATCTTGTAACACGGTAACAGCATCAAGGAGGTTAGCTCAATTATGGAAAAAATTTATATTTTTGAAAGTTTCCCGGATACTCATAAGATAGTAGGCAACAAACCAATGTTTGTTTATAAAAAGATCTTTTAATATTAAGGATATCTAGGAGAAAAAGAAACAGAAGAATGTAGTTTCTAGCTTTAGGGAAATGAAGAAATGAGGATGTTGTAACTGATGCCATTTCATTTTGGATGGGAAATTACAGTTGTGTAAAATCTTAGCATAACAGTAGATGCCCTTCTCTTCACTGTTGCAGTATTCTGCACCTATGGGATACCTGCCAAGGATAGACCAACATCTGGCCAGTATACCAATGCCTTCAGCTCTTATAGGTGCTGTATGTCACACATATGCTCCCTACGCTTGACGTACCACATAAAGATGATGTATGGATGTAGATACTCAGAAATGAAAAAGTCCCAGGAGGAACAGAATACCCTCAGAGACAAAGAGGATCATGAGCATCCAGAAGGAAAAATAAAGAAGGAAGAAAGGAGAAGAGCTTCTTGGCCAGGAGGGCAACCAGAATACAGTGCAAAGGTTAGGACAGAGGGGAGAGAAGGGGGGGGGGAGATCAAATACTGCAACACTAAAGAGAAGGATATCTACTGTTATGGGAAGAATTTACACAACTGTATTATGTCCTTCCCATGTATGTGTTGCAGTATTCTTCAGCTAAGGGAGAGTACAAGAACTCAAGTGGAAACCTGGGAGGAGGAAGGCAGAGCAAATCTCTCCACAAACCCATGCAAGATAGTCCTGGCAAAGCCTGCTCTGGCCCAGGAAACAACATCCAACTTGTAATGTTCAGTGAAAGTATGAACAGAGGACCGAGTAGCAGCCTCAAGGATAGAAATGGTATCCAGACCCTTGAAAAAAGGAACCAGATGGAAGCAAATTCTCTGGAGGAATGTACCTTTATAGACAAGGAAAGACATGTTGCCATGAAAAGAATAACAAAATGAAATGGCCATAGAAATCTAGGATGATATGGTTTGTTTCAAAACAGTGAAACTAATGTCCTGGGATTAGTTTTATCTAAGTCATATCTGAGTTGTCTATGCAAATCCATGGTGTGAAGAACCTTTTCACTGGCAAACTGTGGAGAAGAAAAAAGGAAGGAAGATGAATAGACTAATTAAGGGACAACTTATTAACCCCCTCGTGCATAAAAGAAGGATTAATATGAAGAGGAAATCTATCTTTATGAAAAACTAGAAAAGGAAGAATGGCCATGAAAGCCTGATCAGATACTCTCTTGGCTGAAGTAAGAGCTAAAAGCAGAACAGTCTCCAAAGTACAATGTTGCAAGGAAGTTGAAGAAGCAAACTCAAAAGTAGCCTGGGTCAATTTCTCAATTACAAAATTGAGGTCCCAAGAAGGTAGAACAGGCTTCCTCAGAGGCTTGATATGAAGTACACCTTTAAGGAATTGCTTGACATTGAGCCTGGAGGCTAAAGGAGGGCTCAAGGGCAGACAAACAGAAATTGCTGACAATTGAGCTTTAATTGAAGAATATGCCAATCCAGCATGGAGCAGATCACACAAATAAGAGAGAAGCAGAGGAACCCTCACAGATCTCATGATCCTGATTATGAGAGAGGCACCAGACAGAAAATCATTTCCATTTGGGCATATAGGATTTTCTCAAAGTGGGTTTCCTGGCCTCCTGCAGAACTTCCTCAGAAAAAAAGGTGCCTAAATCAAAATCAAAACCCTGTCACCCACAGTGTCAGTTGAAGAGTGGACAGGTGAGGATGGACAAGAGATATTTTGTCTTGTGTGAGAAGATCCACCTGGAGAGGTAACCTGTGGTAATTTCTCCTGGTCAAGTAAAAAAGAAGGGGAAATAATTCTGTCTGGGTCAAAAGGGAGTCACTAGCAAGGTTTTGGGAGGATCCTGACTGATCTTTAGCAGAAACAGAAATAACAGAATAAGGGGTGGCAAAGTGTATCTAAACATCCTCTTCCAAGGAAAAGACAGGGAGTCCACATTCCAATTCAGAGAACTTGGGGCAGGGACTAAAGGTGGAGGTGTCTCTATTTACATAAAAAATAAATATACTTCAAGGCTGGTCAAACAGGACAATGCACTTGAGCTGCTCCATGTTCAAATCACTACAGGTAAAGTCCAATACCACTTCTCTGCAAGCTATATGTCCCTCTCTATGACCCAAGAAACCCATACCATGTATTTAAACTTATTAGAAACACTAAATATCCAACCCAATACCATATTCATGGGTGACTTTAATTACCCCACTATTAACTGGAAATCCTATACAACCTCAAACGTACATGCATAGAGATTCCTGGATTTTGTAAACACAAACTCCCTGGACCAGATAGTCAATACACCAACCAGGGGTGCAACCATACTGCATGGCTAGGCTTAAAAAGGCCCTTGTGGTCATTAGCCTAGTAAACACCTATGACCTTATGAAACTATGGAACAGGATCAAAGAGTTTGTCTGTTCAGAGGGAGATGATGAGCTCTACCTGAGGAATACTACACTGATTGATATTGTCGAGGAACACATCTCTGTGAAGCATACATTCATGAGCCTGTGCTCTGGACCTGCTCAAAGAGTCTGTCACTAGATTGTGCTCTGAAGGAATATAAACTGCCTGAAGAGACACTTGATACTGGATAGCTAGATCCCAGACCTGAAGAGCTACCCTGCAAAGGAGATAGGACCTCACGACCCCCTGCTTGTTGACATACCACATCATTGTGGTATCATCTGTGAAGACTTTGAGGGGCCTGGGATGAAAGAGGGAAAGAAAAGCTTGTAGAAAAAGAAGCAGAGGACTCATCTCTTTCATATTGATATCATCCAACCTCTGATGAAGAGGCCATAGACTTTGGACCATTAGAGGACCACAAGATGCACCCATCCCCTATATGAGACAGCCATAAAAAAGCTCCTGAGTAAGACGTGGAGCTTAAAAATGAATTCCTGGGTTGAGAGAGAGAGAGAGTTGATGAATCCACCACTGAAGTCTGAGCTTGAGAAAAGGAAGAGAAAGAACAGGAAACGCCTGGGGGTGGCAGTGTTGAAGCTGATTTGAGGTAGCACTGAAATTTCCTCATATGGAGACTGGTGAGAGAGAGAGAGAACATGGGAATGGTGGAAGCCATAAATCCCAGGATCCTGAAAAAATTCCTATTTGTGACAGAGGACAGAGGAAGAAGAGAATGTAAAAAGGCCATACTGCCATCAAAGAAGTTCTAAGTATCTGCATCTGTATGTCCCCTTTATGCCCAACATCATGCATGGAGAGCATATGTGTGACATACAGCACCTATAAGAGCTGATAACTTTGGTATACTGGCCAGGTGTTGGGCTATCCTTAGCAGGAGATCTCTTAGGTGAAGAATACTGCAACAGTGGTATGGAAGGACATCAATATTAATATTAGTTGGTATGGGAACATAGCAATAAGAGGGTAATTGCACATGTAACGCAACAGTGGTTGCTTATATGGCTTCTTCTAGTTCATGTTTTCCTTTTACATAGGGAAGGAAGAACAACCAATACAAAAACATATTTATGAACATCTATATGATGTGAGGAAAAATGATTTATACAGTGCAGTCACTAGGCATGGTAAAGAATGTAGGGATTTGAAATTTGCAACTTTGAAACAGAATTTTAGAGAACTCTAGAAGTGGATTATAGGAAGAGATTCTCGAAAAATGGGAATTTAAATTGCAAGTAATATTAAGGGCTAATAAGTTCTCTGGTTTGTTTGTGTCTTTCGGCTTTTCCTGATTAGGGGTCGCCACAGCGGAACTCCGGTCCACTAATGATTGGCAGTTGATTTTTACGTACCGGCTTGCCAGGCCTGACGCACAACCTTCAACGAAGGTACGCCCATTCATGCATGTCTCCACGCAGAAGATGCTCTAGCTGAGAATCGAACCGGACAGCGTCTTACTGTGAGGCGACAACGCTACCGCAGCACCACCAATGTTAAAATCTCAATATCATGTTAATTACATATTTAGAATGCCAATGTTGCCTAACGTATGATGTAAAATGTATCCACTGTGCCTATTGCATGAGATTGTTTGAATAAGAAATTAAATGGACTGGGATCATAAACTAAAGCAACAGTAAACTGAATTTGAGTTTGAAGAAGTCTAAAGTGTAGAAGAAAGTGCTTAATCTGAATTCTTTGTTTTTCATGTGAAAGTTCATTTTGTATTTGTGGAATAAATTGAGATATTCCTTTTTAAGAGTAAGCTGGTAGGGTATTTGAGTTCTAACAGGATGGTGAGACAACAATATTGTGACATTTTAAATGAAGAAAGCCCCACAGAAGCTATACTTCCCCAGACAAGGCCTATGATGAAAGAAGAAGAGGAGCTCATCCTAGAAGTAGTAAGGACAGCACTAAGGAAATGGGATCAGAGAAAGCAGCAGGCTCAGATGAGGTCACAGCAGATATAATCAAGATGTTTGGTCATTTGGGGAAGAAATGGCTCCAGGGAGTACTTAGAACAGTATGGAGAGAAAGATGCATCCCAGATGACTGGAGAATAAGCATTTTAGTGGTAATGTACAAGAAAAAGTGGACATTTGCAACTGTGGGCAGTATAAGAGGAAAAACATTCTGTCACACTGCATGAACTTTCTGGAGGAGGTGAATGAACAATGAATATGCAGCATAGTAGAAAGTAAGGTGGGAGATGAGCAGTTTGGATTCAGACCAGAATACAGCACAACTGGCCATATGTTTGCAGTGAGATAATTGAAAAGAAGCTGGTGATGAGGAAATACTCCAACTAGGCATTCCTAGAATTTGAGAAAGCACATGACAAGCTCCCAAGAAAGTTGATTTGGGGATTCCTCTGATAATGTTAAGTCCAATAAACATTGGTAGAATTAGTGCAAGGACCCAATGACACAAGTATAACTAGAGTTGGGAGTCACAGGGGATTCCTAGTGGGAGTGGTTGTATAATAGGGTTCAGCTCTGAGTCCACTGCTGTTCATACTGGTGATGGACTACATTAATAAGTAGGTCAAGGGGGACAGCTCAACAAATCTGCTGCATGCAGATTATGTGACATTACAGACAGAGTCTGAAAAAGAATTTCATCAAATTATAGGGGACGGTAATGCAAAATTGCAGTCAGACAAGATTAAGCAGAGTACAGATAAGACAGTTGTAATGGCATCAAATTGTGGAAATTGGAGGAAGCTGATAATTGAGATAGAAGGGAAAATAGTGAAACATTAAGAGCTTTAAGTATCTTACAGGGGTTGTTGAGGGAAGTCTGACTTTGGAGTGCAAAGTTAGACTCAGAATGGCTGCAGCCATTATGCACAGAGTGTTAGGGGTCTATTGTCACAGATGAAGGAAATAAGATGTACAAAACTGTGATGTGACAAGTATTACTCTATGGCACAGAAATCTGGGTGGTGAAGGCAAAGTAGTAGAGGAAGCTAGAGATGATGATGGCAGGATGCATGCTGTGGGACAGATGAAGAAATAAGCAAGTCAAAGCAGAAGCCCAACTAACTCCACTTGCATAAAAGGTCAAAGAGAACAGATTACAGTTTTTCAGACACATGCAGGAAAGCAAAATACAGTCTGCTGAAGAAGATTTGGGACAAACAGGAATAAGGCAAAAGGAAACAACTGTGTCCAACAAAGAGATAGATGGATTGTATAAAAAAGACCTGTGATAGTAAAGCATGGCTGTTGAAGAATGTAGAAGAGTGGCACTGAATCCAGACAGGTGGAGACAGTTGATAACACACCATGACACCATGTAGAAAATGGAAAAAAAAGGGTTGATAATGATGAAGATGATGTGATGACTAGATATTTTATGTAATGTGGTTTTGATCACTGCACATATATTAAAATGCTTTAGGTGAAAAAGGTTTTATTAGTCTGAGGAGGTATTGTATTATTTGGTGGACTGTGGGGCTCCTGCATTGTGTAGATAGAAGCACTGACTAATAAACCAGTCTGAATATTTCCCACATAATTTCCATACTGGTGTTCTTGTGATGTCATTATTTTAATGAATTTCTAAATAGAGAGCCTACCTACATATTTGCACCCCTTGTACAACCTTACTGATCAGAGCTGGATCCAGCACTAGGCAACTTAAGCAGTCACCTTGGGCCCACTGGCTGGGGGCTGCCACAAAAACTTACCTTTATTCTTTAAGAATGTATGCGGAGTGCATCCTTAATAGCATCTTCAGTACAACATGCACACATTCAAACTGAAACAGAGCACATATGTTGTTTCCGATGAATGCAAAGAACAAACAGATCCTGAAAGAGGTTAGTGGAGAACAGAGTATGTTCTGAATGAACAGATCATTTTGTGTGTGTGTAATGCCCCAGTTAGGGAAGGCAGGTGAGTTAGCTCATTTAGGCTCAAACCCTGTACCTTCAATATGGGACCCTAAAGCCTGAATCATGTACACCAACTGCCAAACTGTTAGCAAGGATTGTTAAGTTTTAGTGGATTTTCAAAGAATGTCAAGTTTTTGTTCGTTTAAAAACAATGTTGAGCTTGTGTGCATTTTAAAAGACTATTGATCTTTTCTGCATTTTCAAAGACTGTTGAGCTTCTGTGTATTTTGAAAGGCTGTTGAGTTGTTGTGCTTTTTTCAGGGAATGCTGACTTTCTGTGCATTTTTAAGGGATGTTGAATTTCAAGACAAGACAAATTTATTGTTGCTCATGCTAAGTTTGTTTTCAATGTGTAACTATTTTGTTTAGCAAGCAGCCGCCATCCCTCATACTTTTTAATGGCAGTGTTAGTAGCGTAACAGGTAGCATGCTTTCCTTTGGTGCAGAATGCTGTGGATTCTACTGTCACACCATATACATGGATTACTGATATTACAGCATGGATAGGAGTGTTGCACTCCAGAGTGTGTCCTCCTTTGATTGAGATGCCTAGTAACTGAACCTGTTGCTAGTTTGACTGCTATTCCATATTATTACCAGTTTACCAACTTTTTTAAGTAACATAGGCAGTTTATTCTTAAAGGGCAGCAGGCACTGATTTTGTAAATGAAACACCAAAATGTAAAATTGCTTGCCAGCAGCAACCTCTTCATTTGAATATATAAATAGTAAAAATTGATGGGTATTCAGAAGCCACACAGCTTAAACAGTAGTATGTCCTTAAAGAGTTATTTGCATATAGCCCATGGGCCTCTAGTACATGATGTTTAAGGAATTACATAGAGAAGACTCTGGCTTGGCTGAGTTTTTCTCTCCTTTTTTACTGGCTGGTTTCCTTGTGTAACTTTTCATTGTGGAAGTTTGTTATCAGTGAACCATGTATTGATATTGGCTTTCCTAGAAGAACAGGAGGTTGTGGGAGTATCCTATGTCATCAAAATCAAATCTTTATTTCCTGAGTGCACTGCTTCATTTTTAAGGTACTTTGAAGAACACTATTTATTTGGTAAAGCAAGATGCTTTAATTTAGACCTTTTAAGATTATGTGCTTGCCTCCTGTTTTCTCTTTTATTTCATTCTGTCTGAGATGTGTCAATGTATAAGCTGCATAGAATAGAACTAAGTACATTAATGAAGGTTAACACAATAATTTACACTGCTTACACGTTAAGAGCTTTGATGCTTTATCTGTGCTAAAATGCCTGCTTTGGTGAAAGACCTGAATTATGTAAATAATTTATGGTGCCATGTAATGGCTGGAATTGATGTCATGCCATGGAGTAAGACAGACAGGGAAGCACAGCTGAACTTTGCGCATGATAGCACTGCCAGCTATAAAATCACTACTGGATTTTTCAAAAAAAATTTTTTTGAATCATAGTTTATGAGTTTAGTTTGCATCATGTATCACTGGGTATGTATGGGAATCTGTACTTGGTACTGGACTTCACTGGCTTACATAATTTTGGACTGTGCACTATTTTATGTTACAGTTCTGTTGTGGAAGAATTAAAGCACTTTATAGTTTCTGTTGTTTTGGTTGGTGTAATTTTGAGTTAATGAATGCAGACCATGCATAGTGTGTGTGTGTGTGTGTGTGTGTGTGTGTGTGTGTGTGTGTGTGTGTGTGTGTGTGTGTGTGTGTGTGTATATATATATATATATATATTTTTTTTTTTGTAAGGAGCAGGTCTTGTACCCCCCCAGCATAGAGCCAAATATCCACACCCCTGAACTATATGTATAATATAGTGACTCTGAGCTCATTCAAACTGGAAGAAGAGAGAGATGATGGTCAACACACAACACTGACCTTTTCACTCTTCTCCACATTTCACTACCATTACTAGTCGAAGGCTGACTTTCAGTCACAACATTCTTTGTGTTAATAAGCAGGTTATTGACCAATAGTAGTTTTTTCCCAGATGTCTGAGGAAAAATAGGATGTCATCTGCATAACATTTTTTCTTAACGCCATCATTTTTATTATTGTATATGTAACAGAGCTTTTCAGCAATATCAATTAACATAGAGATTTTCACATACAATGCTCATTCCGCATTTATCTGCCATATTATACGGCACATTTGCCATAGTACATATAGTATAAATTTGCAATTTTTTACATCTTATTACAACAGAACACAATGTTTTTGCATTTCTACTCATTCTCCACCTCCCAATGCAAGAAATTTGGACAAAACCATAAATTATAGGGGGAAAGTCTGAAAAATAGGGACATTTTTTAATATTGCTCTTATAAGCTTAGAATGTTAATAGAATAACAAATTTTACATAAGCATGAATTTTCTAAAGGGTATGAAGTCTGAAACTCAAGCACCTCTCATTATTTTCTGACTTCAATCCCGAAATTTTATAAGGAACAGACTAAAAAATGTGAAGCAAAACTCTGGACATTCTGCAAAAATCTGGACAGTTGAGAGGTATTTGAGCTATAATATTTCTTGTTCAAAAGTTACACCCTTACACATTTTGCACTGTATTAAACACCATGTGTACAGTTTAGGCTACTCCACATCCCTGCCTCTGGACTGTTCAGAAGGTTACCTCCATTAAGGTACAATGTACATTGTCTGGTAATCCCTGCACATCTACTTGAGACAGTCATTTCTAATCCACTACAAGTCATCACCCACTTTTACATCTTTGCTTAATTGGTCTGCCCATTATTGAACACACCCCTTACACCTCCTTTTCAACCATTGTTCATGCTCCTTCTATAATTTTTGTATCCAGGTCATCATTCTATTTTCTACATAAACTTGCAGATCTTCCCCTTTCCATACCGTTGCTACCATCTATCTCACTTCTCCAGTAAGCAGTTAAAGTTATAGTTTTTTACCTTCAGCCCAACCTTTCTATTTATGCACCCAGAAAGGCATATGTCATATAGATCTGGTATCCTGTTTCCCAGTAATTTACTCCAGATCCTCTCTTACCCTCTCTATGGTTGTACAACCTCCCTAGATGTTCACTACATGTGCAACTGATCCACATTTTCCTCCCCACCTCGACAATACTTTCTGGATGGATACCATCCTTCTTGGTCTATCTTTACAGGGATTCTGTATCATCTGTGCACCATCCTTTTATACTGATCCCCAAAAGGGTTAGTCTCTTTTAACATTTTCATCATTGCTGATGTTCCTTTCCAAAACTGCTCTACTGTCCATATCACATTTTGTTTATTCCACTGCACCCTCATAGGTTCATAGATTAGTACTAGGCTAACTGCCTTTGTGACCCATTTTAAGCCTAGCCAGTTGCTGTATGTGAGAATCAAAGTCAGCACCTTATGTTTGTAAGGTAAACACCTTAAACATTTTGCCAGCCTCCCACTCCCCCTCTCTTCCCTCTTACCAAAAACACTCTCATGTACATGCACCTCCAGCTGCCTGGAGATTATACCAATTCTTCACTTTTTTCCTATCTCCAATTTTTTACTACAACTAACCCTACTTCCTAATTCACTATTTCTCATCCTGTATCTTTATGCATATCCTTGTTTTATATGGGCTTTTCTGAATACACTAGTTACTAGCTCTAAGAGTTCCTCAGTACAGCAGCCAATCTTTCTGTAAATTATATTTCCCAGATTACTAGCTTCCTCTCTAACTGCTTTAGACAGGTCCACCATACATACATAATACCTTTGTCCTCTTCATCTGTGAACTGCAGTTGACACCCTAACAGCCTATGCATATTCTTGTAGGTACCACCCCCTACTTTGCTCACTGGTTTGTCACTCCCAGCCTTCCCAATCCTTTTCCCAGGAAACCCATTCCGAATTTTCATTCTTTGTGCCTCTCTGCCTCTCAGCCTTTGCACAATATTTATAGTCTTCACATACCACCTAAAATCCAGCATACCCTATCCACTAGCATTCCTGTGAGCCCTAAGTCTATCCTCTGGGATCCTTCTTTTTTTGATTTTCCTTACAAACCTGTCACAAGCTAGTTAGATATCTCCTATGACCTTATCCAGAGGGCTGATTTGTATATGCCACCCAAAATAAAGTACAGGTAGAAGTATCACTGGCTGAACCTTTTCTATTCTGTCTCTTAGTGTGTCAAATCTACCTGTCCACATGTCCACATTTTCTCTATCCTTACCTTCAGATCTGCCCAGTCTTGGTCAGTATTATCGGCTACTGTTTTATAAACTTTAAGCCCCCAAAACTTATCCTTTCAGTCTTTTACAGGAGTACAGAACCCCCCCCCTTAGTTCCATTTCTAATCACCACTGACTTTTGGGGGTAGTAATGAAGCCTGGACATACTATCAAAACTAGCAAACATCTCTAGTATCTCTATTAGTTACACAGTAATAGCCTCAAACACCATCATGCTGTTATCTGCAAACATATAAATACTGTTTATTTTCCTACCATTGTTCTGCCTTGCCCAACTTTTCCTTACCCTCTGAACAGATATTCAGCTACCATTAAAAATAGATCTGGTGATTATTGTCAACCCTAACAGGTTCCTCATGCTAATGCTGTTTCTTCTATAAAGCTACTATTTATATATAACCATAACTTTAGGGTCGTATAAAGGGTTTACACTCCATTCAGCCACATAACATTTCCATGGCCTCTGTCAAGGTATTTGTCATAAAATCTCTTAAATGCAGTCAAAAGCCTTCTGAATGTCCATCAGCACAAATCCCTGCCTTTATCTGGCCATTTACTTCATCCATTGTACAAAAATGCAGGAGACCACTAAAGAAGAAAATCATGGCAAAAATTAGGAGGTTAAGCACCCAGCAGGATAAAGGTACTCTCAAACTAACAAACAACTCAGAGGACAAATAAAGTCTACCAAAGCCAAATCTGAGGTAAATTTGGCCTCCCAGACCAAGGACAACCACAAGGCATTTTTTAGCTATGTCCACAGGCTCAAAGGCAATACACAATTGTGTGCAGAGCTCATTGTAAATGAACCCACCTTTACTGAGCCAGAAGATATAGCAAACCTAGTGGCTGACAAATTCAGCTCCAACTTTCTGCCTCTCTCCTCCTCAACCTTCCCTTAGGAAATGCCATCAAATATAACTCCCTATGTGATTACTAGGGAACAAGTCCTTAATGCTCTCTCTAAGGCCAAGAACACTGACTCAGTGGGCCCAGACAATATCCCAAAATGTCTTTTATAAACAGTATGAAACATGACCTATCAGGCCCTCTGGAATTGCAATTTAACTGTAGCCTCCAAATGGGCTTCATGTCTTATGAATGGAGAACAGCAACAGTCATCCCTCTACACAAAGGTGGGCCATGTACAGACCCTGGAAATTACAGACCCATAAGTGTCACTAGTCTCGAATGCAAAACCATGGAAAGAATTATCATGGAAATGATCAATAATTATATAGTAAACCTCCAGACATTGGCCACAACCCGATTTGGTTTCATCAAGGGCAGGATATGCCTACTAAACCTGATGGACATCTTTGAGAAGGTCACCAAAGCAATGGATGAAGGCAAAATGGTTCACGTTACCTAACTTGATCTGGCCAAAGCATTTGACACAATATCCCACTCAGGCATTGTTGACAAACTCCGGAGGTTGGGTACAAACCCTTATGTCACCAGATGGATAGCCAACTGGCTTACAGACAGGACTCAGGAAGGTAGAATTGGGGAGCTCACCTCTACAAAGAGGCCAGTCACAAGTGGAGTCCCTCAGGGATTGGTCCTGGGAACCACTTCTTTTTGGCATTTACTTCTCTGAAGTCAAGGCCAATGTCAATGGTCTTTGCCTGACTAAATTTGCAGATGATTGCAAATTAGGAGCTGTCAATGAAACCTTCACTGACACAAATGGTCTCCAGGAAGGGCTGACACAAACAAACAGCTGGTGTCAGAGCCATGGACTAAAACTAAATGCCAAGAAATGCATAACAGTATTCTTCTGGAAGTCATCCACCTCCGGTAACTATAATATTGACAACACACCCCTTAGAGTTGACCTAGTAGTCAGGGACTTAGGGAGGCACATCGACAGTAATTAGCCTTTGACCACCATGTGTCTACAGTATTGAGAAAATCATTCTGTGTTGCGCAACTTATAAACAAAGGTATGGAATCTAAGTCCAAGGAAGTCATTGCTCCACTGTATTCGACATTTATCTGACCTATGATTGAGTATAATGCCCCCTTTGGTATGTACCTAACCAGGCATATCCAACAATTGGAATGTCCACAGAGATTCCTCACTAAAAGAATACAGGCTGTAAGCAACATGTCCTATGCAGACCGCCTCAAGGCCCTTTCCCTGTATTCTGTCTCCTACAGGCACATGCAGTGCTATGTTATTCCATGACTTTTCCTTCTGTTAGCCATTTTGTCTTCCTCCTCCTCCTCTCACAGACTCCTCAAGTCAATAATGTTTCCCTATTCTTCTCTCTGTTGGCACCTGTCTTTCAAAAAAGATCTCTCTAATAGATTCTTCTCCCTCAGGACTCCTACACTGCTCTTTGGGAACACATTTGTCAGGATATCTACATTCCTCCCTATAACCTTGCTTTCTTGAGTCAGCCATGTTTTCATGCTTGCTATGGTTTATCACTGGTACCACTTCTTACTCTTCTTTTAACAGTCATTTACCCCTTTCCTCCAGTAATATGTCTGGTCCCATTTTTCCTGCTTGCCCAGGGCCCATAAGATCAACAGTCATGTATTCTGCTGTGCAGTTTAAAGCACTTAATGCATTGCAGCATTTGCAGGGAATCCTGTCTTTCTCCAACCAACAGCAATTTCCCTCCACTACCACACTATTGTATATGGGCACTGCTTCTGCTTCATTCTTAGCAGACAATGTTTTTCTTTTCCAATTAAATCTGAGCATTACCAGATATATTAGGAAGGTGGCTGCTCCTGCTTTTCTTAAATGCCTGGCTGGGCTGTAAGCAGGCTTTTTCATTTCAAATAAACCTGTGGTGCAAACTTATCTAGTATTCTACACCCACAGTTCACAAAGCCCTTCCTGTGTGCTGCAGCATTAGCAATCTGTTTCTTCGGCTTGTAACAATGGCATTTTTCTATTAAGTGTCTTGATCTGTCAGCATTTCCAGTAAAGTCTGGCAGCCCTGAAATGCTATGCGTGTTGTTTATCTAACCAGTCAATTCCTTCTGTTACTTGCTATATCCACTGTTCTATATGTAGTACTGCTTCTTTCCCCTCCAGCCCTTCCCTTAGCCCAATGACTGAAGTTTTTTTTCTGTGTTCTGCACTTTAAATCCTGATGCTTCTCTATTAAAGTTTCTATACATACCTGAAACTTTTTAAATCTCATTTTCATGACAAATAGCTGCGCTTTCCACACAATTAGCCTTTTGCTGCAACATTTGGTGTTGTTTTCTATTGTTGTCCCTAACTTCCCCTACTTTTAAATGTGGGGTCATGAGCACATCATCTCAACATGCCGCAGGATCATATTCACTTTTCCTTCCATTTTTGTGATTTAGAAGCTCTACCAAGGCTGTTTTGCATTCTATACTATGTTAAAAACAATTTCCTCTAGGTATGGGTCATTGAAACCTCCAATCTCCATAGAAAAAATACACTTTTATCATCTGCTAGGCACAGAGCTACTGAGGTAGAAGAATTGTTCACTCAGATACCACCTGCCACCTGTATAAATAAAAAGTTTAATGGGGCATTCTATATGTATATTCTCTTTCCCTGGGGATTGTGCGATTTCAAAGTTAGTATACATATATATATATATATATATATATATATATATATATATATATATATATATATTATTAGGAGGGGGTGTGAGACCACAGTTCCTACCCCTCAAATGGGAGGGTGCAGGAGGCATGCCCCTCTGCGAAAATATTTGCTGTTGGTTTAGCTCACTTTGGGGGAAACCTCAGAGCATATGCTCAATGTGTCAACAGTCCTTATTTTAACATCAATTCATCAATACTCAAATGTCAACATTGCATCAATACAACTACAAATGATACATCCATACATAAATACATGAAGAGGCACAGCACCAAGCCTTTAGGACTATCTGTCTTTAAAAGAGATGTTTAAGTCTCTTTCTACCTCAGTCAAAATTATAATGAAAGTTTCATTAGCTTCTGCAGAACAATTGATTTAAAAACGAGAGTAAAGTGTGTCATAATGTAGCAAATTCAGGAAAATACTAAGTTTAAGTGAAGGTTTATATAATAATAGTGGACAGTGGAGACATTACATGGTTTTAAAAGACTTAATACTTCCATATCAAATATTTTGCTGCTGAATAATAGGATACAGTACTGAGGGTGGGACAGATCAAAAGGACTGACTTAAATTGTGGCTCAGCACCAAAGGTGGTATCTATTTCGAGAGTGAACAAATTTTTTATGCATGTTTTCTCTCCATCTGCTCCTGCTGTCCATTGAACTATAACCGTAGGTGCTGCATGTTGGTGGATTTTGCAACATCAAGACAACAGCATGGCTGACATCCATCAAACCATCAAAGGGATTTTTTGTTTAAGCTCTACCATTCTCTGCATATGCCAAGATGACTGAAAGGGGTTGGCACACCAATAAGGCTTTTTCTGCCTTTCCATGTGTAACATTGCTCCTAAAAGCCTCATAGTCAACTTAAAGGTGTATCAGATACACCCCAATAACCCTCCTATTAGGAGAAGCAAAAGGCTAAACCTTGTCATTTCCTGTCTAACCTAGCCAGTATTTTTGCTCTCCGGGTCACTGTTTAAACTCAGATAATATGGATGGATCCTGCAACAGTGGACAAATGTAACTCTGGTTACCCATTAAGCCCATGAAGTCATCAGTGAAAAGTTTAATTTTTGGAAACCAATCTTAGATTAAGGTATTATTCAGTTATAATATCTTACATTACAGTTTTTATAAAGACTGGAATTGGTGTCAGGAGAAAGTCATGCTAGCTACCACATCCTGACTTAAATGGGATAAAGTGTCCATGCTGCCACTGTGGGCAAAGTGTAAAGAGCTTTTATATTGGATATAAATGTATACAGGGCACTAAATATGGGTGCTCTTGTTCATAGGTAGTTTCATTCTTAGGGGTCAAATGCATTTTCAAAGTCATCAAAGACAAGAACAGTCAAGGACTTTATACTGTGAAACATGAAACCACTTAAGTGACAGCTTGGATGTAATTTTCACATTTCCAATTTATCTAGACCGCTCAGTGAAGGTAGAACCTTCTGGTGCATCTGGGTAACTAAAAGCATAGGAATATAACTTACTACCAGTGAGAATGAAGGCAATAGCTGATGGCTGGGGACTGAGGAGAGGTATTTGGCTTAGGGAAGATTCTAACAGGGGACATGCCTATCAACGTAAATGTTTATTCTGAGGCCATAAAAGTGATGAAAAGGAAGGCATGTAAGATAGGAGAACTTTCCTGGTAATCCATTGATTACTGAGTACTGGCTAGAGGGAACTGAAGCTATTGCCTTCTCAGTTTACTCTGCAGTGATATAGAGAGCCAAACATGTCCTTGCAGTACTTTCAGTAAAGTTATTTTCCCTAGTACAGATGAGAGGTAAGTAACAAGAGATCCTTTTAGGGTGTTTTAGTTGGGCAGCCACAGGATCATTCAAAAGAGAATGGGATAGGTGTATAAATGATGATTGTGACAGTATGGATGGAGGGAAAGGGATGTTTAATGTCCTTGGTTGTTTAACAGGCTTAATGTATCCTTCTGTACCAAGAAAATATTTGATAACATAATGCAATTTAACTTCATTGTGTCCACACAGAAGAAAAGGCCCAGCTGATTGTACTCTTCCCAGCTTCTCATTTGTAGTGCTGGCTGTGATGACCATGCCCTGGCCCAGCAATCAAGGAGCCTCAATCCTCACCACTAACACCAGGGAGGTTGTCTCATATATGAGGAAAGAATAACAAATACACACAGTAAAGTACAATTTCCCTTAAGTGCACACAGAGGTCATGGTCAGTCTGGGGCTGGTTGCTCCCTTGCTCTCCGGGTCCCCAATAAGACTCCCCACTGGCACAGCTATAAGGTCCAGATCTCAGCCTAGCTGGCAAGCTAACCTCCAGTACCCTCTTTGTCCCACCAGTGCTTCATGTCCCTGCCCAGGTCGCTGACACACCACACACACTTTGAAATAAGTATTTATACAACTTCACAGACACTCTTGGGAAAGTCTGACACAGATTCTCCAGCTGTGCCCCTTTACCCAGACTATATGGTAGTAATTTCGGCCACCACCAGCTAATACTTATCAGCTACCCAAAAGCCCTTAAAAGGGTATACAATTATTGCTGTGCAATATTATTATCCAATTGGTAATGTGACTATTCGGTCTAAGGCTTATTAGAGTGGCTTTTTACAATAAACTCTATAAATATGCAATATACTCTAGAGCTTACTTATCTCTACACAAACCAGCCACAGGTAAAGGTTTTTAAAAAATATTTAATAACAAGTAATTAAAAATACAAGACAATACTACTACATCACAGTGATATCTAAGAGTTCAGAGATCACACAGAAACTTAAAACGATGCAGTAGGAAAGTTCAGATATAACAGAAAAACAGTTGTCTTTCTTCTATGTTCCTAGCTATTACTACAAGAAAACATATTTCTAAGACACTACTTACATAAGACAACAGGCAGAGTGCTGATAAGTTTGGTATCAAGATCAAAATGCTCCACAGTCTCTCAATGAACAATAGTTTTGTAAACTAATTAACAAACATCTTTGTTAGGCCCTCCCAAATTACATCATTTTGACACTTTGGTTTTCCCAGTATTCAGATTACATAATTTTGGCACTTAGTCTGGAGTTCCCAGGCAAACAAACTGCATTATTTAGCAATCTAAAACCTGCTCGGGAAACTACAACAATAAAAGACATTATACATGTACACTCTAGCAATTATTCCTTAAGTTAAGACAATATAAAGAATGTGTTCAGCCAGCCGCTTTGACACCACTATTTAGATAATTTTAATTCAAAGAACATTTGAAATGCATGGCTTAGTTTTCCTTACAGCAGATGGCAATGTTGCTGCAATCGTGAAGTTCACATTTTCCAGTGTTTTCTTTCATTTAAGAACACAAGCCTGTATTTTACATTTATATATATATATATATATATATATATATATATATATATATATATATATACAAATGATAGAATTATGTATCAAATTCTATTTGACTAGACTGGCAGCCTTTGCCCATCTTCCCATCTCTTCCCCCTCTCTCTAGCACTAGGAGTCAAGGGCATCTGCCAGTAACCCTTGGTAAGATCAATGGTTGTAAGATACTTAGCCCCACCCAGCTGCTCTCAGGCTTCATCTGTCCTAGGCATGGGGTAAGTATCTGACTCTGTGTGACTATTTAATTTCCTGTAATCCACACAGAACCTGGTGCTGCCATCCTTCTTTGGCACCAACACCACTGGGGATGCCCAGGGACTGTTGGACTCTTGAATCACCCCTAGTTCCAATATCTCCTGTACCTCTTCCCTCAGAGTCTGTCTGACACTCTCAGGCACCCTATAAGGGGCCTGCCTAATAGGCCTTTGGGGTCCTGTATCCACCTGATGCTGCACCAGGTGGGTGCTCCCTGGATTCCCAGTGAACATGTTCCCAAATTCCTGCAACACTGTTTGGATTTCTCAAGCCTGGGTAGGAGATAGCTGATGGGACATTGCTACCCCTACCACCGAGGTGTCAGCCCGAGCCTCACTCAGGAGATCAGTCCCCGGATCTCCCTCAGACTCCTCCTGCAATCTACTGCAAATGCTCAGCAGAAGGGCCTCCCTATCATGGTTAGATTTCATCATGTTATCATGGTACAGTTTGTGCCTCTGCCATCTGCCTAGTAGTTCCACAATGTAGTTAACATCACTTACCTTTCTTACCACCTTGTAGGGTCCCTTACAAGCTGCTTGCAGCTTGTGTCTGACAGGAATGAGAACCATTTCCTGCTGCCCCACAGCATATTCTCTAGCTCAAGCATTCCTATCATACTACACCCTTTTCTATTGTTGGGCTTCTGCCAGGTTCTCCTGGGCCAAGCCCATGAGTTTCCTGAGCCTTGTCCTGAGGTTTAGGACATATGCCACAACAGACTCCTTGTGAGACTCACACTCACCTTCCCACTCATCTCAAATTAAATGTAGAGGTCCCCTCACCCTATGTCCATACAGCAACTCAAAGGGTGAAAAACCTGTGGATTCCTGAGGAACCTCTCTTTAAGCAAACAACAGATGGGGCAAATATTTGTCCCACTCTCTCTTAAACTGATCTGCAAATGCCCATAGCATAGACTTGATTGTAGAGTTTAACCTCTCAACAAGACCATTAGTCTGTGGATGGTAGGGGGTGGTCTTCATGTGCTTCACCACACAGGACTTCCACAGTACAAGCCAGCAGGTCTGACATGAAATTGGCACCTCAGTCAGACAGTATTTCTTTTGGGAAACCTACCCTGCTGAAAATCTCTAACAAAGCATTTGCCACCTTCTCTGCCTCAATGGAGGACAAAGCCACTGACTCAGGGTATCATGTAGCATAATCCACTACCACTAGGATAGACTTTTTCCCTGTAGAACTTGGGGTACTCAGAGGACCCACAATATCCATAGCTACCCTCTGAAATGGCTCCTCAATCACAGGCAAAGGCATCAAAGGAGCTCTCACCTTGTCTCCTGCCTTGCCTACCTTTTGGCACTGCTCACAGGTCCTGCAATACCCTGTTACATCTCTGGAAATTCCAGGCCAATAGACGTTTTGCATAATACACCTCTTTGTACGTTTTATGCCCATATGACCTGCAAAGGGAATATCATGGGCTATGGCTAGGAGTGCCAGATGGTAGGCTCTAGGCACTACCAACTGCTGTACTCTCTCACCTTATAGCCCTCCCTCAGGGGTCCACTGTCTGTATAGTAACCCTTTGTCTCAGTATACAGATTCCCCCTTCCCTTAAGGATCAGGTGCCTCCCCAGCTACCTGCCTCAGGCCTTGCAATGTAGGGTCTGAGAGCTAAACCTGTCTAAACTCTCTCATTGTAACCATTCCCAGCTCCTCTTCCACTGGAAGTCTTGCATCCTCTGACAGTGGTGCCTCACTGTCAGCCTGGGTACTACTACTCACCTCTACCTTTGCAGTTAAACTGTCCGAGGGAACATCAGTACCCACAAGCAGCTGTGGCTCACTTTCAGTCTCACTGCTACAGAGTAACTCCCTCCCTCAAGTAACCACCTCTCCAGTCCTGGCTGCAAGTATGCAGTCTGTCTGGGTCTCCCCCAGGCTACCAGACCCACATAATTGTCTCCTAGCCTGACCGTATGTAACTGCATAAGTACATGGTACTGTCTCATCCAAATCCTTCCCTCTCAGGACATCTGCAGGATGATGGTTACATACCTCTGTTGTCTCAAGACAATCTATTGTTGGCATTTTGTCTTTCTCACTTACTGGCTCCCTCATTGGTTCCCCACCTTGCCTCCATGGACACCTGTATGCCACATGGCCACACTGGTTGCATTCAAAACATTTAACCCTAACACCTGGATGTGTACCTGGACTAGTGGCTTCCCCTGCTACAGGCATATTCTGTTGTCTGTGCTGTCCACCATGGGTTCCTTTAGACCCATGAGCAGTACTGGGGGTCCCCTTCCTGTGCATGGCTGCCCTGCTTGCCAGGTGTAGGTCTCCCTTCTTCCTCAACTCATCTGAAGTAGCACATTGTCTATCAGCTAACCAGATCCTCATGTCCTCAGGCAAAGTGCTAAGGGCTTTTTCCCCCAACAAAAGGTCTGCTAGCCCTTCAAAAGTGGTAACCTGACATCCACTCACCCAGCAGTTCAGCAACATATTCACATACATTTTCATCTGCCTTGCATCTATGCTCAAAAAACTTTTTCCTATACATTTCAGGCATTAGCTTAAAACATTCTAACACAAATTTGTTTTACAGCAGTATAATCAAAACAGACAGAGTCAGGCATTTGTGATATACAAGTTACAGCTTTCCCATGGAGTAAGGGGGGGTCAGGAACCATACCCACAGCTTTTGGTCAACAGTATACTGTTTGCATACCCTTTCAAACATGTGAATGAAGCTATCAAAATTATTCCCCTCTTTAAATTGCGGAAGAAATTTTCTGACTTGTTGTGCTTCTGGGGTCCAGTTACTTCCTTCCCCATTACCTCCATGACTCTGGCGAAGAGTCAGCATCTCCTTTTCATGCTTCCTCTGATGCTTCTTTTTGTCTGCTTCTATCTCCAAACACCTGGCCCCAACTCAAGTCTCTTTAGCTCCAGCTGGATTTTTAAGTCCACTGCAGAAAGGTTGAGCTGTCCATTCTGCGAGGATATTGTATCTCCACTGCCAGTCTGACTGTCCTTCACAGAAAGGTTGAACTGTCCATTCTCTGAGGATATTGTATCTCCACTGCCAGTCTGATCATCCTCCTGGATGCTGTTTTCTGATGCAGCTGTAACCAAGGCTGCAATCAGGTCTGTCTTAGTCAGGTTTCCATGCACCAGTCCCGTAGCCTGGCACATCTCCACCAGCTGGCTCCTTGTCAGCTTTCCATACTCCTCCACTGACATGCTGCCTGCTCACCCTGACTAACTAAGCTAACAAAAGAAATAAAACAATTGTGATCTGAACTCTGAGTATACACTGCATGGCTGATGTAGAGTACAAAACACCTTCAAAGATCACTGTACATAAGCTACAGGATTCAGTCTACCCACACCACTGCAAACCACAAGTGAGGATATCTTATTCCAACCACTGTGAATCACAAATGTGAGGATATCTTATCCCAACCACTACAGACCACAAATGTGAGGATATCTTATCCCAACCACTGCCATCAGAAATGCGATGACCGTGCCCTGGCTCAGCAATCAAAAAGCCTCAATCCTCACCACTAACACCCGGGAGGTTGTCTCATATAAGAGGAAAGGATAACAAATACACACATTAAAGTACAATTTCCCTTAAGTGCACACAGAGATCACAGTCAGTCTGGGGCTGGTTGCTCCCTTGCTCTCCAGGACCCCAATAAGACTCTCCACTGGCACAGCTATAGGGTCCAGATCTCAGCCTAGCTGCCAAGCTAACCTTCAGTACCCTCTCTGTCCCACCAGTGCTTTGTGTCTTTGTCCAGGTAGCTGACACACCACACACACTTTGAGATAAGTATTTATACAACTTCACAGACACTCCTGGGAAAGGCTGACACAGATTCTCCAGCTGTGCCCCTTTAACCAGACTATAGGGTAGTCATTTCTGCCACCACCAGCCAATACTTATCAGCTACCCAAAGGCCCTTAAAAGGGTGTCCAATTATTACTGTGCAATATTATTATCCAGTTGGTAATGTGACTATTCAGTCTAAGGCTTATTAGAGTGGCTTATTACAATAAACTCTATAAATATGCAATGTACTCTAGAGCTTACTTATCTCTAGATAAACCAGCCACAGGTAAAGTTTTTTAAAAAATATTTAATAATAAGTAATTAAAAACACAAGACAATACTACTACACCACAGTGATATCTAAGAGTTCAGATATCACACAGAAATGTAAAACAATACAGTAAGAAAGTTCCTAGCTATTTCTACAAGAAAACATATTTCTAAGACACTACTTGCATAAGACAACAGGCAGAGTGCTGATACGTTTGATATCAAGATCAAACTGTTCCACAGTCTTGCACCGAACAATCGTTTTTTAAAGTTACTAACGAACATCTTTGTCAGGCCCTCCAAAATTACATCATTTGACACTTAGGTTTTCACAGTATTCAGATTATATCATTTTGACACTTTGTCTGGAGTTCCCAGCCAAACAAACTGCATTATTTAGCAATCTACCACCTGCTCAGGAAACTACAACAATAAAAGACATTTCACGTGTACACTCTTCAATTATTCCTTAAGTTAAGACAATAGAAATAATGTGTTCAGCCAGCTGCTTCGGCACCATTATTTAGATAATTTTACTTCAAAGAACATTTGAAATGCTTGGATTAGTTTTCTTTACAGCAGATGGCAATGTTGCTACAATCTTGAAGTTCACATTTTCCAGTGTTTTCTTTCATTTAAGAACATAAGCCTGTATTTTACATATATATATATATATATATATATATATATATATATATATATATATATATATATACAAATTATAGAATTATGTATCAAATTTTATTTGACTAGGCTGGTAGCCTTCGCCCATCTTCCCCCAATCTTCACACTGGTACAGTAGTCTAATTTTACAGTACTGTACTTCATGCATTGCAAAACACTTCAAAGGTGGATGGCAATCAGTACTGTTTAACTAAGCATAGTTCAGAATTTACAGTATTGACAGCATCCTGTGATTAACCTGCTAGAATGTGAAGCACCCAGTAGGAATTAAATTCAATGAGTATGTATAAGCTCCAGTCTAGTCTGCCAAGTTAGAGTGATTTTGCACCTGTGCACCACAATTACAGGCAGGCAAAGATGAATTCCCTTACCATCACTTTAGAAGAGCATTACTACTCATGTTACCATCACACTTCCTAAAATCTGTATTAAAATTCTCCCATGTCAGAAGAAACTAAGTAACAAAAGGTCTTTAGTGCTATTAAAATGCCCAGTTTTTCCAAATTTATTTGAGACAAGTACCAATCAGCCTCAGAGCTTCACCACTTTAATCAATATGCTACCAGTAATTAGACTGTACTATTTTATAACATCCAATGTATTACTGTTAAGATCTCTGCCTATAACTGAATGCTGCTCTGCATTTGTTAAAGACCAAACACAATCCCCAAAAATCCAAGTTTAAAAAGTCTGGAGAACCTGCACTAAATCTGAAAATGGACACAATGCATAAACATTATACCTGCTGTGGTTACCTCGTCAAAATGCCTGCATGTTCAAGTGAAGAAAATGTACTACTTGTTTTTAAGGTTGCAGACTTCATTTAGCAGTTCTGGCCAGCTTATCCATCTTACTTTTATATTTTTTCTTCTTTCCCATTTGTCTCACTACCCTATACTCAATATCACACACCTTATTAGTGTAAGTAGCCTGTATATCTAGAACTTCTAATTTACTTGGAAAATACAGCACCTCCTTCTGTTATATAGTAACATTTATATCTATTCTTTTATAACGCAAGAAAACTCCACTACTTCCAATATTTCTCCACAATGTTTCCATCTAACTGACTATTCACAGCTTGACCCTCCACTTTCTATACCCTACCAAATTCTCAACCATTGCCTCATTCCCTCCATTTCCTCTATCCCTTTATTATTTTTCTGAAAGCTGTAGTGCCTTACCCTCCCCAACCTCACTCCTAGTCTAGGTCCTGAAATAACAACTTTTCCATCATTACATCATCTCCTTTATTGCCTTCAGTCACATATAAAGAAGGTTCAGACTGATGACTTGGTTTAACATGCTTTGTACATAGCATGATTTTCACCAAGCTCTCCTAAATGCCCAGACTGAAAACAAGCCTCACACTTCACTGTATCAAATCCAAAACTTATATGAAAGAGAGTGCTGCACTTTTGGTAAGATTTGCATGACCTAGATAAAACAATATAGATCTACCATGATCCAATTGAATTGTTTTCAGCTGTACAATATTACCTCCAAAGTTTCACCTTCAAACTTCAGTGGTCCATGCAGACATGTAAATCACTGCGGATACCTCTTCTGCAGTCATAATTGTAAGTCATTCCTATAATCATTGTAGAAGTGTTTGCAATCTCACTGTCTTGTTAGTCATTAACAAAGTAACTGTCTGCATCTCTGGGTATGTCAGTAGTATGAAAACAATATCAGCAAGCAGGCAATGCTAAAATACAAATCCCAAGACCTTTGCAATACAGAAAATATTTTAAAGGAAGCACCAGTCATGTTTTCATGCCCAGTGTGAATGACATCAGTTTTTAAAACCATCAGCTGAAATAGAAACATTTTAAAACAAATTTCCACTCAAAGTGGGCTTCCTGCCTTCTCCTTTTCTGCAACTGAACAGCAACCTCTTAGCAGACTATTCAACTATCCTGGACATCTGCAAAATTTTATCTAGCAGACAATGCATGAACTAATTCCCAGGCATTTTAAGAAACAATGTAAAGTGTCACTATCTGACCTTTTAGATCTATTTAAAATCATATAGTGAAAGTGATTAACAATGTTTAACCATTTACACTTCTTCCGGAGTTGCAAATCAAATGCATAGACAGTTACTTTAACAATAACCATCAAAAATAGATATACAGTGAACTCTGTATTTAGATCATACTCAACAAATGAGTCAAACCAGACCGACAAGTCAGACTAATCACAGTATAAGAAATGCAGGAGAAAGGTGAGACAGATTTGTATGGCATAGATCCTGCTGAAAAAATAACTAATTTATGAACTCACAGGTAAAACTATGCTTAAGAGAATAATGTTCTCAGATAACTAATTGCTGCATTTGAAGATGTATTTTGTTAAACCATGCGTCTTTAAGTTTGTGGTAGATTTGCCTTAGGTGAAAGAACTCTTCCAGTCATGTTGCTTTCTGGTACAACTGGTATAATGAAGTCAGTGATTCTTGAAGAACAAAGAACCTTCTGAAAAGAGGAACCCATTCTGACATGATTTTGAAATAACCCCCGCAAATTAAGAATTAAACTAACTTCTTAAGTACTGTAGAGATGCATCAGGATGGTGGCTGGAGGGATAGATAATGCATTGCAATCTTTAAAATTCTCATTTTATTATTTGTAGTGAATAAGGACTCAAAGCAAGGTCAAACTATTTGCAAAATTAAACTATGTAACTTGCCCTGTCAGCAAATAGAGTTCCATTACTAAACCTCAAATGTCTAAAAGTCTAAAGCCGATGAACCACAGCACTAAAAATAAATATCTGATACATGGAAGGGCAAAAACTAAATACTATGATCATTTTTCAAGGGGCAAGCTCCACTAAAGTTACATATGGCATCTCCATGGTTGCAAATGCAATCGCTGCCTGTGCATATATGAAAGGCAGTGATTTACAATGGCAAATAGTCACTGACAGTTTACTCCTTAATGACTTACAACTCAAGCTCCTGATGCTCAGGGCAGAGGAATCCAGTGACTGAATAGAAGCCATAAAAATAGACAGATGAAGTATCATAACAAGTTTCATTTTTTTGGTATAACAGTGGAGACAGTATCTCTTCCGCTATGAGTAGATGAAGATTAACTTGCCAAGGACTGGAATCCCTGAACAACACCCCCCACCCCAAAAAAAACTTGTTAAAGTATTTTGCAGTATGGCAAAACCTAAATATACCAACTCAACATTTCACCAACTCAAAGAAGGTGGAAATTCCCACCAAAAAGACATCACTGCTGGCACAACTCACCAACAGTGATTTCCTGTGAAGAAACTTCAATCATTGGCAGGTTGAATTCCAAGAAAATGGGGCTTGAGGATTCAGTCTTTGTCCACCCATAGGTAAATGGGAGATATCAGATATGTCTGTGGAAATGGTGGGATGGTTGCTTCTCTTCCCACATTTTTGTGTGTACTAAAAATGTAATATCTGATTTCCATTATGAAGGAACAAAGACAGTGCAGAAGAGGAGGATTTTTGTAACATGCAGACTAATCACTATTGTCTCACTATACCTCCAGTACATTAATAGTTTTGTATGTTACTACAAGATGATATTGCTCATTCAGAATAAGAAAACCCACTACAGCCTGCCAAAACATAACCTTAGTAAGTGCTGAATAATTTTCATATGGGAAATCAAAGTCGGTATTCTAATTTTGTCAAAAGAGTTTTTGTGCTGCTACTTTATCAACCATAAATACAGCTGTGCACATGCACATAAATATAGGCACGCAGACACACACACACACACATACACACACACACACACACACAAAGCACACATTATTTTATTATGACAAGGTTTAAAATTGATGCGCATCCTTTATTATAACTGAGCATTGTTGTTTATTTTATTGTTTATTTTAATGCAAATTAATGTGCATACAGATCACATGCAGAGTTTTTGAGAGATAAATATGCGCTCCTTGGGACCCTAGGAAGTCAGTGTTTGCTTTCAGAAAGTCCTTTGTGCATTATAACATTAGCAATTTTGCCCTTAGTTCCAATTCTTAACTGCGTTATGGTGGTCTCTAAACGTATTATAGCCTTAGAAGTAGCTAAGAATGTGACTTGCTTACAGTTTGCATTATTAAATCAGCTCTATTAGTGTATCCCAAGGGTGGAATAATAATTTGCTGATGCACCATATTACTGTATACCAGATCTTATTACCAGTTTGATAATTCAAGGTTAAAAGGTTACAGCATTTTGCTGGAATATGTGAGGTGGAAATGAAGTTTACTTCACAGAAGGTCGATTGTGTTTCATTCCATCTAACTGCAGCTAAGGAAACTTCTTACGCTGTTCTTTAGTACTGAATTTGCTAAAAGGAAGATCCTAATTATTAACCTGAGCAGAGCCCTATTCCCTAGGGGGTTCATTAGCAAGGTGTTGCAAAAGGCAATGCATCCCATGTTATTCTTTGCCTGAATGAAGGCAGTAAATGAAAATGAAGACAGGTTGACCTTGCCTTTGTTGTTAACATTTTACATTCTTAATATTGGCCAAGGAAAGACACAATCAGCATGTAGCTAACACTTATGTACTACCGAAACGATTCGCCAACATTACATCAAATATTTACATTGCCGAGAGCTACAAGCAATTACAAGCTTACAGAGTTAGTGCTGAAGGAAACATTGAGTAATGAGCAGGTTCTAATTACTAAACAGGAACAGACATACATTTTGCACATCCTTAGAGATCTCAGGGCATCCCATTGTACTGTGTGTGAACAATTCATCTGGTGGGAATACATTAACTTACTAAAATGAATTACTTTTAAAGTGTCAAATGGAAGTAATTACCAGTTTATGCAGTAAAGTGCATAAAATATTTTAAAAGTAAAATTTAAATGCTGCGCCTGTGTGAGGTTCTTTGCAAAAAAAAAAATCACATTTCGCATATTTTCACATGACTGGGTTTATATCAAAGCCTAAATATCAACATGAATGATTGTTAGGTATTCAGGTGAGACGTACTGTGATTATAGAATAAGACATGGTAAATGTATCATTTACCTTTACTTCAAACAATGAAATATAAATAGTTACATTCAGTTGGTAGATGCAGAACACATGCTATAACTAGCTGATCTAATTCCATATTGTTTGGACAAGGTAATACATTATTACAAACAATAACTTTTTTTTAAACAACGTGTGTCCTTTACATTTGCCCTATACATTCCTAAATTGCATGAGTGATTTTTATCTTGGAACCTAATCTTCATTATGATCATCTGCCATTATTTCCATGCAATAATGTTTTCCTGGCAGTTTGGCTTAGAGGATTAAGGGTTTGATCAGCTACAGAGCTTATTCCTTAGTCATAAGTGTGATTTGGTCATGTTGCATTTGCCTACAAGAAGATCCTTGGCAGGTATTTTATCAGACAGTGCTACCTGAAGAGAAACAATTAGCTTAGTGGCTTTACCTGGTTAATAATAGATAAATAAATCAACACTACTACAAAATGTTTTCCATATATCCTGCCCACAGTATGTTTTCAAATCTTATCTTTATTCACATTCACATACCGTTTTTGTTGAAACATGGTAACAATTTGGGCTTAGTGGATTAAACTTTGGAACATAAAGGTTTCCATCATGCCCCCAGCCTGACTCCTTTCCTTAAAAAGCGGCATACTAAGCACTTCTGGTTTCTTTTAATATAATTTCTACTCCATATAATGCTAAGTTTTGCTGCCATCTCTTGTGCTCTCTGTATCCTGCCTATGTCCCTACATGGATAAGGTTTTCAGAACTACAAACAATACTAAAGATATGGCTGGACCAGTTGTCTGTATGATGGAACAATAATTATTGTTTTATACTACCAGTGCTTCCTTCTGTGCTTACCAGTATCCTCCCAGGATTCATTGCAGCTTTATTACATTGAGGTCAAATGATCTAAATATAAATAATCAATCTTCCCATATCCTTTTCCTTTTCATTGTTGCTTTTATCTTTCAACATTTTGACTCCCATTTCCCTTGTTCTTCTGTTTAAGATTATTCTTCTACTGTTGAAAAGTCTCTTCATATTCTTCATTATGAATTTTTAATTTACCTTTGTTATGACATTGAGAATGATTTGTCTCAGTACTGACCCATTGATGCCACACTGACCATTATACATTTACTTAAGTGAACTCTGTTTGCTCTGACCACCTGCTTTCTGCTGTTTTGGAAATAACATTTTGTGTAGTACTGTGTAAATAGCTTGATAATTTTATATAAGGGATGGCCATAGCCTCTTTTTGATCTCTTGTCTTAGTTATTCTGTCAAATAACTCTTTTAGATTATGTATTGCATTTTGTCCCACTCTGATTTAGATGATATGACCTTCATAGTCTGAGTTCATTTTTTGCCCTTTGCTTCGATGGTGTCATAGATCTGTCATCATTCTTCTCCACTGGTTAATCTGTTATGTTACACGCCCATCTTGTTTTTGTCTTTTCCTTCTTCAAGGTAGAGGATATTTTACAAGGCCTGTGTGGACTGTGCTTCCATTTTCAGTCATGTATGTGGCCATCAGTACCTCACCTCTGGAATATACTTGTGGTTAGTTAGTAAAAGTTTGGTCTATTGCTTGACTACCCTCTTAATAGTGCCTACAGAACTGAGTTACAAGCACAGCAGTCACATCATACAGACCCATGCACTCCACAATGCAGTCCAGACATTTCAGAACAGTACAGCTGCTGGTATATGAGCCTTTAATGGCCTTGCTTCATTCCTTTTTTTACCTCCTTAGCCTTAGTGTAAAGCCCCACTACATGAGCAGTAATACAGCTAACCTTTCTGTGTTGCTGTACTGATCTCTTACTGGCTCATTGTTCTCTTCCATACTGTTGTTATTACTGCAGGCTCTCATACATGGCCTTAATTCTACTTTTTTCAGACACTTTGTTCTCTGATGAGCTGCTTAAATGCTGAAGTGCAGGGCTACTGATGTCTTAAAGGTGTATTTCTGAATAATTTATGCATATGTCATCTTCTACTGTGTTTTTCTGATATACAGTTTTATGCATCTAAACTCACCAGCAAAACTGTGTTATACCAGACAACAGGAATATTTATGCCTTTTTTTGACAAAAATTGGCTTTATACCAGTTTAAATGGGCAACACTCACTGTCTCTCAAAGACATTATGATAAAAGAATGAAAAAAAGTATTCATTCTAAGTATTTAAAGAAGCACTTTTCTTTTTTTTTCTTGACCTTGTAAATAATAATGGACCAAAACCCATTTTACCTCAGAAACCTAAGCAAATAAGTATATTAAAATGTAGAAATGGAAAATACGGATAAATGTAAGAAATAATATTTCATGACATACAGTGAATAATAAATTAAAGTTTACAGGTATTATAATACTAGATCTGCAAGAGTGGATTCATCCATTGTAACTCATACAACTAAGGCCTTAGGCCTGATCAACAAATCAAAGATTCACAGGCTACTTAGCATTTCCTTCATCTTTGTAATACACTACATTGCCCTCCCTCTATAGAGCTGAAGTTAGTCATGGGGAAGAAAAAAAGATAAAGACACATGAAACTTTTTGGTCTAGGCAGAAGAAGGTGGTTAGGAACTGCTGCAGAGAAATAACTCACTTTTAGATGCTTAGAGTAGCACATAATAAGGGCCTGCCCATCATCTGAAAATCATAGGACAGAGGCCCAAAGACTTCCAAATGAGTGGACCCCAGGAGGTCATGCAATTAATAATAGTAGCCTAGCCCAGAAGGCACATCTGATGTGGAGATAAGATCCACCATTTAATGGTTTTCAAAGATATTCAGTGAAGACCATGTGGCCATGTCACAAATGTTATGAAGGACAATACGAAAATGCTCTTAGTAGAGTGAGATTTAATAACTTCTGGTAATGGCTGATTATATTTTGAATAGTATCATAAAAATATAGAGGAAGGTTAAATTTAGAAACTTTATTGCTCATAGACTTGATGGAGAAGAGGCAAGCAGCTAGTCATCTTTATGTATTTATCTAGGTCTGTCCTTATAATATCTCACTTGATGAAGAACATTTACGAAGGGTAGCAAATTCTTTCTTGGATTAAAATGTACTTGAAAGAATACAGGCAGATCTATATAGTGGTTTAAACTTGAGTCATTTGTAATATTATAAGCTTAAGATAGGAACACTTCTAAGAGATTTTTTTTTCAATGAAAAAAACATACAAGTTGTTTCTGTAGAAAAAGAATGACATTCCCATATCTTTCAGTCTAGAGTAACAGATACCAAGAAAAGCAGTTTCAAGTAAATAACTTTAACTCTACTGCAGTAGATGACTCAAAGGGAGCATATGGCAGTTTTTCAATAATAAATTGCAAGTTCCATTGGTATACTGGGTCTTCCACGAGTGGCCTCAACAAATAAAATCACTTCTGTGGAAGGCTTTTCATGTTTTCAGTGAAGCTTTTTGTCTTGGCCTTGGTGAAAGTTAGAGATAGCAGCCAAAGACCATTTCCAAAGATATCTGTGAGATATTCCAAGACTGTGTAAAATTGATTATTGGCCCTTGTAGTTAGCCCACACATGAAAGCATATCCATTTTTCTGTATATGGGTTTTTGAAAAGAAGTTAGTGTACTGACTACTCATCTGGGAAAGTAAGGCTGGCAAGCAACTGCAGGAAGTAGAGACGTCAAGCAGCAAGCCACAGGGAATAGAAATCAGGATGAAACTTGTACACTGTATAGGTTGGCAGCATTCTATTGGGACTCATGACTAAGGGTTTCTCCAAAAGATGAGACAGAAGAATAAAGAAATAGATATGTTGGTGCCAATAAGAACCTATAATGATGATTTTGGCTTTATGGAGTTTTTCCTTCTGGATGAATTTATTCATCAGAAGAAATGGAGAAAAGTATGGAGGAGCCCGGATGGCCACTTGTGGGCTAAATGTCCCTCATGGGTTTCCTGGGGATGGAATGAAGGTAAAGGGAGAAGACGTCCTTGCACTTGGTATCATCAGGAGAAGCAAATAGGTTTCAGAACAGTTTCCTCATTTTCAGAGGATTTTCCTTGCCACCGAGGAGCTTAAAATGACCCCTATGGTAACATGAAGGCATTTGGTCAGCTTTTCTGCCAAGGAGTTAGACTCCACAGGATATGATTTGCAGCAAGAAAATAATATTTTGATATCACCTGTTCTGCACTCTCACAGTTTCTGACATGGGGCGTAGAACCATTTCCCACTTACTTGTGGATATACCATATCGTCTGCCATGTTATCTGTCTGAATGGTTGAAACTCTTACAGGGGTGGGGGTGGAGTCTTAGAGGGCTTGGAGGGTCAGTACGACTGCTGTCATTTTCAGTATATCAATGAGACTAGAAATTTAAGATGATGTCCAGAGATGTTGAACTATCCACCCATTGAAATGCCACACCAAGCCAGGGCAGGAACATCCATGATGACTTTTGACATAGATGGAAGGGATTGGTAAAGAAAATATATTTTTGGCATCCATCTACCATGTTAAATGGCATTTGCATGCCTCAAAAATGCAAATTTGATTATCCAAAGTATTTGTGTTCTGAGATCATTTAACATGCATGCATGCATGCTTCATTGGGCAACTATAATGCTGAATCCCTCACTTGGAACCATGGGTATGGCTAATGCTATAAGACCCAGCACCATGAGACAAAAGTAAGCTGCAGTCATTGTGGATATGCAAAGAGAACTTTTGTTTGAAGAGTGTGATCTTTGGCTGTGGGGAGTCTTGCTCTACATAAGTTTATGTTCAGACTGCGACGTATAAATGAGAGTAAAATGTAGGCTGTAGTTGTCACATTGTCAAACTCATTGCAGATTAATTATGATTTATGGAAAATAAAACTGGCTGATAAGAGACTTTCTCACCAACACTAAATATTTATAGAGTGGACAGCTATGGGGGCAGTCATTCAGATACACACAACTTTGACTGCCAGTACACAGGAGTGCCTCACAACTACAGACATAAATGCAGGGAACACTATAGTGGATGAGGTGAGATGAAGTAGAAGAATCTGAAATTAATAATGACTGGCTTTTTCTCATTAGTGCAGACATCTCCTGTTTTTTTTTACAATTTTTATATGTAGTTAGGTGTCACGGAGGACCAAAGGCTATATCAAATCTACTTCTGCTCGACAGATTTTGGTTGGTTGTTCCAAAATCATTCTTTGGGTGTGAATCAGTTTTGGTCATCTAGATTTAAGATAGGCCTTAGGTCCATTTACTTTTTGCCAAAAAAAAAAAAAAAAAAAAAAAAAAGAACCAGTGGTAGTATCCATACCCACTTTAGTCTAGTGGGACCTTTTTGTAGTCTACTATGTGAACAAGGCTTAAGACTTCAATTTTTGTCACATTCATTTGACAGAGTGGGGAAGAAAATTGGGGTAGATATAAATAACCTTGCCAATCTGTCCATTGTAATCACCTTCCACAAAGAAATGTGGAGCAACAAGTCACCTCAATCCTGCCTCTGGAGGGGAGCAGCCAGGCATGGCCTCAGGGCTGCTGTTGGCCAGCCACAAGAGCGAATGTCCTTTCTAGAAATTAAATTTGTGTTAGCATTCCTCCCATCCTGTTATTTATTTTGCTATTGTCCACACCTGAAGCATATCTGACATAAGCTCTTCTATATTTTAGACTAAAATTTAACCTACAGTGCTGTTAGAATTTTATTATCTTTCTTCATGATGTCTGTATGTGCCTTTACTTCTGCCCCCCCCCCCCCGAAGAGCTGGTCCCTAGAATAAGGAACTTATGAAAGTTGCTTTGGCATCCCAATAGTGAAGCTGGCCAGTCAGAGCAATGGATGCTGGTTAGTAGCTATTCTGGATCCTACTGCCCAGGCTGAACCTTCAGCAGTAGCATTAGAAGCTATATGAATCATGGCATTTACTTTAATGTCTATCACTTCCGATTCAGACATGAGCTTGTCATTAATTAGTCTGTCTTTTAGGTAGCTGATGGTTTAGTGAATTTCATTAGATACATCATTTTCAAACTCTACTATCTGGACCAGTTAATTAAGAAATCTCAAAGAGAATTTTGAAGTTATATATATATAACACGAGACAACTTATTTAGTGTGTGGTCTGCGGAGATGTGCGGTGTAATAACTGTCTCTTAAGCATCTCCATGTGCCAGAGCATCACATTTAGAACTCCCTGACCAGAAACTCCATTCCCCGGAAGGATGCATGACAGTCTGCCTTTTGGGGACTGGGACTACTGTATCCATGTTCTCCTAGGCATCACTGATAGTAACCTTAAGATATCTGCTAACTGGGAGATTACTCAGTAAGTCTGTTATGCAGGTGGAAATACTTTCTGTAGTGTCCTCTGGGAGGATGAAAAAGCATCAGTTGCTCAGCGTCCTCTCTTATGAATCAACTTCAGTATACAGTACATCATCAAATCTGGGGTCATCAGGGGAGCTGCAGGGGAACCATTGCCTTTGCATCAAGCAAGCCATCAACTGAAGGCACTGTAAATGGGAACATTTGCTTCCCCTTGTGTGCTGCCTTCCTATGAAGCTTTGGACATGCTAAGTCAGAAGAAGAAGATGTTTGTCTGCAGAAATGGTTTGAGGGAGCAGATGAAGTACTTTGGTCTGCCTGCCCTGAATGACAATCTGTAGGGCCAAAGACTCAACAAAAGAAATAGCCAGAGCAGTAGATAAGTGACTGTTTATTTCTGTGCCACCCTTTAACAGAACTTCACATCTTTGGATCTTGCTCTGAATGTCTTCCAATTCCTTATAAATATGTATTCACTTAACAAGGTAAGGTATAAAGCTGACTAACAAGATGTTTAGTTCCACACTTATTTTGTCTCCAAGGACAACTGGATGACCATTATCTTTTAGGTAATCCTAAAAGCACGTATGTACAAAATGCATACTCACATGTAAATAAGTGTCTTTTAGTTTGTCAAGTGCATTGTACAAGAACAAGCCGAATAACTTGGCAAAATCATAATAATGCATTTCATTGCCATAATTATAACTAAAACTTTGAGCACTCAATCCAGCTCTCAAATAAAACCATGACATTCCTTTTATTCATGAATGCCTGTATGCCTGTTATTTTATCTCTTCACACTTGAATCCAGAAAGTTTCGTGTTTCCAAATCTCAGTAAGTTTTCTGTAGTATAAGAGGATGAAAATGGTTCCATGATGATTTGTTTTTCCTTCTGTTGTGCAAATCACAGTAATAAGCTCATAAAATGTGAATGCAGAAATAGTGTATAAAATTCCGTACAAAGATGACTGAAATTAAAATTGCTAGAACTGCAGACAGGAACGTTTGTGTTCTAAAAATGCTGCATAGTCAAATCTGAATTGACAAAATGCTAAACACTACATTCCTCAATGTTGCACTTCAGTGCTGTAATTCAGTTTTAAAACCCCAGCTGCTTTTTGATTGATTTTCATAACTGCTGAGGGCTGTAATACAACCATACAAATATACAATTATGTCACAAGGTTATTGTAATTTGGATAGACTCATATGTGTAAAGTAAAGGCAAGTTCATATTCTTCTAGACTTGGTTAGTAACTTATCAACTGTCCGTGCTTGCCAAGAAATCTCACAACTCTTTCAAGAATTCAGTTAGAGGTTGACATAATTAATCAAAAGTGGATATGCAATTAACACAACCATGTTCTTGGTAATGAAATCAATTAGTTTCTACATCAGAATGAGTGAATATCAATTCTGTTTTAACGTAGAGCATTAAGGAAATGAGATGGCTGTGGAAGTTGTCTAAATGACTAAGTCTACAGTGAAATGTTTTGCTGATAAAGATTCTTAGTTTGCTTTTCAGAGCATGCAGTGAGGGGGGGGGGGTGACACTTTCCCAAATGGTGCACACCACTTTTGATAATTAACAATTTGGTTCTTGCTTTGTATAAATGTGAATTTAAGGATTTCTGCAGTTTACATTGTATTCAATGAAGAATATGAATATGTTAAATAGATTATGCTGAACCTTATTCACTAAAGCATTCATTAAAATGAAATGCCACTTTTTAACATCTATAGGAGACATGTTTTCAGTACTCCCAATCTTTTTTATTACTGTGTTTTAATTCATGTGGTACTTATTTAATTAGATATTTATGGACTGGGATAATGGAGTTAAATCATCTTAAGTCATTGTTAGCTAAGTAGAAGCTAACCTTCCACAGCACAAATTAACACAAGTAGCGGCAAAGTGCTGGTCTCTATGAATTTTGGCCTACATCTGCTATACAGTGTGGTTGCATAGGGTACAAAATAGTGTGGAACTCAGCATATACTGTTCAGTTGATTATGACATAGAAATGAGGAACCTCATGCAAATAAGGCACACAGAGTATGCAAATGACAATGTCCAAAATGGCTGACTAATTCACAAACATAAAATGGGTATGCTAGTCCATGATATTTTGGACATTTACCCATTTTGAAAACTTATATTCATCGTGTACCCGATGGGAGATATGCTAGTATTAGCACCAGCACTAGTGGCTGCCATGCAAAGCCATGCCTGCAGTGTTGTGTATCAAAGCCTTTCGCACCAAAGGAAAAGTTACAGACAGTATCTGACATACCTGGGAGACAACAGACCAGCAAAATGTTGACAGTTTCCTTTAGGACAGGAAGGCTGTAATGGATGAGCTGAACTTCATCACCCACAAGAGTATTTGGAGGGGAGGGTGCATGGTATCCCTATTCCCCTGAATATTAAGGCATGTGTAATCTTAACTATCTTACCTAGAGGAACCTTTCAGCAAATGACTGGGGACACATTTGGGATAACATAAGCATGTTTCACACAAATCCTAAATCAATTTGTTGATATTATGCCACATTGTGTTGTGTAACATACTTGGTTCCACAGAACTGCAGAGGAGAGAATAATTTTACAACATAGCTCATTTTCCTGAGGTTCTGGGAGCCATAGATTTAATACACATTATCATCAAGACCTCACACGATCCAAAGGGCCTGTGATATATGAACAGGAAGGGCAAATGCTCCCTGTACTGCCAGGTACTCTGTAACATCCAGAACACTATTTATAATGTGTCTATGTACCATTTGTCACACATCTGCACTACATCAAAAATTGATTTGAGGGAGGTACTTTGGAAGGCAGTATTTGGAACCAGTAACCTCAGCAGGACTGTGTGACCCCTCATCCTGTACTCCTTGTCACTGTGTAGTTGCTATATATAATCCAGCAAGCCACTGAGAACACTCACTATCTCAAAAATGCTGTGAATAGAAACTGCTTATGCCTGGATTACTGACCAGGATATTTGCTGGTTGATACCAAATATCATATTCATTTCAAGGACAGACTTGTAGTCATGGTGGTGCCTAACCCTCATATCTATGCCCTACAGTGGGTATTGGATGCTGTGTGTACTGGGACAAAGGTAGAGCCCATGAGTGAGTATCAGGTATATAAGTGTAGCTATGGTGGGGTGAAGGGGCAGCTGCAACAGATGCAACGTATTCGGGGGCATGATTTTCAGATACTGATTGGTTTTCAGTGCTGTTGGTATTGCATTTACATTCTGAACAGAAGTGCTTTAGTGCGCCATGTGTGGCATAAACTCTAGCAACTGAATACTGCAAATGTTGCAAGCAGTGAGTTAACAGTTTAAAAATAAGTTAAAAAAAAATCAGGAAGTCCCAGTTCCAGGACATCATAACTGAAGCACTTTAATGCTGTGTGTGTGGACTGTAGCAGCAGTTACTAATGTTTAAAAGGTAAGAAGATTTTTTTTTCACTCCTCAACTTAGAGTAGAATGGGTGCCTGATCAGGGGATGGCACCATATGCCAGACTAGCTAGGTACACCTCTCCTCAGGTTCAGGATATCTGTTATACCATGGTGGCCTCTGTAATGGTAGATGTGGGTGACACCTCCCCCTCCAGTGTTGCAGACATTACCAGTGTTTTATCAAACAGACTGTGCCACTTGCATGTTGTTATCATTGTCAGCTAGGGTCTATATTAAATTGTCGTCCACTTAGGTTGTCAAACACCTAAACGTCGACTACTTAAAATAGCGAATGGCAGTTTCGACACAGGAAAACAAGTCATTTGGCCATTACGGGGATTTTTCCCTGTGTATAACGTAGAGCGATCTCGGAGTTGGTATATTTAGTTAGGGGATGTGTGTGTGGGCACAGCCCCCCACATCGGGGGGTGTAGGGATCAAAGCCCCCCATTTGATTTCTGTTTAAATTTTTTTTTACTTTGGCCAACGGCTTTCTTTCATTTTGTGGAAAGTAACATTCGCGATTTTAAGTTGTTGACGTTTAGGTGTCGACGTTTAGGCATTTGACAACCTAAGAGGTTGATGATGAATATAGACCCGTCAACTACAGGTGCTCTGCTGACATCAGCCCTATATTGACCTGTTGTGCAGTGCTTTCCATGAAGCCAGGGACACACATATGAAACAATGGACTCTCCATTCACAAATGTGCCCCTGTATATCCTGTGTCATGCATACTACTGCCCAGTAAAATACAGTAAAATCATACACAGACAGTCACATGTTATCATGCAGACTGTTGTTGATGCACCCCAGAGGTGCATGGAAGAAGTGATATGCAAGTGAGTCTTGGTCAGTCCTTTCCCATGAATATATGGCAGAGTGGTGTATACTGTACTACAGTGGGTATTACTAATCTGGTGTTTCCTCTACTGACATATTGGTAGTTGGTGCCAGCCCCATTTCCAACAAACAATCCATCTCCAGATATGAGAGTGCACTTCCCATGGTCAGAGAGTGAGACTAAAATCTCCTCAGCCTCAGTGAGTCATTCAGTGTCAGTGGTTCACACCCTGTAGTGGACTTATATGTTACAATGTGCTGCACATTTGTCTTTGCATATAGTATCATTTCTGTAATGCTTCATCACTTATGTTTGGGGAAACTCTTATTGCCACCCACAACATTCGCTTAGCAGTTTCTGACAAATCTGGTCACAACAATGCAGGTCTGCAGTATGTTTGCCCAGGTGGTGCATGACATCTGTGTGAAGGACCTAGACTAGCATTTCATTCTCATGGTTACTAAACATTTTCAGACCTTGTCTTCCTTTGATGACCACACCACTAAATGTATACCTGTTGGTGAAAAATGTCAGTTGCTGTGTATGGTGTGCTGTGGGATGCCCACACTTAGACTACAGCTATCAGCTGCAGTTAGTGCTATGTCTAGCCTTCCACACAAATTTATGTACTATAGCTACGGCCACAGCCTCCTCTCCTTTGTGCAGCTGGATATCCGCTTCATTAACACTATGCATATTCTTCCCTCTCCCATTTACGTAGTACTGTAGCCGAGCCTAACATTTATCCTGGACCTCATACTTCTTGCAGCATGTTATTCACAAGGTTTTTATTGTACATGGTTGGCCTCCCTACAGACTCAGGCAAATGGTACAGTCTCATGCCTGTGTCATGGGTACCCAGCATGCAGTTACACAATAACCAGGACATCTGCTTCACTTATACTGACATTCACCTGAAGATTTGTTATTCTTGGGAGGTATTTTACTAGGCAGGACTCCTTGCTTAACATTATGAAGTTCCAAGTCTACAGAATCTCTACTGATATTTATCTCTTTCAGAGTTATACATTAATGAGCAGTATTTGACAACATGGCACCAACATTTTATATAATGTTAAAAACAGCCAATTAACAAGGTGGCTATACTAATGAAGCCAGCCAGGGCAACAGTATGGGAGTCATTGTCAGTGCCCAATACACTACCATATATGCTGGTATTAATTGTGCATGTCATGGAGATCACTAAATATGTACTCTATATGCTCCTGGCATGTATAAAGTTATACCACCACATTTCTGTACTACAGTCATGTCTTAGCACCACAAAGTGCTACGGACATACAGGAGCTCTGCAGGGTGGTGCTAGGTTTATGACATGAAATCCATAAATGTGCATTCTTGCAAAGAGGCTATCAATTTCTTCTTAAGATGAACCTGAGTAAGTAGCCATGGCTACTTCAGGAACTGAGGAACATAGGGCTTCAGTATAGTGTATTAGGGAGAATTGTATTTTCTAGTTCTTTCAGCATATTAACTTTATGGGGCACTTATTGATTGAGTAAGATGGTTCATTGTTGAAAGTGGATATGAGTGCCTGACACAAACTTGCTTGGAGTAATAGTATCACCCATTCTGGTGAACAATTGCAGCACTGACACAGTAACTTGAAGTGATGCCTCCCCAGCCTGCTTGATTAGTGGTAGGTAGAGGTTCAGAAGAAGGATACTGAAACATACTTTAAGCAGTTTTTTTCCATACTGTCTCCTTCTACTTCCTTACCCACAGGCCGCCCTTTGTTATGATATCCATCATGTGAGTCGTATGCCCTCCTGTACTGAAGTCCCAACCACAAAGCATCCTAGCACCGGCCTTTTATCATTCTGTCTTTCTTAAATTATACATTCCTTTGCTAAGATTGTCAATGGTATCCAAAGCCTAATACATGTTTTGAAAAGAAAAGTGACTGTTTTAGTTGTACATTTTCCATAAAAAATGCTGCTCAAACATGAATGGTGACTGAGACAAAAAGAGGACTATGTTGCCTTGTTTGTCATTATGATCCTACTATAAATTATAGTTTAGTTCTTAAAAGGCTTAAAGGAGAACCATTTACTCATCTCATGTAAGAAGTTAGAAAGGAGCTGTAATCATACTAGCAAGAGAGACAGTACCAGTTATAAGTAATTCTGTTTCTTTTGTAAAGGTCACATTTTACATGTGACCGACAATGCTTTTGCAATACCGGTTGACTTTCATGAAACTTAGGAGTAGGCTACTGATGAGCCACTGACATTTTGAAGATTTTTTTGACAGTGTTAAATTTTGTCTGCATTTTATTTTCCAGTTTTCTTGCTCATTATACATTCTCATGTGCTTAATTTTGTGAAATGTACAGCATTAAAATACAAGCCATACAAGACTATGTGCAGAATTGACTGAAGCAGTCACCTGTCAGGTCTAACCAAGAACATAGTTAACTTTGTATGTATCTGAACACCCCATTAGCTTCTATTTTCATTAAGCATAATCCTAACATCTCACCTTTAACTACATTTGCCACAGCAGTGCATAAAGCCAGTACAATAAGGTACATACACTCCCTAACCTCTCAGTGATACAGTGTTTCTTGACTTACTTCTGAAGCACTAACCTTCAAGAATTAGTATTTGAACTGCCCAGCCAAATTTTGTTGTAAATATCACTGGCTAAATGTCTGTCTTTTTAAAATAACCTTAATAGCCTTATAATATTTTACTAAAGAAATACAAAACACTGTTTATTTCTCTCTATTCAGCACTATGACTTACGTAGATTTCACCTGTTTTTTGTAGTGATAGTGATTCAGCAGGTAGCACTCATCGTTCTAATGCTAGCTGATCAAAAGTCAGCAGATTCCTTTCCTACTCTGGGTTCTTGGCTTATTTTTATCCTATAGTGACATGATAGTGTAGCATACATGGATTGCTGTACCCCACAGTATGTTGTCCTTCACATGAGATGTTAAACTGAAGTCTCATCTCCCTGAATTGGTGTTAACTCAAGTGGATATCAAAGATCCCATGTCACATAATGGAAAAAGATGGGGGAAGTTCTTTGGTGTTATTGCCAAATGATAAAAAAAAAACTTTGAGTGTCCTCTGAAGTGAGGCTTCTAGGACTAACATGGCCAACAAAATTTAATTAAATAAGTGAAAAATAAATATTTGCCTGAAATGTTTCTGTTAAGATATGTTTTCCAGCACTAGATCATCTGCTCCTAACTGCATCATGTCAAGCATTGACAAAAGGATAAATGACTTCATTCTCTTTAGATTCTGTTTCCCAAGCTTATTTAATTATGCACCATTTTGACTTTGAAAAAAGTTTCCTAAGCTTATTTAATTCTGCACCATTTTGACTTTGAAAAAAATCACTGGAAAATTGTCTGCAGGAGTTTATTCTTCATGCAATTCTGTCTCCAAAATGTGTTTTCTCTGTCTTGACCACAGCCAGCAGTCATTCATCTTTTGTCTCTTGAAGTGCAACAACTTGAACGCCTTACTAGTACAACTCATGTGGTATGTACTAAAACTTTCCACCTTAACTAGCAATGCGTAATTTCTTCCTGTTGCCTTTTGTCCAATTTTTGTTTTCCCGAATGCCACTCACCATTGTTGCATTTACAGAAGGATGCAGCACTATTCTCTGGACTGAATCCTGCAAACCCTGTAGATAGCCTCACAGGATGAGTACAACAACCTGATCTTTGCTTGCAGTCAATGCATTAATTCAGGTGGATATTTTCTCTTCGATCTATAGCTCTGTCAGGATTTTGGACAGTCTCTTATTTTATCAGTTCATCCACAGATAAAAAGAAATACATAAATCAAATTATCAAAGAATGAAAAGAAAAAGGTTTCAAATGATGCAACTAAAAGCTATCAAGTTGCTCACGTGTACAAGTAACCTAAAAAGTGAAGAGTATGAATGAAGTCAATATAAGAAGGGAATATCAAAGGAATATGTATACTGCAAAGGTGTGTTTGCTAGTAAAGGCTTTGCCGAATTTGTACTGTAATTAGCATGGACAGGGTGCATGCTGTTTGTTTTATTTTGTTAGGCTACTCTTTTAATATTGTACTTTATACTCAACTTAAACCATAACTCTATGTGGTTATTTCTATTTCTGCATACCAACCCGCTTGCTTCATTAAAAATTTATATGATTATTATTTGTACAGATATATCCAATCAGTGTGGCAGAAATGGACATTTTTTTCTATTGAAGATTTCTTTTAAAGATGGGGATATCTGAAACAGTGTAACATGCAGAATTCACAACAGTGAAGCAGAGATGCTTTGACACTGTTTGCCGTAAAGTGTGAGTATCTTGTAAAGTGGTATGAGATAACAGACACACAGGAAAATTGTAGTGAAAGTCAGGTGCGAGTAGAGTTAGATTTTATAGTGCTCAGGTTTGATCACAGCTTGGGCTTAAATAACAATGGTCCATCTACTGTAGTCACTCGCAGGTAAATACTCACACTCTAGTGAATAACAATAAAATAAGTATGGAAGTAAAGGACTTATCTATAATAACAGGGAAAAAGAATCTTCACATGCATTATCCAAAAATGATGGATTAAAAGAAGGGCTGTAGGGAATGGGTACATAAATCTGGGGGGTGCACACATCTTTTTCTTCTGATACATCTTAAGTTGAATCACTTGGGAGAAATGTTCAGTTGTTCCCTCTTTCATTGATGTTCAAGCCTACCTACACTAATGTGAAACTCCAAAAAGCTCTCATGATAGGCAGTCATACCTGGAGGTCTTAGAATCATAATCCCAAAAATGTAGGGAATATGGTAACAGTAATGTTGTCTTAGCACTGTAAAGTGAAAGCATTTTAGGAACAGAAATGTTGTAGGAATAAGTGGAATAAATCATCTGTAGAAAATCTGTGATGACATTTACCTAGTGTAAAGTGTATTCTGGAATAAGCACTGAAAGAGAGTTCAGTTCATTGCAGATCTTCTCCCTTCTCCTGATCACTTCTACTCTTCTTCCAGTCAAGCCAGTATCGTAAAAATGAGGTAAAAGGCTTTGTTTAGTAGGTGGTTGTATGTTTATATACTTATGGAGAAAATAGCATCAAACAAAATCCTGTTTCAGAAAGAGCAAATTCGCCTGTCTCATGGGGAAATAAAGTTTTGGTCTAAAACCTTAGACAGAGTTCTAAAATGTTTCAAGAGATACAAACAATTCAACCAGCCTGTTAAATCAGGGTACATACTTACTGAAAAAATATGCAATGTTCAAGACCTAAATAATAAAGCTCTCAATATACATTGTAGGTTAGTCAACGACAATTATACTATTAACATCATAACTGAGACTTGTTACCATTTTGGATACCTGCCTATACCTATTCTGAGTTTTTTATGATTATTATAATTCCACACAGAGCATCATCAGGGAGGCCTATATATGTTAAGATACTCATCAACCCTATTCTCCATTTAGTTCCTTTTATGCTACTTCTATTTCTGCAGGAGCTCAAATGTAAAGGTAGCTTCATCTACTGTGTTTATTTCTGCCTTACAGGCATGTTTCCTTAACAACTATGAATTTATGTAGGGTGCTGATGTTACCTAACTGCCTCAGATATTGGATGAACTTTATTATCAGGATGTAGATCTGTCAAGCTGAGTCTTGCCTTGGGATACTGACAACCCACTAGAGGAAAATTAATTTTGGATCTACGTTGTTCTAGGCATCACTCTCTAGTAAAGGTGACATCTGTATATAGCTGGGTAACACTGATCATCTGAGTCTTCATGTGGAAACCCTATTATATATTCTTTCCCAGTACTTTCACCTGGTCAACACCAACAAAAAATAAAGGTGACTATGAATTAACTATCAAATATCTAGTTAAATGTGTTTCTTATATCATGTCCCCTTTATGCAAGAGAGCTGAGAATGTTCTTCTTTCGGCTTTTTCCAGTTAGGAGTCGCCACAGTGGAATTCCTGTCCACTAATGATTGGCAGTAGATTTTTTACGGGTGCCGAGGTGCCAGCTCGACACCCAACCTTCAGCAAAGGCATGCCCATTCTACGCATGTCTTTTGAACGCCACTCGACCGCGGGGAGGACATGCAGACTCCACACAGAAGGTGCTGCAGCCGAGAATCGAACGGGAGAACCTCTTGCTGTGAGTCAACAACACTATCACCGCAGCTTGCAAGAGAGCTGAGAATGTTTGTACAAAAAAATAAGAATAGTTTATTGATCTATTTGTGCCTTCTGGCCGGAGGTGTAACACCAGAATTAACTTGCTATCATGGTACACTACTGCAAACCTAATAAAAAAGTGTGGAAAATCTTGATAAATTTTTTTACCATAAATGAAAAGGAAAGTTTAAGTCCATGGTAGGAATTAAGATCAAGTCAGTGTACAAGGTAATAAAAAATCCACTTTGCAAACATGTTAGACTGTGTCTGCAGTGTTACACACAGAGCTACAGAGACCCAAGCTCTATTTAGTGATAACCAGGGTGCACTGTTCAGCAATGCATGTTTTATTTCCGGTATGGAAGACTAAATAAAGAACTGATTGTTAACACCCATTCCCTAAGCCAAGCCTTGTCCAGTCATCATCAAGGACACTGTTAGATTTGCCCTTGATAAAATTAGAAACTATGCGGTGTCCAGCCCTGACAGTTTAAATGGGCATTTTTTATCTAAGATCAAAGCCTGTTTGGTTTTATGCTTTGCTCTCTGTTTTAGCACAATTTGAGGGCTGGATTTGTGCCAACAGTTTAGAAACAGGCTATTGTAGTCACAAACAGGGAGATGTTAGCCCACTGGACAGCAATAGGTCCATAAATATTACTAGCATTACAGGTAAAGTTTTTCAGAGGGTATTATGATAGCATGAAGCCCATTGCCATCTTCATTTAGCAAGAACGTGGATTTAAGCCAGCAAAGTTTTTTTTTAATGTATGTTATATTCCACAAGCTTACACCATTTTATGCCACCTTTATTGATTTTGCAGATAATGGCATGGTTGCTGATAGGCTGTATCTAGATCTGTTGAAGATATTTGACTCTGCACCCCATATGCCATTACAACCAGGCTTAACCTAAGCACTTACTGTTGTAAACTGGATAATAAACTTGATGTCAGACAGATCATGTAAGGTTAGAGTTGTGTGACATTAAGTAAGTTGACCTTTAAAGGTGTTCCCTAGGGATTGGTTTTGGGACCATTAAAGCTGAATGCTTTTACTTTAATCCCATCTACAAGATACGTATGACCAGGTATTTGTATACATGACACCAGGATAGATACAAATGTGTCTTCAGAGTCTGACTGTTAAGGGCAGGAAAACTACTTGGATCAGAGTTATTCATGGGATAATGAAAATAATATTTTCTTTAAAACAAAATACAGTGTTTTACTGTTGTGAACAAAAAGATGGAGTACTTATATTTGCTAAACAACCAAAGAATTCCTTCTGGTGAATCTACAAGAACCTCATAATAGTTATAATTATAGGCAGTAGCTGGGAGCTACAGCTCAAGTCAACACCATTATCAGATGTTGTTACCTGACAACAAGGGATATTTTTCCATTCCATGATATCAAGACATTTAGAAGTATTGCTGCCCTTGCACAAATCAGTGAAGTGACCCCTTCTTGAATCCGGTGTCACCTTCTGTAACTACTGCAAACATAAATAATAAAATCGCATAGATCTAGGTACTTCATCAAAAACATCAAGATTGCAAAATAACCATGTTACAAAATACATGTTTTATATTTTATCTGTCTTTTATAGGCTTCTAAGAGGATTATTAATGCTGGTTTATGGAAGCATGAATGATGGCTTGTTAGTATCTACACTGGGAATAAACTACATCACTCACCATCTGAACATGCACAAACAGATAACTCCTATTTGAAATCAATAAATTTAGTACCTCTGTTAAAAACTACTTTCTTAGTAAGGCTGTACTCCTTTGGAATAAATTCCCTTAAGTATAAGGCAGACCCCTAATTTAACAAGTTTTAAAAGTGATCTCAATGAATGACATTTAATCATCATCCTTATGATGTACAGTACTAGATACACACTCATAAATAACTATCCAGATGTTTCCGAGACTGCCCAAATAGTTATGGTTAACAAAGCTTTGGTTGCTCATAGTGGAATTCATAAACTGGTTTCTAAATTCTTTCTTGTTGCCTTGGGGAAAAGTCCCATTACGATTTTCTGTGTGTGTGTGTGTGTGTGTGTGTGTGTGTGTGTGTGTGTGTGTGCGCATGTGTGTATGTGTTTTCTGCTGTAGTTTCTAAGATATTTTTTCTTCAGTGTCTGATCATTGTTGATGGTTCTACAATGAAATGTCAATTTTCAGAATATTGGCAAACTGAAACACTGAAAAATAATGCCCGGAGCACAAAAGGATGAAAATATCAACTTTAAGCATTTTTTTTGTGGGGGTCTAGCCCTCTGCATCCACCACTAACTTATATATACTAGATTCTGTCATACCAACTCAAGGAAGGGAGAAATCTTACAAAACAATTGAATCATTGCTAGCAAACAGAAATCGCACTAACAACGATTTGTTATGGGAAACAGTGAGCAACATTTTCTTTTTCACCTTATTTTCTTTGGGCTACTTAATCTCAAGGAATTTCACACTGACAATCTGTAAAGGACCCTGTTGTTGACATATCTTACAGTGTAGTGAGTTTTTCCCCTTAGTTTTACAGTTATGTATACCTTTTGGTTAAGTTTTAATTAGCTTAGAATTAAATCCATTTTGCCAATAATGCCATTTTTCCAATTGACTAGTTGCAGTCAGCAGTTTCTTTTAGTTTTTATAATTTTTTATTTTTTAACTTTTTTCAGTCAAATGAGGATTAATTTTGCTTCTAAGCTGATGTTTTAAACGGGAAATGTGTTTGGAGACTTTCCTGGGGATTCAGGTAAGTCTGTCGAGGCTTAGCGCAAAGTCTACCTGCAACATACATGCATAGCACAATGAACAGCAGTGCTAATTGCATATGCATGCGATGCGTCATACTTACATTGATACAAGCAAGGTTTTGTGGCTGGCAACAGTGTTGCAGGCCAGGAAACCGTATAAAGCAGCACAAATGCATGTAGAAAATCTAGGCAAGTTTACCTACAGGTGAATTTGTTCTGCAAAATTGCATGGACAACTACAATAATCACCAGGGCTAAAACTGCTGCAGTGACAGCAGAACTAACACAATATAGAAAAGTGTACTCAGTGCAATATACACTGCAACATGTTTTTGGCATACTGTAATAAAGGATTTGTGGTGATTATGAAAGGTACATAGACTACATTATAGATACACTAGTCTGGGGAAGTGTACATACTGGAAAGGGCTGCAGACATGAATGTTAGTAATAAAGAAAGAGGAAGAGGACAATGTAATACATGGTAATGTAAACCACAGTGTCAATGTACATACACTCCAAAGACAAGTCAGTAACATAACATTAAGCATATATGTACAGAGCATAGTAAGTGATGTTATTAACACCTCCTGTGTGAGCATTTTATTTATATCATCACACATTATAGCATATGTTCTATGACATGAACATAAATACCCTGACATGATCACTGGAGAGAACATTTATCAAGGACAGTATATACAATAGGGGTATGTGCATATTAAGAAGGTGGGCAAAATGAGGTGCTTGAATATGACTGAAATGTCAGCAGAGATCTCAACCAATCAGGGACACACAGCAACAGGTCCATGAACAACATTAAACAGAAGCAGCAACAATCATGGACAAATTTAAATGAATACCGCCATTAGTCTGTGACATTGACATAAAATCTGTGACTGTAAAGTATTATACATGTTCTGCAGCAACATTTGCAACTATATTGATTTTTCAGTTATCTATAAGGGGAATTCAGCACACCCTCCTCAAAAATGACAACTTTTTGGAGGTGTAAAGAGGGATAGGGTTACACCTGTATTTTAAATTAAGAACAATTCTGCCTAGTTGAGAGATTTGCATGACATACAAACCACAATCCACACCTTCAAGAATGTAACCCATGCCATCAATTTTGTCAATAAGCTGTGTATTTACTGGGAGCATCACAGAAAGACTTATCACACACATGCATCTATTAGAACATCTTGAAGGGAAATCTGGACTGTAAACTCCTAATGGCTATGCATCACAAAGAATAATTATGAATGGCTGACAGGATGTGTGGGATCTTACTGTGCCAAAAGTGATACGCTTAAAGCATCCTGGGATAACATAGATATCGGCCATATGGATAACAATACTTAAAACAACAACAACACACTAGTATGAGTGGATTCCCTACACACAGCTGTGTATTACATGCATCTACCACATAATGTACATTATCTGCAGCATCTGCAATTGATGTGTGAATTTAGAAATGACCCATCATGATGAATGGCACAGCTCTGTGTGAGACACTTGGCAATGCATCAGTTATGCTCATCTGGACAGAAACTCCAGCACTCCAAAGTCTAACTTCAATGAGTGAGGAACCTGTCAGTGTGATATTGTTCACATACCAAACAATACATGGAACACACTTCCTGTCAGCACATGTCAAACCCAAGACATGTGCTACCCAATTATTGTCATCCTGACAACGCCATGGAAAATGTTATACTACCATGAAATCCTAACATGCATGCATATGTGTTTATGCAAACTATCAAGTGGTAATACTGATGTGATGTTACTGGTACATCCATGGAGTTGTGCAGTCACACTATAGCTGTACCTAGGATACAGTTGAACTTCATAGGTTTATAGGTGCATAGGATAGTACTAGCTAAAGTCCCAAAAATCACATGAAAGCCTATTAACCTGACTTGCAAAATGTTCAATAGTTATGTGAACAATGTTCACACATGGATGTGTCTATGCTATGTTATCTAATATCAACTGTCTCTATCCATGAGGGACATGAGCACAACATCAAGAGTACAATCATGATTAACCATCCATTTATATTGCTGCACTTGAAGAGGGTTAGGAAAGCCCTTTGCTTTACATGAATGGCAAGCATGTTCCAGAGAAGGAGTAGTGTCTGAGAGATGTATATATCTCTCCACATGATCTATTATGTCAGAGGCTAGGTTAACATCCTTGGAACAAGTGACCCTTGTACAGTTTATGTTAATATGTAACATTGCCATCAAGGACAGATTTTAGGGTGAACTGCAAGCCAGGCACAGATCGACCCTTAGTAGTCTGTTGCATATATAATACAGTAATAGGGTTTTAAATCTTTCTGTGTATGACTTGTTCTTTGCAGCATTTATCTTCATTGTGCAACAACTCTGGGGTTGCTCCAGCTCATATGTTCATATGTGTTTACAAGGCTAATGACCACAAGGGCCTTTTTAAGCCTAGCCATGCATCCCAAATCTCTAACAACTTCTGGTACCCTTGATAAGTGTAAGCATGGGTCTGGTAGATGAACCAATTACAGGTTACCTGTGTCCATTAGAGACATAGGTGCCAAACCAGGGATGAATTTCTGGTTTCCCATCCAATTGTTCAAGATGCACTTGAATTACATGCTATTTAGAAGGCATCCTAGGATATTGTCTGGGCCCATTGATACAGTGTTCTTCCCTAGTGATAGTAGGAGAAGTTATATTTGATGATATTTCCTAAGGGAAGGTTGAGGGGCAGAGAGGGGTAAAGTTGCAGCTGAATTTATCAGCCAGAAGGTTTGCTATATCTTCTGGCTCAGTATAGATGTTTCTATTTACAATGAGCTCTGCACACAATTGTTTATTGCCTTTGAGGCTGCAGACATAGCTAAAGAATGCTTTGTGGTTGTCCTTGGCCTGGGAGGACAAACTTACCTCATATTTGGCTTTCATACACTATTTGTCCTCTGAGTTGTTTGTTTAGTTTGATGAGAGTGCTTTTGACCTGCTGGGTGCTGCACCTCCTAATTTTGTCATAATTTTCTTCCTCCTGTTATACAGCCTATTGATTTTGTGATTCCACCAGGCTGGCTTGTTTTCTGAGTTAGTTTTGTACTTCTTCCTGGTGGGTACAGGTGCTTCTGTGCAGCTATTAACATGCATGTACAGGGTTTCTCTGAACAGTTCTGCAGAGGCAGAAATGTTCTCAGGGTTTATGGGGACTTGAAATTGTGCCAGGTTCTCATTTAATAGCAGGAGGTTAGCTCTGGGTAGTTCCTGAATATTCCAGGTTTAGCTAGGGGGTCCAGGTTTTATTTTTACTTCAAAGGAGACCATTTTGTGATCTGACCTTACCAGGGAAGGCATTACAGTAGGGGGTGTGCAACAGTCTCCCATATTAGTGAGGACCAGATCCAGTATGGTTGCACCCGTGGTTGGTGTATTGACTATCTGGTCCAGGGGGTTTGTGTTTTCAAAATCCAGGAATCTCTGTGCATGTATAGTTGGTGTCATATAGGATTCCCAGTTAATAGTGGGGTAATTAAAGTCACCCATGAATATGGTATTGGGTTGGATGGTTAGTGTTTCTAATAACTTTAAATATATGGTATGGGTTCCCTGGGTCATAGAGGGGAACCTTTAGCTTGCATGGAAGTGGTACTGGATTTTACCTATGGTGATTTGAACATGGAGCAGCTCAAGTGCATTGTCCTGTTTGACCAGCCTGAAAGTATATTTATTTTTGATGGAAATAGAGGCACCTCTACTTTATTCCCTGGCTGTGAAGTAGCTGGCTTAAATGTGTGGAACGCATTATAACCTTGCACTGTTGGTGTGCTCTCAGAGCCTTTAAACCATGTCTCAGTGACTGCACAGATGTCAACATTCTCTAAGGTAAAGAGAGCTTCTAGGGAGTGGAGTTTTTGTTTAGATCCTTTAAATGTTGCAGATGTCTGCTGAGGTACATGCAAAAGACTGCATTGTGCTCAGTTATTGGTGTGATGATTGCTGAGTACAATGGCTTTATAATGCTCTTTGATGTGGATGGTCTGCCCATACTTTTGAGTTGTGCCACATACAAGGGATTTGTCTCCACTGTGGACATAGGGTGGTCGATGTTACCATTACTATGTAACCGAGTACCCAGATCATGTACAACTGGGTACACTCATAGAGGTGTGCTGTGTATATTGTAATTAGCTTGGGTATTTGCTTTTCAAAAGGGAATAATTATGCTTTTGTGTTAATGTGTTGTGTTTTCATAGCTCTGGCACAAATCATTTTTGTGCATTAATAGTTTCTGCAGCATATCAGTAGTGTTTGTGGATTCAATGACTGTCCATATTTTGTAGCCATCCACAAAGTTGTTAAGACAAAGGCTCTCTAAGTTTGTCTTGACTTCTGGGAAGTAAATACCAAACAGGAAAGGACATAGTACAGAATCATGTGGTACGGCACTTGTCATTGGCCTCTTGCTAGTGGTGAATTCACACTCTTCGATTGTACATATTCTGATGGTAATCCATCCACTTGTTCATACATGTGTTTATGGCCAGTTGAAACAGTTTATCTATAATACCTGAGTTTGTATTTGTGTCAAATGCCTTGGCTGGGTCTAGTTAGGAGGGATGCATTGTCTTTCTCTCATCCATGCCCTTGGTGGATTCAAAAATGGGTTGGGTACACAGTCAGCAGATAACCAGTGTCCTTTTTGATAAGGTCCATTAAGATTCCTTTGATTCCCTTACAGATGAGATGAGTCAAGCTTATAGGTCTGTAATTCCCTGGGTCAGGTGATGGTCTCACCTTGCTGAGATACGGATGACTCTTGATGTACACCCTTCTACCAGAACATAACCTGTCTGGAGGCTCAGGTTAAATAGAGATCCAACTCTGTCTGTTAGGTCAGGTTGCAAGTTATTGAAAAGGCAACCTGGGATGTTGTCAGGGACCATTCATTCCATGTTTTAAACCTTAGAGAGTGCACAGATGAGCTGCTGTCTTGAGAAAATAAGCTGAGTAATGCTTGCATGTATACTTTGAGTGATGGTCAGTGTGGGAAGGGGTGTGAATTTTGATCTAAATCTGTCAGATAGTAGATTGTCTATTTCTTATGGTTGAGTATGTGTGGTACCATCCACAAACAGCTCTGCTATTAGTTGTGAATTCCCCATATCATTTTGTACTTATTTAAAAAAATGATTTGTGACAACACCTCTAGATGCAACCTTGTATATGCATCATATGCCACACAGTGGAAGTCTTCACACAGTTATAAAAATCTACCTATGTCACATAATTACATCAATTGCACATCAAATGCATATATGTTTTTAACTGTAATGCTGTGTGTGAGCTCCCTGATACCATATATGGACACATTAAAATGAGGTGAATGTGGTTCTTGCAGAACAGCTACTGACACAAATGCTGTTACTCACACAATGCTGTTGGGAACTACCTCAATAATCCTTGTGAATAGCAGCACAATTATGCATACAGTGAATTCACAAAAGTCACAATTGAATCTGGCCTACTTGCACATTTTTGTATATAACAGCATTACAACATATGGATGAAACAAGATGTTTGTGCCATTGTGATCAGTATAGCATTCTACTGATGTAACTCACAGAGCATTTAATGATGGTAGGTACTCATACACATCTATGCCATCCTATAAGTTTCACTGTGTTGGTTGAATGACAACTGGCTAGAATGTTGGTATACTTCACTACAAAAATGCATGCCTTAATAAGAAGGAAATAACATACATAGTGTCATCCCATCTCAGCAGTTCTCAGGAGGCATATTTTTACAGATGTTATATAAGGAACATGTAATCAAATGGCATCAGTGGACATCGATACATTGCCTCAAATCACAGATTGGAATACATTGTTGTAGGGCTACTGCACATCCACACCTCTACACAGCACAGGTAGATGACATCAGAATTGACATGTGCAGTGTTCATAGGGTATTAGTATGCTAAGGGCCAACATCACATAATATTCTATCCATTATTATGGCATTTAAACAAAAATTGCAATATGAAACTAACCAAATATTAAAACAAACTTCAGAAAACAAAAAAAAGATAATGATAGTTCTAAGAAACACAATTTATTGTTAGCGTTTTCATCTACTACAATCAGTAAACTTCTTCAAACCCTCTGGTCTGAAGAAGTTTACTGATTATAGTAGACGAAAGTGCTAACAATAAATTGTGTTTCTTGGAACTATTATCATCTTTTTTGTTTTTTTTTTGTTTTCTAAAAATTGCAATATGTATAGGATATAAGATAGTAAGGATATGTGTGTGTATGTGTTCGATTGTATTGCATACTGCCTCTGTCCACATAAGACATGTGCACTACACCATGCGAGAATTAGCAACTACACATCCAGTGGTCTGGAGATGGCCTGCAGAGGGTCATGGAACGATTCTGCTTCATGATGTATGTATGCATCTTTGAAATGATGACATTCTCCAGTCTTCTGTAGAAATGATGTTATGTGGACAGAGGGGAAGGGGAATGTTGGATTCATGGGGTTATGTTAAGGTTCTCCTGAGTAGGAGTCAAATGAAAAGACATCTAAAAGATCATACAATGACCATAATATACCAACAACCACACACACAGCAGTTGGCTGTTGTCAGATTTGAATGTTAAACCTATGTAAGTAGAGAAGCTGGAGTGCATACAGTGCAAAGCTAGCACCACCATATCTGTCTGACTTTAACAGTGTCACAGTACATTTTATAGAGGATGATAGAAGCATTGTATGCTGAGAAGAAGATGTTTGGAGATGTGCCTGACATAGATGTGGAGTCTAATGTCAGTGTAAAATTGTCTCCAAAATATTATATGGATGAACATACAGATAAGTCGACTGCTGTTAGATTATAACTGCTAATTATATAGTTACAGAAACTGGAGAACATAGTACTTAACATCAGCACCACAGCATAAATGTGACTTAAATTGTGTCAGACTGCACTTTATAGAGGATCACTTCATCACTGTGCTTTGAAAAGATGATGTTAGTAGGATTGTCTCTCAAGCTTGTCTAAAATGTTCTCCACAGTTACAGCTAACTGAACACAAACAAGTTGATTGTATTGAGATTAGAACCCCTACCTACCTAAAGTCTTTTAAAGTATCACACTGCACTTTATAGCAAATGGCAGCATCAGTGTGTTTTGAGGAGACTATGTTATGAGGAGTGTTTCACATGCTGCTCTAAAGTGGTCTCCACAATGACAGAAAACTGACCGCAAACATACACACGAACCCCTACCTACCTATCTAAAGGTCACAGTAATTAACTCAAGCACCATGGAACAAGTCTGACTTTCATAGTATCAGATGTCACTGTATAGTACATGACAACATCAGTATAAGTTGCACAGAAGATGTTAGGAGGAGTGTCTCACTTGCTGCTCTGAAATGGTCTCCCGAATGTGAACTAAATGAATGCAAACGCATGGACATGAGTTGACCACACTAAGACTATAACCCCTTACTACCTACCTATCTGTATAACACAGTACTTAATGCAAGCACCATGGTGCAAGTCTGACTATCATACTGTCAGACAACACTTTATAGATGATGAGACCAGCAGTGTCTGGTGAGAAGAAGATGGTATTAGAAGTGTCTCACATGCTCTTCTAAAATAGTCTTCAGAATGTGAACTGAGCACAATCATACCCACCAGCTGACTGCCGTGAGACTAAATCCCCTACCTATCTACAGAGCACAGTACTTAATGCAAGTGACATGGCATAACCTGACTTTTACACTGTTGCAGAACACTTTATAGTGGATGACTTCTTCAGTATATATTTAGGAGAAGAATTTGTGAGGTTTGTATAAAATGACTATGTAGGTGTGTATGACTGTAAACATTTTCATTCTCTGTGGGGTTGGATTGCTGAGAGTAGAATACAGACTTATGTTTTTATGAATACACACACACACACACACACACACACACACTAGTTGACAGCTGTGAGATTAGGAGCACTACCTAATTAGTTATACAAACTAGAAAACACATTTAGCACAAGTGCCATGAGGCAAGTCTGACTTGAAAACTATTGCTGGACACTTTATAGTGGATGACATCATCTGTGCATGTTTCAGAGAAGATGTTTAGAGACCTGACATTTTATATCAGATGACATCATCGGTGCATGTTTGGAAAAAGATGTTTAGAGACCTGTATGAAATGGCTGTGTAGACATGTATAACTATAAACAATTTTGTTCTCCATTACACTTGATTGCTGATTAAGACTCATGCCCCGGGATTTAGCAAACTTCCATACAGGAATAGCAGGGTGTGTGTCTGAGAGCGGTGCTCTCACAAGATGCATGACTCCTACATAACAGAATTGCCGTACGGAAATGCAAAAAGAGCAAGACCGCTCTTTGAACATCAGAGTTGTGGTCAAAATGCCGTATAGTGTACTGCTGTAAAATAAAAGTGTAGTGGCCATTGTAAAAATAGTGGCAAAGCATTAAAGAATGAAGTTAGAAAAAAATGACAGAGAATTTGAAAATGCATGGAAATACAAAACCTGTTAGTCTAACAGCCATAAAGTTTGCAAGAGAAATACTTAAAAAATTCCGTTTTTTTTTTCACACAAGCAAGAAAGTTTAAGTGTAGCAGTGTGGGTGTGCCCACTGCTTGGCTACGCTTAGCCGAGCTGAAACAGCCCAACAAGTTAAATAGCAATGCACATGAACAGTAAGCAGTACTGGAATAGCATAGTGGTTAGCACGTATCCTTTGCTGGTGGACAGGCAGGGCTCTAGCCCCACTGATGCTATTTGTATTTTGTATGTGAAATCACTACAACTGTAATTGTTAAGTGTAGTTATGTAGTAAATAATTTATATTTGCAACCAGAACAGTGTATTAGGGCCAGATGTGAGATGTCAGTGTAATAAAGTTGTGAAACCCCCATATAAACACAAGTGCCCCATACAGATAGTCACACAAGAATAAAGGTAATGAAAGCACAGAGTGGGATGTTAGGGAAGGTAAGTAAAATAATATGACAGGAATGATGACTAAATATCACACAGCTGATAGTCTATAAAAGTAAAATGTAAGCAATGCCAAGCACAGCACAGCAATGCTTACTGATTGTAAGCATTGTTTAATAGGTTCATAAGTAGATACTACGCTATCTGCCCTAGGGCATTTATAAGCCTAGCCAGAGTGTGTTTGGCTTTCGCCACCCTTTTAGATTAGTTGACTGTGCCTCTGTCTAGTAGGGACACAGAAGAGATCCCAGGGGTAAACCTACGATCTCACATCCACTCGTCAAGATTTCTCTTGAAGAGGTCATTGAGGGGCTCTGCCTAACATGGATTGGGATTTTGTTCCAGAGTGAGGGGAGCCTCTGGGATATGAATCTGTCCCTCCAGCATGTCCTATTTATTTCTGTGTTGAGGTTTAAGTCCCTGGAGCGTGTAGCTCTAAGGGATTTGGATTTCCTAAGGTGGAGCATGTCCATTAATTCTGGGTTGGACATGGCTTTATACGTCAGGCACAGATCACCTCTGAGTAGGTGGTAAGCAACTGAGTAGAGCTGGAGTTTCTTTAGCCTAACTGCATAGGGCATCTGTTTGAGTCCCTTGATCCTCTTAGTGAGGTACTTTTGGGGTCTTTCCAGTTGCTGCAGGTGTCGGGTAAGGTACATCCCAAATGGGGCATTGTATTCAATTATGGGCCTGATGAGTGATGAGTAGAGGGGCACAATGACCTCTCTTGATCTAGATGTGAACCCTTTTGTGATAAGGTGGGCTAAATAGAAGGTCTTTCTAACCACTTTGGCAACATGATTGTCAAAGGAGTGATTGCTATCTACTTGGGTCCCCAAATCCCTAATTACTTCTTCCACTTAATGGATTATCACCTATGTGGTAATTTGTGGGCACTTTGTTTTTCCCAAAGGGGATGACTATGCACATTGTGGCATTTAGCTTTAGGCCATGGCTCTAGCACCAGTTATCCATCTCTGTGAGACCCTTTTGGAGGATGCTTGTGTCAGTTGGTGAGTCAATTATGGCACCCAGTTTGCAGTCACCTGCGAACTTGGTCAGCCATAGTCCTCCCATGTTAGCCTGTACCTCAGAGAAATATATACTGAACAAGAGAGGTCCCAGGACTGAGCCTTGTGGGATGCCACTTGTAACTGGTTTAGAGTCTGACATGGCACCTGCAATTCTGACCATGTGGGTTCTATCCCTGAGCCAGTTTGCAACCCATCTTGTGACATAGGGGTTGATATTTAAGCTGGTGAGCTTATTTATGATGCCCGAGTGGGGTATTGTGTCAAAGGCTTTTGCAAGGTCCAGGTAGGCTGTGTGGACTACCTTCCCTTCATCTATGGCCTTGGTGACTGTTTCAAAGAAGTCGACCAGGTTCAAGAGGCAAGAGCTGCCCTTAACAAAGCCGAATTGGGTAGGATCCAGTGTTTGGAGGATCCCAGTGTCTTTGTTTATGAGTTCCATGATGATACGCTCCATAGCTTTGCAGACCAGGCTAGTCAGGCTTATAGGGCGATAGTTTCTGGGGTCCGTTGTGGCACCACCTTTGTGGAGTGGGACCACTGTTGCTGTATGCCATTCCTTGGGTACATATCATGTAGTAAGGCTGAGATTGAACAGTGACTTTATCTGAGGGTTCAGTTCTTCTTGGAGCTCGTGTAAGACGCAGCCTGAGACACCGTCTGGTCCCATTAATGCTGTGTTTTTTGCTTTGGAGAGGGCAGCTCTCACCTGTGCATCTGTGATGTCAGGGAGGCTACACTCTGTTGGGATAGACATTTGCTCTTTTGGGGGGAGGGGGGGAAGAAGTTTGCACTGAACCTGTCTGCCAGGATGTTGGCAATGTCTGTGGGTTCAGTGTATTTTTTGTCATTTTGCACTAACTCAGAGCATATCTGGGAGTTGCCACCCAGGCTCCTGACATAACTAATGAAGGCCTTGTGATTATCTTTAGCGTCTTGTGCAATTTTTCTTTTGAAGCTGGCCTTAGATGATTTTATGAGGGATTGTAGTTTCTTGCTAGTACTGATCAGAGATGCCTTCCCTTTTTGGGATTTTGCTCTATCATGCAGTAGCTTCCTCCTTCTGTTGTATAGCTTATTTATGGCTGGGGTCCACCAGACAGGTCTCCTGTCTTTGGAGGAGTGAGTCTTGGTTTTATTTGGGATAGCATGATCCATGCATTCCTGTAGGTGTCCATAGAATGCATTTGTAAAGGAGTCTGCGGTTTGGGCCATATTTTCCACTGGCCTGGGAGCTTTGAAGGATTCCACCTCGGTTTTGAGAAGTGTGAAGTTTGCTATGGAGAAGTTCTTCACCGTGGTTTCCCTGGCTGGGGGTGGGGATGGGATATGGATGTCCAGTGAGATTAATTTATAGTCAGATCTTATCAATGAGGGGTATACTTCTGGTATGGAACATAGCGTTCCTATGTTGGTGATGATCAGGTCCAATATGTTTTTCCCTCTTGTGGGAGTGGTGGCCAGTTGTTCTATAGAATTTCAGTTTATAAATTCTAGGAACCGTTGGGCGATGGTGTTGGGGCTTGAGTAGTGCTCCCAGTCTATGTTTGGGTAGTTGAAGTCACCCAATATAATGGTGTTTGGAGAGACCTTCATATTCTCCAGTGTTTTCAAGAAAGCCGAGTGGGGTTCCTGAGTTTGGGAGGGTGGTCTGTAGCAGGCTACAAACTGAAAGGCAGTTTTGCCCACTGTTAGTTGCACATGGATGGTCTCCGATGCTTCGTGCAGTGCCACTAACCTGGAGGTGTGGGTATCTTTGATGAATATGGATACTCCCCCTCCTTTTGTGGTTCGGTCCGAATTTTGCAGCCGAAAAGCATGGTATGAGGTATAACCTGGTAGTAGTGCTGGGGTGCTCTCGGGAGCCTTGAACCAGGTTTCTGTTACTGCACAGATATCGATATTCTCCATACTGAGGAGAGCCTCGAGTGTGTGCATCTTGAGGTTTAGACTTCTGGCGTTGAGCAGCATTACCCTTAGTTTCTTTTTCCTTGTGTCGTCTATGGAGGTGGGTTTGTCTTTTGAGCCTTGCCTAAAAAAGGCACTATGGGGGTGGCAAGAGCCTTAACAAGTATTCAAAAGCCCAGGGGTGACAGGTGCAAGCCGTCCCTAGTGAAGCAACTTGGCTTGTCGAGCATGTCATCCCAGGCTGACAGACACTGGATCCCCTTTGAATGACACCAATACTTTAGCCAGTTGTTAAAATTGATCATTTTGTCTTTATACTGTGGCATCATTCTTGGTGAGGGTAAGATGCTACTCAAGGTCAGGGTCATACCTGCCTGGGCTACATAATCAGAGAGCTCCTCTATGTCTCTTTTCATGTAGTCCAGGGAGGTATGTCTCAGGTCATTCACACCAGCATGGACAATGACGGAGTCACATTTGTACTTGCTTTGTTGTGACCTGAGTGCTTGTGTTATAGGTTCATAGGTTCATAGGTTCATACTAGGCTATCTGCCCTGGGGCATTTATAAGCCTAGCCCGATTGTGTTTGACTTACACCACCCCTTGATTTGAGTATACTGTGCCCTTTTTAAAGTTTAGTTTACTGTGCCTCTGTCTAATAGTGACACGGAAGTAATCCCCAGGACAAACCTACGATCCCCCATCCACTCATCAAGATTCTTCTTGAAGAGAGTCAGTGAGGTGCTCTGCCTAACATGAATTGGAATTCTATTCCAGAGCGAAGGAAGCCTCTGGGTTATGAATCTGTCCCTCCAGCATGTTCTATTTATTTCTGTGCTGAGGTTCAAGTCCCTCGATCACGTGGCTCTAAGGGATTTAGATTTACTGAGGTAGAGCATGTCCATTAATTCTGGGTTGGACATAGTTTTATATGTCAGGCATAGATCGCCTCGAAGTAGGCGGTATGCAACTGAGTAGAGCTGGAGTTTTTTTAACTGAGCAGCATATGGCATCTGTTTGAGTCCCTTGATCCTCCTGGTGAGGTACTTTTGGGGTCTTTCTAATTGCTGCAGGTGTCGGGTAAGGTACATCCCAAAGGGGGCATTGTATTCTATGATGGGCCTAATGAGGGATGAATAAAGGGGCACGATTACCTCTCTTGATCTAGATGTGAATCCTTTCATGATGAGGTGGGCTATGTAGAAGGTCTTTCTAACCACTTTGGCAATGTGGTTGTCAAAGGAGAGATTGCTATGAACTTGGGTCCCCAGATCCCTAATTACTTTCTCTGTACTTAATGGGTTACCACCTATGTGGTAATTTGTGGGCACATTGTTTTTGCCAAAGGGTGTGACTATACACTTTTTGGCATTTAGCTTTAGACCATGGCTCTGGTACCAGTTATCCGTCTTTGCGAGACCTTTTTGAAGGATGTTTGTGTCAGCTGGAGAGTCGATTATGGCTCCCAGTTTGCAATCATCTGCGAACTTGGTGAGCCATAGTCCTCCTATGTTGGCCTGTACCTCAGAAAAGTAAATACAGAACAAGAGAGGTCCCAGGACAGAACCTTGTGGGACGCCACTTGTGACTGGTTTCGAGTCTGACATGGATCCAGCAACTCTGACTCTGCGGGTTCTGTCTTTGAGCCAGTTTTTGACCCATCTTGTGACATAGGGGTTTATATTTAGGCTGGATAGCTTATCTATGATGCCCGAGTGGGGTATTGTGTCAAATGCCTTTGTGAGGTCCAGATAGGCTGTGTGGACTACCTTCTCTTCATCTATGGCCTTGGTGACTGTTTCGAAGAAGTCGACCAGGTTCAAAAGGCAGGATCTACCCTTGACAAAGCCAAATTGGGTAGGATCTAGTGTCTGTAGGTCCCCAATGTCTTTGTTTATGAGTTCCATGATGATCCTCTCCATAGCCTTGCAGGCTAGGCTAGTCAGGCTTATGGGGCGATAGTTTCCAGGGTCCGCAGAGGCGCCACCTTTGTGGAGTGGGACCACTGTTGCTGTACACCATTCTTTGGGCACATATCCTGTAGTGAGGCTGAGATTGTACAGCAGTTTTACTTGAGGGATTAGTTCTTCTTGGAGTTCATGTAGGACGCAACCTGGGATGCCATCTGGTCCCATGGAAGCAGTGTTTTTTGCTTTGGAGAGGGCCTTCACCTGAGCATCAGAGATGTTTGGGAGGCTGCACTCTGCCGGGATAGATACTTGCTCTTTTGGGAGGGAGGGGGTGGAGAAGTTTGCACTGAACCTGTCTGCCAGGATATTGGCAATGTCTGTGGGTTCAGTGTATTTTTTGTCACTTAGAATCAACTCAGAACAAGTCTGGGAGTTGCATCCCAAGTTCCTAACATAACTGAAAAAAGCCTTATGATTGTCTTTAGTGTCCTGTGCAATTTTTCTCTCGAAGCTGGCCTTGGAGGATTTTATGAGGGATCGTAATTTTTTGCTAGTACTGATCAGAGATCATGTGGCAGATCCTGGCACCCAACAGGCAGCTTACAGTGTATGAATGCTAAACAGTGAGTAGCCAAGCTAAGTGGATTTGCCCAGTGATAAGCAGTGCTGAACCCACCCCTTTAAGCACTGCCAACCTTAGCTAAGCAGGTTTGCCCGTAGCTTAGCTGAGCTCAGCAGTTTTAAAAATAATGAATCACAACAAAGTGTGGTAAATCAGCCCTATTTAAACCCCGTAGGTGGGGAATACAACCCATAACCAGTTGGAGTTCATCACTGTAGGCACCATGGCTGGAGTAGGAGAAGGTGTTTGCTTTCGTGCACAGGGTTGGGGCATTCTGGAGTCCAGGGTCATGGTTGGACTCCTTGTTGAAAACCATGATTTGAGACTGCTGCAGAGCCAGTACTGGGGTTCAGAATATAAAGTGGAGGCCTGGGACTGTCTTGCCCGTGAACTCACCAGTGCTGCTGGGATTCCTCGGACTGGTGAGCAGGTTCAGCATCACTATGCTGATCTCAAGCGGAGAAAGAGGGACCTTCTGGACCAAGGGGAACAAGATGCTCCAGTAGGGAATGCCCCAGTAGTGAGTAAGTATCAGTATCAATTGCTGTTTAAGATAGTCCAGGCTGTGTATGTGATTGATAGGTAGTCAGAAATGTTTCTCTGTCTCCTGTACAGCTGCAGTTGAGAGGGCATTGAACATGGAGACACATGGCAGCAGGTTGCAAAGCTGCACTGCGAGGCTGGTGAGTACTGATCTTGCTGCCAGTATAATCAAAAGTAGTAGAATATCACCTGTCAGTGCTGTAATCTGTGTATTGTTTGAACTGAATAAATCTGAAATCACCACAGATAATGGTAGTGATATACATAAAACAGTGATAACCTGTCAATAAAAATATACAACTCTGGACTGTTGTGTTTTATTTGCAATGTGTTAGTAGGAATTGGAAATGTGTATAGCTTTAGCACAGCAAATATGGTTCTGATAGCATTAAGTATCTGAGGTTCATGTGACAAACAGTCAAGTCTTGTACAACAGATTAAGCAAAAAAAGTCGCCGTGCTAGACAGGAGTCCAGGAAAGTAAATAATGTGGGAAGAAATAGCCAGGGAATTGTTATGGCTAGGCTTGTATAGGCCCTAGGGCTGATAGCCTAGTACCAACCTATGAACCTAAGTTCCCCTGCACTATGATCTGATAGCTGAATATTAAAAATGCTTGCTAACCCTTGTTTCCTGTAATGTAATATCTGAAAGTGTGAGTACACAGCAGAACAACTGTCTGCCATGCAGGAATGTCAGAAGTACAAGGTCAGATTGGCCAAATCACAGACTAATAGGTAAAAAATACTCACACAAGCAATAACAGTTCCTTGTTAGCTTGTTCTGATAAACATCAGCATTGTGACTACTTTTTGACCAAACTGGCAGGGTTTGAATCCCGGGAGTGTTACTAAGCTATCTGTATATTTTCACACAAGAATATGTGAGTATTGTTACAAACAGTCAGGTAGTGTAAACACACATTTACCCACAGCTTCAGCAGGTAAGGCAGGCTGGATATTAACCATAGGATGTGTCTCATACACTGTGTAGAACACACATTGGCCAACATCAAGGCTGCAGATGACAGCAAGAGAAGTACATAGACCACTTAGTTTTCCTCAAAAAATGTCCCTCAAATGTCACGCCATCACAGCTATTGGTCATTGTCCCCAGCACCCAATGTGCTGCACAAAAATGAAGGTGGACTATGACATTAGCACACACACATGCAGTATGATTGCACATATCAAAGCTGAGCCCTGTTAATGTGTAGAAACAGTCAAGTAGTGTTAACCCAATTTTTTTCCACAGGTCCAGCAGGTAAGTACAGCTGTATATTAGGTGTACAAAGTTTGAACTGATAACTGTGTACAACACCCACTGGCCAACCTCAAGCCCATAGGTAGCTATAATTTCAGGTCATATCTGGAGAGTACTGAGTAGACTATAATGTACATAACAGTTGTGAGCAATGTAATAACAAATAGTTAATTTCTCTGTCTCACCCCCACCCTATCTGCAACAATAATACAACCAAGACAATAAATGGTATGTTTTTAACAAACCTACTGTTGGGACATGTTCCTCATTATTATACCAATATTTTAATGTCTGTTTATTGCTGTTCCATGTTGCAATGAAATTATTGGTGGCCTGTTGCTATCAATGTAACCTGCATGCTGCTGTAATATCCACGGTCATTCCATATCTGCATGTGTTCTGTTTGCTATGCAACTGACTGAAAATTGTGTTATGGTGTCTATTGGAACACCCATGCATGCTGTCATAACTAATCCTGGCATTGTATTGTTCATAACTAACCAGCATATGTTGTAAACTGTCAATACCCTAGCTCATCTGGGAAGGGCAATCCCAGCAGATCCACCTGTCCTGCCTCATCTGGCCATGGCACCGGGCCCCAGGATGTCTGGGACCCACCCCGGATCTTCCTCGTCCGCTGGTCCTGCACCACCCACAGGTGGAATCACTTCAGGGGATGGGGCTTGACCCCCCCTCGTAGTGGGTGCAGATAGGAGCCCATCACCTGATGTCAGGTCCGGGGTCTGGTGCATGGGGAGATGCAAAAGAAGTTTGCAGCTCAGCTACACCAGCTTGAGGGCCCATCCTGCTCAGCCCCCATCACAGCCACCTTTGGGGCCATGAAGGTACAGTGGTGACTGCCCATGGGTGGGGAACTCAGTCTCACTGTATCCATTTGTGGGTTCATGTGCCTCTGATTCCCAACCACCCACCCCATGAAAGTGTTCACCCCCCACGTGTCATACACCACCCCTGTCTGCTGTCTTGTCTGTCTTGTCTGTTTTCCTACCCAACCTCCCTCCCCACATATACCTACTATCCTTCCCCAACAACCCACTCTCACCTTAAAAAAATAAAAGGGCAATCTGTTCCCACAAAAAAGTACACCCCATACATAGCTGTCAATTTCGCAGACATGCCCAATGGACACGCAATCTTGTCCAATTGCCTAGACAACACATTACTGTTGTCCTCACCCCTCTGTCAGGGGTATGAGTATTCAAATTCACCTCCAAATTCAATGCATATGCACAGCTGTTGCTGTAGGAGAAATGGACAGCTATGGACCTTCCCTACTTCCGTCCTGCACATCCCTATCCATATTTCATCTTGTTTTTTCCTCTGATGCACCCCTTTTTTCACCACTTTCCTATCACCCCCTTTTCTTTTCTTTCAAAGAAATTAGCGTGGGGGTTAGCGGGAGTAAGAGCCGCTAAGCGAAATTAAAACAGAGTAACCATATTTTAGCAACATTTCATTGTGCAAATCCACTTAAAGCTGCTTCAAAGTGCCTTAATCATCCTCTCACCATCAGCAGTTGTTGTGGCCAGCAACAAAAGTAATCAGCCCTGCCAAGTCTTGGACCCAAGGCCCTTTCCACTGCAGTCAGCAACCATACCACTGCATCACCTAAGTTCTACAAGTTGCTCTTGCTTTGCCTAACTTATCATGCAGTCCAGTCATTTAACATTAATGAAAAAGCTATCAGCACCACGTCTTGAACCCAAGACCCTGTACGCTGCAGTCAGAGACCATACTACTACACCACCTGAGCTGCATAATATATGCTTGTTTAGTCAAACTTAACATTCAGTAGCACACCTATACGTTTAACCGTGTATTACCATCACTGAGCGGTGGGCAAACCAGTTGACATATGCAAGACAAACACAGAATAGATAAACAGTAATTATCATACCTAACCAGATTTGTGCATTGGTAAGTGCCGCTAAGACAAACCCACACAGTTTAAATGCCTGTAAGTTTAACCATGTGTTAGCTCCACTTAGCTTCATGCAAACCCACTTAAAGCTGCTTTAAAGTGCCTTAATCACTCTATCTCCATGAGCCCTTGTTCTGCCCAACAAGAAAATAAACAGCCTTTGCTGGCTTTGAATCCAGCAACATGTACACCACAGTCACAGCATGTAACCATTAAGCCATAAGAGTTAAGGATGATTTCATGAATATATCTTGCAGGATAATCACTATACTATAGGGAATGTATATTGTGGAAGCAGTAAACATTCAAATAAGATACACACACACACACACATACACACTTATATATATATATATATATATATATATATATATATATATATATATTTATAAGTGTGTAAACATATATCTGTGAATGTTTGCTCTATATATGTATATATATATATATATATATATATATATATATATATATATATATATATATATATATATATATACACACAACACACTTGCAGATAAATACTGGTAAGCCTAGCAAACACCACAGTACAATGACTGTGTGGATAGATATATCCCCCATGAGAGTTACACAATACCCCTACATATCCTGTGGCAAGTCATACTGTTGATAGAATGATAGGATGGGATGGGACATTTATCTGCTGACCCCACACATACACAGTCCAAATAACAAGTACACACTCTGCCGCTACATAACCATGATAGGCCTTACATAATGGCCAGACATACAGCAATCTCTTAGACAAGTAATTGGAATGACTAAAGTGAGCACAGTGAAACCCAAGCAGCCAGTAATCTACAGTTGCCACCATATGAAATGGCCAGAGTGTGATATGTTTAATGAGAATTTTTGTATTAAAAAAACACATAACACCACCGTTTTCCCAAAAAAGGCTTATTTCTGTACTATTTCAGTTGTTTATGCCATGTCTTAATACAACATAACTGAATTATGCAAATATTAAAGGAAACATATGATACATTCTTGCTCCTACCATCTCAGGACATTTTCCAATTGTCAGAATTGTCATCAGCAGTACCATACCTCTCAACCTGTTATAGACAAAAATAAGGACAAAGCATAACATGATGGTGGACAAATAGGGACTGATTATAAATATTCTCTTACAATCTCAGAAAGCTGACAGAATTCTAGAGGTTTTGCCGCAGCATTACTTTTCTGGAGGATATGGAGTCTTACAGTCAAATGTTTGTCTTCATTTAATGAGTCCAATCCTCAGCCTTTTGCCAGAAAAGAACCTAATTAAGGAGGAACACATAAATGTTATGATGCCAACATCTGGACATCATGGAAAAATGTGTACAGTTGAGGGTTATGAGTAGGCCACAACTGGCCAACCAATGACCATGCCTTGCACAGAGGGACAGGTGGTAACCAAAGTAAGCCACACAAAGTATCAGACACTGATGTCATGGCAAAAGCCTTCAAGTAGTACAACAGTACAAAACACACTTGCCTTGAATACAAAAATCAATCAACACTCAATTACATGATTAAGCCAACAGCCTCCAATTACACTCCTCAGTTATCCACCTTGTGGGGAAAGTATCAAGTGTTACAATGTAAATTGATCCTTTATATAACAATGCTTCACTTCAAACTGGTCTATCAAACTGACAGACTGTGTGCCAAAGAGTAACCTCTAACCCACCACTGTCCCCACCACCATAGTATCAAAAAGTACAGCTACATACCCTTTATGCTTTTATTAGTAATATCTCTCACATGTACTAACAGCCTAAGAGTCAAACATGTACCCCCTAAAATGGGTTACATGGGTATATAACAGTGTTTTCTATACACTGACCTCTTGACTGTACCTGGTGACACATGTAACCTATGGCCCCTACCCCACAACATGAGTGGGAGTCCACAACATCACTGGGATGAGAGCAGGAATGTCAGCACTGAATAATAATAGCCTGTACCTATCAACCTCTTACTGCATGACATCTGGACAAAGCCTGGCATATAAGTGGAGGACATAGGGCCAAACACTGGGCCATATTCAATATATTGCACTCATACACTGTGAAAGTTGCTGGTGTTACAGGATTGTTTGCAACATATTCTTCCTGAGGGATATGAAGTCACAAACACTAATGCATGTTTCCAGTTACTGATAGCAGTCAACAGAGCATGGCAGTGATTTGTCAAGGACAACACCTGTTTGGGGAACACACTAAACATAGTGGCCCAAACCCTGGCCATTATGTGGATAGCCCTACAGTTGAGAGCTATGCAGGCACATAATGTTGCCAGACTGTCAGCTATGCAGAACTAGCATGTACACACAAACCCTGTTAAACTAGCAGTATTAAAAACATATAACAGTAATACTCACACTCTGTCCCTATGTCTGGAACCTTACATAAACCTGTAGTTGGCCTATGTCCACATGTCATGTTGTAAGAGATATTCTTACCTGCTGTCTGTAACACTGCTGCCCACATACAGAAAGGATGTGTTCCTTATAGTCAAGGTAAAGGGATAATGACCACAGGAAGTACACATTTATAGGAGTGGGTTGCCATGACATTGGCTATTGGAAGAACAACACAGCTGCTCTGCATGCAATTAGCAAGTGGGGAACACCGACTGGTGCATTGGCCATCACCTGGTCATGACCATCTCCTACAAAAGCCATGCTGTCACTTAATCAAACCCACTCAATCCCTGTACTACAGAGAGAGAGAGAGTGAGAAAGAGAACAATATAGAGTGAGGCAACAACCAAACCAAAACACTTAGGTTTGAATATACAACAGCCCCCCCCCCAAAAAAAAGGTATGTAAAACATTTAAGCATGTAATTTAATGTAGTCTGTAATAATGGGATAACTGAGTTTGAAAAATGTATATGTGCCAACAAAACTTGCTGTGCTGTCCTGCTGTACAACTGCTATGGCCATAGCATCTGCCTCTGTCTGCAGTGGGAGACATCACAGCCATACCTGTCAACTGTACAAATCTTCACAGAATGTCCAGATTTTGAAATCAGACTATGTCTGTTCCTCTTGACATCCCTACCTGTCTGACAAATAGCTGAGGACTGAAGTCATGAAGTAATGACAAACACTTGAGCATAAGACAACACATCCTTCAGAACAGTCACAGTGATGCCAAATGTATTATGCTAAAAACTTCATAACTCTGTAACAGGAATATGTAGGATATGTCCCTATTCACCCCCCCCCATCATGTTAGGCTTTGTCCACATGTGATGCTGTAAGAGTTTGAGAGGGGTTATCACAGCTCAGGAGCCTGACTCACCCTGGGAAAGGACAGCTCACATTTGCCAACCACTAGAGTGTCTGTCAAACAGTTGTGAGTGTGCCACTGCTAGGCCATTTAATGGGATGTTGTCCATATCCATATGTTACCTGTGAATATGAGTATGATATATGTTTGTCTTGGAAAGCTAAGAGACATATATAGGGCATGTGCATAGTACACTACTGTTGCAGACATGTGCGCCGAACTGCATGTGATATCTTGAATTAATAACATTCTACTGTACAGTGTTCTGCTGCACAATAAGCACATTTGTGACTGATATCTGTAAACACACACACACATATATACCTGACCTATCTTGGCCAAACCAGTGGCAAGTCTTCCAGCAAGGACAGCATAACATAATAGTGTAGTTATGACTGTTGGACATCTTCCAGGTTATCACAGTGGTGTCAAAGACAAATATGCAATCAACTTAAATATGTATGTTGTAGCTAGAGTAATATGGTATCAATATTGATGTTATTTTTGTCAACCATTGATGTGGGTCTTTGTCCTGAAGTCCTGTGGGTATAACCAGCTGACAAGTATGATTGATTAGCAAGACTGTGAATACAGTGTGCCATACTAACACAGAACACAAATGTATACCAGGTATCCCCTGGGCACATGTATGTATGTGTATGTCCAACTGGAAGGCACAAAACTGATGCCATGGGTTACAAGCAGTCGGATAAATAGGGTGTGCATGTTGCACATGTGTGTAATATCAGTGTCAGTGCATACAACAGAAATAAACGTGTACAGCTACTGCTTGTTGCATTGCCTTGACACTGATATGGGTACTACAGTCTGCATGATTATCATGTAGTTATCAGTGAAGTGTTCATCTGTGTTATGACCCATTGCCCATGCCTAACACTAACAGCTATAGCATTAACTATATACAGTGGATATCAAATGTGTACACACCCCATTGGAATGCCAGGTTTGTGTGCTGTATGACAATTAGACCCCAGATAATCTTTGAAAAATATTCCACATCCCAAATGTGACCCATAACCTGTACAATTATATTGAGTGTGCAAACCAAGACAAATGGATGCTGTAGTTATCTCAACAGGTGTTCACACAACATATTACTTTAAGGGTGTGCCACTCATTCAACTGGCTTATTGTACTGATTGTTATTTCACATATGTTTTCACAGACCCAATCATCATGTTTTATATCGAATTGTAAAGGATAGAGGTCACATTACAGGTGTGAATTTATTTGTAATGAATTTTTGTGGTGTCATGTTCCAATTGCACAAATAGCAGGCATTGTAACAGGGGTGTGTACACTTCATATCAACTGTAGTTATATGCAATCAGCAGTACCTAACCTGTAAAGTAGCCTCCACCAAGGAGAGAGTAATCCCCCTTGGTGGACAGCAGCGATACACAAAACATATAATAGGATGCTATATTGTCTGTACAGGGACACATAGGTGCAGCCAACAACTTGGAGGCAAGTCCACCTCTATCTCAGCAAGCATGTATGTTCACAGCTGACATTGTATAAGGCTGATTATGACTATAAATCAGACATATCCACACCACCAAGGACAATTTCAACAGAGTGTCTCCACAGTTTCAGAGGCAAGAACACAATTCAACCTGTACTGGGGTAAAGCACACCTCATACACACATGCCATGGATATAGGCAACATGCATCACACAGGTTAGTTGGGAACAGTGCCACCCCGTCTACACATATTCTATAGGGGGATATGCACATCAATATATTACCCCCTCATCAATGGTGAACATGTACATAATGCCTACTGAAGGCAACAGCAGCAAGTCTCCTTGGGCCATGAGAACATCACTGTCTGCCTCTTACCTGAACCAAGGCATGTGCTCACAGCTCCATCATACACTATAGTCAAACACAGACTTACCACCATCCACATGGACGATGGCCACTGTCATCCCTATACACAGAAATCAATGGAGAATAGAGGATTATGCAGTTAACTGTGCAACATTGGGTGGAATAAGATAGGTCAGGGCCAGGAGTGTACTGACAGCTGATTATAGGGTTAGGTTGTAATTTGGAATATTGTCAAGTAATATTTTGTGTTAATGTGCAAGTAGACAACTGTATGAGGTCATGTAACCTTTTCTCCTGTTTATGTCTTCCAGCTACCATGCCACGAGGAAGGCTACCAGCCTTTACTTCATTGAAGAATGATGTAATCATTCAGTATCTCATAGAGCAGTATGATGTCCTGTTTGGACATGGCACAGAAGCCCTATGTGACCGAACAGCCCTGTGGGAAGAACTGGTCCACAGGGTGAATGATGCTGGACAACAGAACTGGCATTATGAGCAGGTCCGTCATCACGCCAATGGCATTTTGCATCATGCACAAACTGAGCAGCTGCTGTAGCAAGGGAGTGGCTAGCCACAGGTGGGGGTGCAGCCATCCAGCCCCCACTGACACATACGGAGCAGCTCCTTCTTAGCCTTGGTGCACCCACCCGGCACACCCACCATGAAGCAGAACCCAACATTGTTGAGGTGGGTGGCACCCAACCAATGTCTGAGGAGTGTGCAGGTAAGGCTACAGTGCACATAACTAGAAGAGCATTGATTCTACATTTCTATCTGTAGAGAATCTGCATGCATATATCAGAGAAGACAGTCTGTAGCTGGACTTTAGTAATGCACAGATGGGCTGTATATTCTGTAGTATTGCTGTTTGTTCTGTTAATGTTCTGAAATGCTGCTTCCACCCTGTAGCACTGCCACATGAGTGAGTACTGAAATTACCTCTCTCCCACAACTATGCAGGTCCCTCAGGTATACAACTGGGGCAGCAGCCTGTGGCTGGTGAGTATGGGGTTATTTTATTCATGTTTGCCAATACACCAGCCATGTTAAGGCCATGTTATATAACCTGTACACATTTATCACACCTACCTATAATGCATGATGTACATGTTCAGTTTTGTTGGTGTTAACTGCACAGCATCACAGTGGTCACCATGGTGAAGGGTAGGTAGGAGTCCTGCTGTATATGTCACAACCCATCAGTGCAAGATCTGTGGACAGAGACAAAAATGGTGGGACAAATGGCCTACAGCAGGGACATGTATGAAACATAACCGTCATACAGTCGATACAACTGTGTACACACCCCTATGATGGTGTCAACTGTTCCTGGTATATACAATGACAGAGCATAATTACACATTTCACACCTTTTACAACCCATAATGTACACCTAACATGTGCAATTAATGTATAAAATAGAATCCTATGTTAGGACAACAAATATGGGGTTTACAAACCATACAATACACTGGAAGCATACGTGTACACACACTCCAATTAACATATTGTGGAGGCAGCTTGTGATGTACTGACAGCATTCACTCTTCTGCAGTACAAACTTGCCATCAAGTACAGGCCTCTATGTCACACCATGTAATGGTCTGCTGTCCGAGAAGTGTGTCCATGACAACTGGCCAGCTGCCTGCAACACAGGCAGTCATGGCTTGCAGACATCTTCCAAGGCATGACATGGATCCCATATCTGAAAAGAAGTAGTCAGGAGTAGGGTAAAATAACATTACCTCACCATTGTATATTCCATGACAAACAGTGCAGACAGTCATCTAGAGGTGTATTAAATATGGGACTACAGTGGTGTTGACAAGACACAGAGGACCATCCAATACAGATGGCAATACATAGTGCAAACTGGTCAGGGAGACTACCCAGATACATGCAGCAACACTGAGGCAATTGCACAAATATCTAGCAAGTCCTACCTGTGTATTATCTGCATCAACAATCGCCTGGAGTCTGCATAAGTGTGCCCTATGGGTTAGGGTAAGTAGATAGGAGATTTATCCCACAAGAAATATCATCCAGGTTTCCATATAGTAGTAACAGCATGACCCCCAGGACTTCAAAAGGCATGTGTTGCAATGTTTAATGGTGTCATGAGACCAAGGCTCAAACCTACAGACAGTAGTCCTAAAGTTACATGTGGTGCACAAGCAGCAGCTCACATCACATCAGGGCCACCATCCCCAACTTGAAGGTTGCTGGTGCCAGTGTACACCTTTATGGTTGCTGTTCATTACCTGAAAGTAGGCCTGTAGACATGATGGAGTGAATGTGGAACACTGCAAACTAACGCTCATGTGTGGGTCACAGTTGTCAGGCATCTGCAATAAGGCTGAGGATGAGGAGGGGTGTCAGCTCCAAATACAACAGTGAACTGAAGCATACATCCTAAGCTAGCTAAGAATGGCCATATCTTAACACATTCAAGGTTATGAAATGGCCTACACATGCACACTTCACAGCAATACTGAAGTCCCTGTGTGACTTACTTGGACTGTGCACATGAGCTGGCCTTGCAATCTGGCAGAGTTGTGGTACCTTTGTAGGGAAGATGGACCTAATTATGCAAAGGCAAGGATGTGCCATGCTACTGTGACCTTTCCAGGAATAATAATTGCTGTATTTCAATTAGCAGGTGCTTCAACAAACCATGGTTTAATGGTGTGCACAGTTATGCACTCCCAATATGGTATGCATCTCAATCAGCATCTCCATGACTGACAGTCAACTGATGCAGGATTGGATTGCATAGGTCATATGCCATATATCAGGTGAGTGTAATGTTTTTGACTGCAGTAATGTGGCCCCATTGCATATCATAGAAGAGGCTGCCATGACAACAGGGGTGTGTATGCTCCTGAAAGCCACATGAGGCTTGGAAGGTTGTCAGTGTACACAGATGTTATTGCACATACATCAACTGATGATGATGAGATCTGGGAATCAAATGTCAGTCATTCATTAGTGACATCCGTCCTCATATCATTCCAGTCATGTGTCAGACAAACACACAGGGGTTGTAAAAAAAAGAGCAAACATAGCTGCTACACATCTAACACATTCAGCAATGATTTGTATACTTGTGAGGTATGGTGTACAGTACATGCCAGTATGCTGTACAGGTGCATAGCATTAATGTGTTCATTGGTGCAGAGTGTCCCAGGAGAAGGGGCATCACCTACTAACATGACTTGTGCATCCCACATATGTATATTGTTTTTACCAGGATTTAGAATGGGTGCACTGCCTGATACTGAGTGCCCTGTGTCATGCATGTCAATTGTTGGGTACAGAGGTCTATGTAATATGTTTGTGCCACCTCACCTGTGTGTATGTGTGTATAAGTAAATCATAATATACAGGTCTTGATTTACATTTCTTATCTGCCCCTCACAGGTGGTGAGGTGGGTCAGGGTCCCTCTTGCAGGCAAACTGATGTTAGTGTCCATACACCCTCTGACAATGATGATAGGCATAGTGAGGCACAGGCAGGGTTGTCAGGAACCGAATCTGTGCCATTGGTTGACTTCCCACTTTTATCCACCCCATCCCCACACACAGTCACAATGCCCATACATACCCCATCACCAGTGGCCATAGAGGAGAGACAGTTGGCGGGTGGTGGCATGGGACAGGATAGTGTGGGAACTATAGCAAGTGTGTCCACACACAGCAGCCATAGCCAGATGACCAGCGAGGTACCACACAGGCAGATGTACAGGGGTGCTTATAGGAGGGCTGCTAGCCATCATGCCCCTGGCAGAAGTGCCACAGCAGGTGTCATCAGACGCATGTTTCGGGCCATCATGGAGGCACAGGCATGTATACAACATAACACCAGAGATAGTCTGAAGCTCCAGAGGGCTACTCTTCCTGCTGTATGTGACAACATCCGTGATCTTGCAGGTGCCCACCGTTATTTTGCAGAGTTCATGGATAGATGGTTGGGTAAGATGGTGGTAATCGTCGACTATGTGGTGTCTGTAGTAGAGCATGTGGTGGGAGTAGGGTGTCAGCCACATGGACGTAGGTCAGCAACACTAACAGGTGGAGGTTTATGTGGATGTGCAACAACTCACGGCTGCTCCCATAGTGGCAGTCCCAGCACCAGCACTGCAGGGGGGGTGCTGTCCACACCACAACTGAGCAGGCCATGTGCACATGGTCCTGGTGAGTCCCAGCAGGGATGCGGATCCAGTGGACAACTGTCATCATCAGGGGAGAGTACCATATCTGGGCTTCTGCCAGGTAGTGCCTGTGCAACCCCTGACAGGCACAGTTCCCGTGTCCGTGGCAGACATGGTGAACTGTACACCTTGCCATGTACGGTTTGCAGCTGTCCAACAAACTCCAGTATACGGCAGCCACATGGCAGAAATGTGTGCATACATACACACACACACATCACCAACACAGCTAGGGCACCTCCATACCTATACACACCACATCTGCACAGCCCATTTAATAAAGAACACCCTAACCCACATATATGATGTCAGCCAAATGGCTCAGCCTAGGCCTCTGGCAAACCCACAACACACCCTGTGCATATGATGATACCTATGCCACATCCCTGTCATCCATACCATTGATTCAGGGACATGCTAATATGGTTCTGATGCATAGGGTGAATTTACTAAGGTTTGGCAATGTAATGCTGTTTATTGTGTTTTCAGCTGGAATGATTAATGCTTACACGCCAGGGTGTGTAGCTGTCCAGCCATGATACATTATAGCAGTTATTAACACTCACTGATTGTGGTCTCCATAATGTATTCTGTTTGTGTTCTAGGCGTCTATACGTCAGCAGGATGTTGGTCTGCTGTCCTTTCCTACAAGGGGTGTGGCACTGTGGTGACACATTGACTGTGTCATATCCTGGGTACAGCTGAACACAAGTAACAGGTCTGTAGAACAGTCACTGCATGTGCCACATGGCTGATAGATCTGAGGGGTATATACAGGTGAGTGCATGGTGGCTGATGTAAGCAGCTCTTCTACAGTGGACAATGGTAAGTATACTGGGTGGCACACACCAAATGTTTGTGAATAACACACACACACACACACACACACACACACACACACACACACACACACACACACACACACACACACACACACAGGCTTTGGTGTTGATGCAATACACAGAGAATAATGTTCACATGGATGTACTTCATTTTGCAGTGAACTCATTTTGGCCTATGTAATTCCACCAAGACCAAATTGCCAAAACATCACATCAGTAAATAATCAGTTCGCCAGTTTAATGTCATTGACAATGGTACTGGGAGGGTATATGTCCTCTTCCCTGATGTAGTGCAATCCTGGAGTTGGTAAACATAGGTGTGCTGGTGTGGGTGGCACAGCCCCCCACTTTGGAGGGTTTGGGGTGGCTTAGAACCACACATAGTGTGATTAACAACTACTTAACCTGTTAACATAAACTGTACAGTATAACAACACACTAAGCGGGAGGATACGCACAACAATAACCCCAATGTGGGTGTCTGTGCCCACAACAACCACACCCAACTATATATACCAACTTCAGTATCACTGTACAGCTGTACATTGGGGAAGAGGGCATTTACCCACCCACTACTAGTTTTGATGGAATGAATTTCCACAAGATGATTGCTAATCAGTGAAGTGTTCATCTGTGTTATGACCCATTGCCCATGCCTAACACTAACAGCTATAGCATTAACTATATACAGTGGATATCAAATGTACACACCCGTTGGAATGCCAGGTTTGTGTGCTGTATGACAATTAGACCCCAGATAATCTTTGAAAAATATTCCACATCCCAAATGTGACCCATAACCTGTACAATTCTATTGAGTGTGCAAACCAAGACAAATGGATGCTGTAGTTATCTCAACAGGTGTTCACACAACATATTACTTTAAGGGTGTGCCACTCATTCAACTGGCTTATTGTACTGATTGTTATTTCACATATGTTTTCACAGACCCAATCATCATGTTTTATATCGAATTGTAAAGGATAGAGGTCACATTACAGGTGTGAATTTATTTGTAATGAATTTTTGTGGTGTCATGTTCCAATTGCACAAATAGCAGGCATTGTAACAGGGGTGTGTACACTTCATATCAACTGTAGTTATATGCAATCAGCAGTACCTAACCTGTAAAAGTAGCCTCCACCAAGGAGAGAGTAATCCCCCTTGGTGGACAGCAGCGATACACAAAACATATAATAGGATGCTATATTGTCTGTACAGGGACACATAGGTGCAGCCAACAACTTGGAGGCAAGTCCACCTCTATCTCAGCAAGCATGTATGTTCACAGCTGACATTGTATAAGGCTGATTATGACTATAAATCAGACATATCCACACCACCAAGGACAATTTCAACAGAGTGTCTCCACAGTTTCAGAGGCAAGAACACAATTCAACCTGTACTGGGGTAAAGCACACCTCATACACACATGCCATGGATATAGGCAACATGCATCACACAGGTTAGGTGGGAACAGTGCCACCCCGTCTACACATATTCTATAGGGGGATATGCACATCAATATACTACCCCCCTCATCAATGGTGAACATGTACATAATGCCTACTGAAGGCAACAGCAGCAAGTCTCCTTGGGCCATGAGAACATCACTGTCTGCCTCTTACCTGAACCAAGGCATGTGCTCACAGCTCCATCACACACTATAGTCAAACACAGACTTACCACCATCCACATGGACGATGGCCACTGTCATCCCTATACACAGAAATCAATGGAGAATAGAGGATTATGCAGTTAACTGTGCAACATTGGGTGGAATAAGATAGGTCAGGGCCAGGCGTGTACTGACAGCTGATTATAGGGTTAGGTTGTAATTTGGAATATTGTCAAGTAATATTTTGCGTTAATGTGCAAGTAGACAACTGCATGAGGTGATGTAATCTTTTCTCCTGTTTATGTTTTCCAGCTACCATGCCATGAGGAAGGCTACCAGCTTTTACTTCATTGGAGAATGATGTAATGATTCAGTATCTCATACAGCAGTATGATATCCTATTTGGAAGTGGCACAGAAGCCCTATGTGACCGAACAGCCCTGTGGGAAGAACTGGTCCACAGGGTGAATGATGCTGGACAACAGAACCGGCATTATGAGCAGGTTCGTCATCACGCCAGTGACATTTTGTGTCATGCACATAACTGAGCAGCTGCTGTAGCAAGGGAATGGCTAGCCACAGGTGGGGATGCAGCCATCCAGCCCCACTGACACATACCGGAGCAGCTCCTTCTTAGCCTTGGTGCACCCACCGGCACACCACCATGAAGCAGAACCCAACATTGTTGAGGTGGGTGGCACCCAACCAATGTCTGAGGTGTGCAGGTAAGGCTACAGTGCACATAACTAGAAGAGCATTGATTCTACATTTCTATCTGTAGAGAATCTGCATGCATATATCAGAGAAGACAGTCTGTAGCTGGACTTTAGTAATGCACAGATGGGCTGTATATTCTGTAGTATTGCTGTTTGTTCTGTTAATGTTCTGAAATGCTGCTTCCACCCTGTAGCACTGCCACATGAGTGAGTACTGAAATTACCTCTCTCCCACAACTATGCAGGTCCCTCAGGTATACAACTGGGGCAGCAGCCTGTGGCTGGTGAGTATGGGGTTATTTTGTTCATGTTTGCCAATACACCAGCCATGTTAAGGCCATGTTATATAACCTGTACACATTTATCACACCTACCTATAATGCATGATGTAAATGTTCAGTTTTGTTGGTGTTAACTGCACAGCATCACAGTGGTCACCATGGTGAAAGGTAGGTAGGAGTCCTGCTGTATATGTCACAACCCATCAGTGCAAGATCTGTGGACAGAGACAAAAATGGTGGGACAAATGGCCTACAGCAGGGACATGTATGAAACATAACTGTCATACAGTCGATACAACTGTGTACACACCCCTATGATGGTGTCAACTGTTCCTGGTATATACAATGACAGAGCATAATTACACATTTCACACCTTTTACAACCCATAATGTACACCTAACATGTGCAATTAATGTATAAAATAGAATCCTATGTTAGGACAACAAATATGGGGTTTGTAAACCTTACAATACACTGGAAGCATAGGTGTGCACACACTCCAATTAACATATTGTGGAGGCAGCTTGTGATGTACTGACAGCATTCACTCTTCTGCAGTACAAACTTGCCATCAAGTACAGGCCTCTATGTCACACCATGTAATGGTCTGCTGTCCGAGAAGTATGTCCATGACAACTGGCCAGCTGCCTGCAACACAGGCAGTCATGGCTTGCAGACATCTTCCAAGGCATGACATGGATCCCATATCTGAAAAGAAGTAGTCAGGAGTAGGGTAAAATAACATTACCTCACCATTGTATATTCCATGACAAACAGTGCAGACAGTCATCTAGAGGTGTATTAAATATGGGACTACAGTGGTGTTGACAAGACACAGAGGACCATCCAATACAGATGGCAATACATAGTGCAAACTGGTCAGGAGACTACCCAGATACATGCAGCAACACTGAGGCAATTGCACAAATATCTAGCAAGTCCTACCTGTGTATTATCTGCATCAACAATCGCCTGGAGTCTGCATAAGTGTGCCCTATGGGTTAGGGTAAGTAGATAGGAGATTTATCCCACAAGAAATATCATCCAGGTTTCCATATAGTAGTAACAGCATGACCCCCAGGACTTCAAAAGGCATGTGTTGCAATGTTTAATGGTGTCATGAGACCAAGGCTCAAACCTACAGACAGTAGTCCTAAAGTTACATGTGGTGCACAAGCAGCAGCTCACATCACATCAGGGCCACCATCCCCAACTTGAAGGTTGCTGGTGCCAGTGTACACCTTTATGGTTGCTGTTCATTACCTGAAAGTAGGCCTGTAGACATGATGGAGTGAATGTGGAACACTGCAAACTAACACTCATGTGTGGGTCACAGTTGTCAGGCATCTGCAATAAGGCTGAGGATGGGGAGGGGTGTCAGCTCCAAATACAACAGTGAACTGAAGCATACATCCTAAGCTAGCTAAGAATGGCCATATCTTAACACATTCAAGGTTATGAAATGGCCTACACATGCACACTTCACAGCAATACTGAAGTCCCTGTGAGACTTACTTGGACTGTGCACATGAGCTGGCCTTGCAATCTGGCAGAGTTGTGGTACCTTTGTAGGGAAGATGGACCTAATTATGCAAAGGCAAGGATGTGCCATGCTACTGTGACCTTTCCAGGAATAATGATTGCTGTATTTCAATTAGCAGGTGCTTCAACAAACCATGGTTTAATGGTGTGCACAGTTATGCACTCCCAATATGGTATGCATCTCAATCAGCATCTCCATGACTGACAGTCAACTGATGCAGGATTGGATTGCATAGGTCATATGCCATATATCAGGTGAGTGCAATGTTTTTTGACTGCAGTAATGTGGCCCCATTGCATATCATAGAAGAGGCTGCCATGACAACAGGGGTGTGTATGCTCCTGAAAGCCACATGAGGCTTGGAAGGTTGTCAGTGTACACAGATGTTATTGCACATACATCAACTGATGATGATGAGATCTGGGAATCAAATGTCAGTCATTCATTAGTGACATCCGTCCTCATATCATTCCAGTCATGTGTCAGACAAACACACAGGGGTTGTAAAGAAAAGAGCAAACATAGCTGCTACACATCTAACACATTCAGCAATGATTTGTATACTTGTGAGGTATGGTGTACAGTACATGCCAGTATGCTGTACAGGTGCATAGCATTAATGTGTTCATTGGTGCAGAGTGTCCCAGGAGAAGGGGCATCACCTACTAACATGACTTGTGCATCCCACATATGTATATTGTTTTTACCAGGATTTAGAATGGGTGCACTGCCTGATACTGAGTGCCCTGTGTCATGCATGTCAATTGTTGGGTACAGAGGTCTATGTAATATGTTTGTGCCACCTCACCTGTGTGTATGTGTGTATAAGTAAATCATAATATACAGGTCTTGATTTACATTTCTTATCTGCCCCTCACAGGTGGTGAGGTGGGTCAGGGTCCCTCTTGCAGGCAAACTGATGTTAGTGTCCATACACCCTCTGACAATGATGATAGGCATAGTGAGGCACAGGCAGGGTTGTCAGGAACCGAATCTGTGCCATTGGTTGACTTCCCACTTTTATCCACCCCATCCCCACACACAGTCACAATGCCCATACATACCCCATCACCAGTGGCCATAGAGGAGAGACAGTTGGCGGGTGGTGGCATGGGACAGGATAGTGTGGGAACTATAGCAAGTGTGTCCACACACAGCAGCCATAGCCAGATGACCAGCGAGGTACCACACAGGCAGATGTACAGGGGTGCTTATAGGAGGGCTGCTAGCCATCATGCCCCTGGCAGAAGTGCCACAGCAGGTGTCATCAGACGCATGTTTCGGGCCATCATGGAGGCACAGGCATGTATACAACATTACACCAGAGATAGTCTGAAGCTCCAGAGGGCTACTCTTCCTGCTGTATGTGACAACATCCGTGATCTTGCAGGTGCCCACCGTTATTTTGCAGAGTTCATGGATAGATGGCTGGGTAAGATGGTGGTAATCGTCGACTATGTGGTGTCTGTAGTAGAGCATGTGGTGGGAGTAGGGTGTCAGCCACATGGACGTAGGTCAGCAACACTAACAGGTGGAGGTTTATGTGGATGTGCAACAACTCACGGCTGCTCCCATAGTGGCAGTCCCAGCACCAGCACTGCAGGGGTGCTGTCCACACCACAACTGAGCAGGCCATGTGCACATGGTCCTGGTCAGTCCCAGCAGGGATGCGGATCCAGTGGACAACTGTCATCATCAGGGGAGAGTACCATATCTGGGCTTCTGCCAGGTAGTGCCTGTGCAACCCCTGACAGGCACAGTTCCGTGTCCGTGGCAGACATGGTGAACTGTACACCTGCCATGTGGGTTTGCAGCTGTCCAACAAACTCCAGTATCTGGCACATGGCAGAAATGTGTGCATACATACACACACACACATCACCAACACAGCTAGGGCACCTCCATACCTATACACACCACATCTGCACAGCCCATTTAATAAAGAACACCCTAACCCACATATATGATGTCAGCCAAACGGCTCAGCCTAGGCCTCTGGCAAACCCACAACACACCCTGTGCATATGATGATACCTATGCCACATCCCTGTCATCCATACCATTGATTCAGGGACATGCTAATATGGTTCTGATGCATAGGGTGAATGTACTAAGGTTTGGCAATGTAATGCTGTTTATTGTGTTTTCAGCTGGAATGATTAATGCTTACACGCCAGGGTGTGTAGCTGTCCAGCCATGATACATTATAGCAGTTATTAACACTCACTGATTGTGGTCTCCATAATGTATTCTGTTTGTGTTCTAGGCGTCTATACGTCAGCAGGATGTTGGTCTGCTGTCCTTTCCTACAAGGGGTGTGGCACTGTGGTGACACATTGACTGTGTCATATCCTGGGTACAGCTGAACACAAGTAACAGGTCTGTAGAACAGTCACTGCATGTGCCACATGGCTGATAGATCTGAGGGGTATATACAGGTGAGTGCATGGTGGCTGATGTAAGCAGCTCTTCTACAGTGGACAATGGTAAGTATACTGGGTGGCACACACCAAATGTTTGTGAATAACACACACACACACACACACACACACACACACACACACACACACACACACACACACACACACACAGGCTTTGGTGTTGATGCAATACACAGAGAATAATGTTCACATGGATGTACTTCATTTTGCAGTGAACTCATTTTGGCCTATGTAATTCCACCAAGACCAAATTGCCAAAACATCACATCAGTAAATAATCAGTTCGCCAGTTTAATGTCATTGACAATGGTACTGGGAGGGTATATGTCCTCTTCCTGATGTAGTGCAATCCTGGAGTTGGTAAACATAGGTGTGCTGGTGTGGGTGGCACAGCCCCCCACTTTGGAGGGTTTGGGGTGGCGTAGAACCACACATAGTGTGATTAACAACTACTTAACCTGTTAACATAAACTGTACAGTATAACAACACACTAAGCGGGAGGATACGCACAACAATAACCCCAATGTGGGTGTCTGTGCCCACAACAACCACACCCAACTATATATACCAACTTCTATACCAACTTCAGTATCACTGTACAGCTGTACATTGGGGAAGAGGGCATTTACCCACCCACTACTAGTTTTGATGGAATGAATTTCCACAAGATGATTGCTTTGAAATGTTACATTTTGCCAGTTAGTTCTCGGACAAATGATCTCCTAGGACATATATCTTCTGCAAACTGAAGTAGATCCCTTCACATACACTCACACTTACTTGGCAACATTGAGAGTAGAACCTCTACCTAGGTACGTATTGCTACTAATGTGTTAGGCCTTAATTGCACACACCACAGAGCTTTTAGGGTGAGGTGTGTCCCGAGTTTCCTGTTAAGATAAGAACATCACCAGGCCTTGTACAGTATGATAATGGGGGATATACTGGGTGTTAATGAACAATACATAGTATGACATGCTGTCATATACACATTGACAAACACATACAGTCATAGGCACATTTGACAAACCTGGGTTTAGCAGTTCTAACTACCTTGTCAGTGAATCCATACTGTTGCAGAGTTTTTGCACACAGCACATGCATCATTGGGCTGGATAGTGTAATCAGTTACCTGTATGGTTGATGGTGAAAGTGGTCCTCATGCATTGGACCTTGGGATATGTGCAGGGGGTACCATGGTGTAAAGACAGTATAGCCAGCACTCACACCCCACATTGGATATTGTACTCACTGAAACCCATGATAATGCTCTGACATACCCACAATCACACATTGACCAGGTCTGCAACACAAACCCTTGTTATCTAATCAGTGCTACTACAGGGATATGCATTTATTGCACATGCCACAGGGATAATAGGGTGAGGGTTTGTCATGGCACTCCTAATGTCAGCAACATCACCATCCCTTATAATGTATGGCAAGGTTTATTGTATTTGGAGAATGTGGCCTACGAATGCTGTCTCCTACAAATATGCACACTCACACACAATTGAACACACACACACACACACACACACACATACTCACATTTGCCAGGACTCAGAGGGTAACCCACACCTATCTACCCATTTGTAAAACAGGGTTATGCTGGTACTGCAAGCTCCAGGTAGCCCATAGGGTAAAGAGTGTAACAAGGTACATTTAATGTCAATTACGGCAGCACCCATTTCTAAGTATAAGAATGGGGGGTGTAGTGGGTGAGAAGGCTCTCATAGTATTTTCAGCTACAAGTTTATAAACACACAGGCACTGTTATTCTCAGTAATGCACAATGACACATTTGTCAGTACTGAGGTCCATAGGTGCAGGTGTACCTAGGTGTGCACCAGGCTAATGTCCATGGAGAGATGAGAAGAGTAGGGCATGTGGATACACTGGTATCATGCCACCTGACATTTGTCAGCAGGCCATCTATCCACCGATGCCACTTGAGTGATCCCCAGGGTGACAGTTAAATTGAATATCCAGTCATCTGGTTTTCTCATGCAGAGGGCCAGTGAGGTGCTCCAATTGACATGTATACAACATATATTGCATAACATAGCCAGTGTCTGGGTTAGAGACCTGTACCCAAGCATGTTCTGTTGACTGTGGTAGTCTGGTTGAGGTATCCATGGCATGTGGTGCATACAGGGTGAGGTTTCCTAGCTGTGGCATTCATACAGCTAGGCAGACATATCAATGTCAGTCAATCAGAGATTGCCTGTAAGCAGCCAAACTGGATACCTGACATCTGCACATCTGTACAGAGGACAGACAGAAATTAGCTAGCCAACAGGTTATGCATTAGGATGAATGTTTTGACAGATAGACATCTGACACTGATAGGTATGCCATTACTACATGACAGCAGTCCTCAATGACATATCCTAAACACATAGTAGTCTACAGTTAATATCAACATATCAGATCAATATCCAATAGGAGATATGTAAAAACATACAGCTCACACACCAAGAACACAATAGTCAGTACTCAGAGTCCAGGTTTGCTATAGTGGAGTCATACCTCAGCACCAATAGTCACAACCTCTTAGTGCAAGGGGATGTCATGTAAGTATTGCAGGTATAAATGTGAAATGTTGCTACAGTAACATGGGTTGTGTTAACAGACATGTCATATATGGAGTCAATTCTGATACTGACATGTATGCCATCAGTTATTGACAGACATCATAAGATAGTCATAGTGAAGTACCATACAAATTACAGTAGTGATTCTGTGGAATACAGCAGAGATATGACCAATAAACATGGACAGTCTGACACAATCTGGTCAGTGCAGAGGTATACACAGAACTTCTTAGTGCAAGACGTGTGTACCAAGCCTGAAAAAGTGGATGTTTACAGCCATGTAAATGGGGATACCATAAAAATACTGAAATAGATAACCTCACACAGTTGATGCATTCACACACTCCTGTCTGTCCTAACACATATTAACCAGAGGAGCAGAGGTCCCAAGCCCACATACTTCACACTAGTTAGTGACATACATCTTTACAGCATCCCACTGCTTTGTCAGAAATGCACAACAGTTATGGTGGCCAGGCAACAGTACATCTGACAAATATTAGGACATACCATCACACTAGGTAAATACGCTGAGCTGCTAGGCATGTTGCAAAGCACTGTGCAAACTACAGGCAGACTGCCACAACACTAACCCAAGTTTCCTATGGGGGAATACACATGTACTTGCAAATATAGCAGGCACTACAGGCATGTAACAGCACGGAGTAACAGACATCAGTGTGAAAGTGCATACCCCCAACCAATCTGAACATAGTCATAGTCACATTATGGTAAGACTAAGTAATATTACAGTATACGGACTGTGTGAACAAAACCACCCTCATATGAGCCACTCACACAGTAACCCTACATATACTGGGCCAATACATAGTGTAGTCTGATGGTTGACTGTGGTATGGGACATGTGTCAGTCTGGCCCTACAAACATGTACACTGATAGGGTACCATAAACTGGAGCAGCATGCAACATCAGATAGAACAGGACCAAGAACAATGACATCTACCACAGTTTGTACACAGGCCAAATAACATATTCACAATACACACTCTCTCAACAATCACCATAAGTACACAGACCTCACTACTGTACACACTACAGCAGAATGTCCAGGTTTTGTCCTCAGATATAAGGCTTACTATACATAACATGCCTAGCAGTCTGATATCTCACTGGCTTGTTATCAGGTATGATGTCAGTAAATAATGATGTACTGTACATATGCATCTCTTACTGCATGACATATGGACAAAGGGTGACAGACTTGGGGGACAGAGGCACAAACACAGGGCCAGTATTGACATGTTGCTGTGATAAACTGAGACATTTCCTGGTGTAACAGGGTTTGTTATGACATATCTCTTCTGAGGGATATGAAGTCAGTAACTCACATGGATGTCACCGTGTACTGACTGCAATCATCAGAGTATGCTACTGCATATCTAAAGATAGGAAATGTGTGAGTAACACAACACATGTAAGACTCCAAACTCTGGACACTCTGCAGATAGCCCTATAGGTGAGAGTTTCCTCAACCACATAACACTGTCATGCCAGACTTTAAATCATGTAGAACAGCCATATCCACACAAACCCTGTTAAACCAACATTATTCAAATGTAGAACAGCAATACTTAATTCTGTCCCCATGTCTGGAACATCCCCCTCCTGTTTGTTGGCCTGTATCCACAGTGTATGTTGTAAGAGGTATTTCCAACTCCCCTCTGTGATGTTGTTTGTCAAACACCCACATGAAATCCTGCTCACAGTGAAGGAAAAGGGCCAACACCCACATGAAGTGCTTAGTTATAGGAGTGTCTTTCCATGCAGTTGGCTATAGGAATAATACCACAGCTGTTCCACATGCAATTAGCAAGTGGGGGACTGCAATTCGCGCACAGGCTATCAGCTTATCACGAGCATTCCTTACAAAACTCAAGCTGCTGCCTATGCAAAACAGATGTACTTTTCCACATTCACCAGAAAGGGGGAGAGAGAGAGAGAGCCAGAGCACCAGAGAGACAGAGACAAAGTAAGGAAGGAAGGGTGTAAGAGAGTAAGAGCCGAAAAGGAAGGGTGTAAGAGAGTAAGAGCCAAGCATGTTTGTGTATGATCTGAGGGTGGAGAGTGGTATCTGGGTATTATAACAGTTGCCTATATTGTTTACTAATCCATACTGTCACATAGTAATTGCACATGGCTGTACACATTTATGGCTGAGGATTGTCTACAACAACCTCTATAGTGTTTGAAAACTGTTGGCCTTGTAATGTGGACAATGGGACATATAGGTCTTCAATATAATGATGTAGCAAAACCCACACTGCAATGGATCCTATCAGTACACAATCACCCCAACACCTACACAGGATACTGATGATGCACGCAGAAATACACACTTACCAGCGCTGAGTTTCAAACCTCTACCTGATTATGTGTTGTTATTATAGTGTAATGTAGTTATTGCACATGCCATGGAGCTTACATGTTGGAAAACTGTCCAAAGGTATCTTTGAAGGTGAGTGACATCAGCAACAGTGCTAAAGGAGGGATAAAGGAAGTATAGTACATGTGAATGTCCACAAAAGCAGGTGCCAATGGAGACACACACTCACTCTCTGAGGGAAACACACACATTATCACAGCTGGCAGTATCATGATTAAAATCCCTACATAACTACTTTGTTATACTACTGTATTACACAGTTATCACAAGTGCCACAGAGCTTATATGCTGATACATGGCTAAAGGGTTATTTCAAGGTGAATGACATCAGCAGGTGTGCTAAAGTAAGGTAATAGGAGGTTTAGTGATTGTGAATGGCTTCAAAATCATTAATCTCCACACACACATGCACACACACACACACACACACACACACACACACACACACACACACACACACACACACACACACACACACACACACACACTTGCCAGTACTGAGATGCATAGGTTCATTGCTTCACTTCACAGGTGTGTAGTAGGTGAATGGGCCTGATGGCTGTACAATGCTAGGCAAAGGGAATACCTTGACCTCAGGCCACATGACAGTGGTCTCCAATATGGCTCAGGGGTGTAGTCCCTGGAGTGGTCCCCACAGGTGGGTATTGTATTCACCATCCACTTATCTTGGTTACTATTGTGGGTGGCCAGTGATCTGCACTGCTTCCCATGGGTGTGATCTATATTCCATAACATGGACAGTGTCTGGGTTGTGCACATTCCACATGCATGTTCTTTGATGTGTGGAAGCGTACTTGAGGTCTCTAGGGCATATTGTGTGTACAGATTATCTTCTGATGTAGCATTCCTGACCTCATTTGGGGAGACCTGGCTATGGAAATGAGGTCGTGCTTGCACCTACATTGACAGCATGATACAGGTATTCAGTGGAGTTAGTGGCGTCTGTCCATACAGGGCATGTGTATAAGGCATGATATTCCCTTTGTGGGTTACATTTGCAGACTCTACAGTTGTTGCAGGCATCCAGTGGGAAACATAGCAAAAGGACCACTGTAAGCATTTATTTACCTACTTTAGGGATGGAACAGGGTGCCATGTCCTTTTACTTGCTGAATAACACACACACTCAGTCAGGAGATGTTTCACATCACAGTACTTTCTGATGTCAGTGACACTGTTGTGGTCAACAGGCATGTAGTCCACTGCAATTACACTGTGGTTGCTATCTGTGAGGCAATATGTAGGGAACTACCAATAAAGTGGTTGTTGCCTAGCCAAGTGTGTGTGTGTGTGTGTGTGTGTGTGTGTGTGTGTGTGTGTGTGTGTGTGTGTGTGTATGAGACATTGGTGGATAGTGTTCTCTGAGTAATACAAGGGTTGCCTATATTGTTCACTGATCTATAATGTCACATGTAGGGCTATGGATTGTCTACACCAGCCTCTCTGGTGTTTGACATCTGTTGTCCTTGTAAGGTGGACATTGTGACATATACTAGGTCCTCAATATAAAAAATTAGCAAAACCCACCCCACAATGCATCCTGTTATTACACAATCACAGCAGCCTCCACGCAGGATACTGATGACAAACACACACACACACACACACACACACACACACACACACACACACACACACACACACACACACACACTTGCCAGTGCTGAGATTCAAACCCCTACTCAGCTATGTATTTCTACTGCAGTGTACCACATTTATCTCACACACCACGGAGCTTATAATATGGATGTTGTCCCAAGGTACTTCTAAGGTGAGGAACATCACCAGCCCTTGTAAATACTGGCATTGGTTGATGTAATGGGTGAGAGGTCCCAAAAATAATTTTACCCTAAACACACATTTACATTTGCCAGGGGTGAGGTTCAAACCTGTATCTAACAATCTTTATGGACCATTATGTCATGCTTTTACCACAAGCACCACTGACCTGACATGGTTTAGGGTTGGCAACAGGTACTTGTAAGGTGGATGATATCTGCAGGACTGCTAAAGTCAGGCTCTGAGATGGGTACTGGCTGTAAATGGTGCCAAAATCTTTGAGATATACACATACATAAGTACATGCACAAACATAAGTACATGCACAAACACTTGCCACAGATGAGATTCAAGCCCATACCTGTGTAGTTACTGCTACTATATTGTTCCACATTTATGGCATGCACCACAGAGCATATAGGGCTGGCCCTTGTCTACGGGGGTATTTTAAGGTGACTGACATCAGCAGGCTTGCTAAAGTAGGGCAATGGGAGGTATAGTGACTGTGAATGGCCTCAAAATCATTAATTTCTACATACACACACACACACACACACACACACACACACACACACACACACACACACACACACACACAGTTGCCATGTCTGGAATTGGAACTCTTACCTGACTATATGTTACACTATAGCATTACACAGTTATCACACACACCGCGGAGCTTATAGCGCTGGCCCTTATCCAAAGGGGAATTTCAAGGTGACTGACATCAGCATGAGTGCTAACATGGGCTATGGGAAGTGCAATGTGTGTGAATGGGCCTTAAACCATTCCTCCGGAAACACACACACAACTTTCAGTCACACACAACTTTATGTTTGACAGGACTGGGTATACAAATGGTAGATGCATATTGATTTGTACTATCATGTTACAAAGTTATCACAAGCACCACAGACACTATAGGTCTGAGGGCTACCAAAAGCAAATGTATGCAGTGATTGACATCGGCACATCATGTGATATTGGCCAATTGGATGTGTGGTGAGTGGGACAGGCCTCATGATGGCAATCTCTTTGTCACTGTCTGTCTCTCTCTTCCCCACATCTATGTGTGTGTGTGTATGTTTGACCTATTATAGTGTGTTGGCCTTGGATATGTGTGAGTATTCTTATCCAATGTGTGTGCAAAGCATAAATGGTGTGTAATATGGTGTGTGTGCACAGACATCTGTGACTGACAGATATTTATAGTCCACTGTTATTGTCAGACATGGGCTTCATTTCTCTGTGTAGGAGCATGCCCAGTATGACCTTCTGTATTGAGTGTGTGAAACCATTCCAGGTAGGTTGTACTCCAGTTCAGGAGTTTGTGTTCTACACCTGCAGCTAGCAGCCTGTTTCTGCAGGATATCTGTAGATAGGTTGACAATATCACAATGGGCAAAATAGTGGGATACTGTAACTATTGTGCCTGTGCTGCTTGTGTTACATGGTTGGTGTTAGCAGAGACATTCAGACATATGTACTGTTTTACACTGTGATGTATTATGTCATCAATTAATGACAGACATACTTATTTGCTCACAGTTATTTCCTGGGAAATACAAGATGAATGAAACTGTGTCCAGTATTATGGTCTGCAGCCTACATATTCATGCACACTCATGCCATTCTGAAGGGGTAGCTGCAGACACTTGCTGATGGATCTGTGTAAATGGTCCAGCACCTTGGTACTGTGGTGGCTGAGGATCCCCTGTTTGTACATCTATCAACATAACAGAATGTCCATATCCTGCTGTGGCCATACCTCTCAGATGTACAGATTCACCTAGGTTACCCAGAGGCAGGGCTCATTTATTTTATTTATTTATTTATTTATTTATTTTATTTTACATTTGTTTACCAGGAAAGTCTGACTGGACACAGGTCCATTTTCAGTGGAGGCCCGGGGAGAAAAGCTCCAAATACAGCATAATACACAGACAGAGATTCTATAATATAACACATGTGAATTAACATACAAGGAGAATTTACAGTAGAACATACTTAGCAGTGATGAACTATATTTTTTAGAACTATAGGATAGTACAGCAGGGGTGGTGAGCCATCATTTTGTTCTTAGTGGGATCCCAGCAACAGTGCACTAAGGCATAACCTGAGGAGTGGCATGGGCAGAGCCATTTTTTTGTGTAGTGGGTTTTGAGATGTTTTTTAAATTGGGAAGTAGTCATATATCTGGTCAGTTCCCCTTCACATTGTGGTTTACGAGCAGGGTTGTAGCCACCCATTACTGGGTTTGCAGGCAGGGGTAGTATGGGAACACATCAGAGTTTCAGACTTCACACACTCTATGGCGTCCATGCTTCTACACCCCCCCACTCTGTTATTCTATCCTCTTCCTAACATTATGCAAGTGATATCTGCGAAGTATCCCTATAGTTGTCCCTTCATCCCAGCGTTATTTAGGGGTTGGTTCACAGTTCATGCAGTAGGACATGGTGGGCATGCTACTGGGATTTGTCGACATGGACTTGCATTTGTGTTCTGTGGACTGTGTTATGTTGTTAGTTGGGACCCCATGAGGCAACATACATTGGCAGTACGGGTGAGGCACAGGCCTTTGACAGAGGACTGTAGGACATTTAGTAGTGATGCAGGCCATCTGTAGCAGGCCAGTACATTCTGTCACTCCTACAGTCCCAGGCTGCAAGCCACTGGATTCCCCTGGGGTGACAGGGTAAGTGTGTGAGGTGTTAATGGCAATAGTTCCTGTCCATATTAATCCATTGGTCTGGATGCTGGGTGGGTGCTGCTTACAGCTAGGGACACACCTGCATGGGACACCTCTTCAGCATGCTGCATTCTGTGGGTATTCCCATACAGAAGTAGGGGTCAAACTGTACTCATTCCCAACAGCAGGGTTATGACCTGTGATAAACCTGTGGCTAATGGTTGGATGAGCTGAGTGCATGTGTGATATGGAAGCTCCTTGCAGCTGACTCACAGATATACCTGGGAAATTCACCTTATGCTGCTTTGTGCAGGAACATAGGCAGTCTCTCATTACTTCATAACTGTACCTTTTGTGGTCTGCCACTGATTGGCCAGACTACATCAGTATTCCATACTACACAGACAACTAATGTGCTGCTAGCTTGTATGTACAATTCCAAAGGTGTGTGCAGTTGACAGTTACATTTTATGTACTCTGTCTAGGATACTTCCACATGTGTATTGTGTGTATGTTTGGGCCCACATTCATGGAATGTCCATCTTTCAGATAGTGAGAGATATTGACATCTGAACAATGAGTATGGATGACTGTTGAATTGGGTCTTGCCGGGATGCATTGTGGTTGGCACTGCAGTTGTCAGAACATGGTGCTGTCATCAACAGTACTGGCCATAGGCCACCAGGACACAACCCTCCATGCCTACATGCTGACCTCTTCCACACAATATACAACACACAGCAACCTAACACACAGAGCCCTGCATATTGTACACATGCAACAATCTACCCTGTAAATTGGGCCAGCTCAGGTAATTTGTGCTCCACTGTTATTAACCCCACTCATACGTTACTGCATTTCTAAATAGGATTGTGGGGGGGACACAACCGACAACTGTAAACATTTGCTATGACTGTACTGGTATTCCAGATACTTTGTTGGCTTCCATTTTGTTTTGTATTCTGACCTATCATGCAGATGAGAGGCATATCAGTAGAGTACAGATCTTAGGTTTTATTGACCTGTATTTCAGTTTCAGACTTCTTACCCTGCAGAACTAACATACAACTGCCTGACCTGTTGTTGTGTGTCTGTGTTGGTCTGGAGGGGGGCTGTTCTCCATTGTCATTAATTGAAGGCCTTAGCACAGCCTTTCTTTATGGTCATCTACACCTGTCCTGCTGGCTGAGGCTGTTGGGTATGTGAACCTCACTGACATGCACGTGTGTGTCCCATGGACACACATTTGGGCAACCATATGCACTGCAGTGGGATTTGTCACCTTGTCTAGTACTGCCTACTTTGTTGACAGCAGTATTTGTTATGGATTTCACACTGCCCATATAGTTGTGTTCACTATCTGCTGCCATCCCATTCAGCCACCCGATTCCCTTGCATGCTCACATCCATACCATAGCTACAACTAGCAGACATACTACTCCATTCAGCAATTGATTGGAAGAGTGACTTTCCTTGTGGCTGTGGCAGCATTGAGGATGGTGCTGAAGGGCTGACTATGTCAGATACACATAGTACACTCCTTATACATGTAAAGCACAGGTGGTGTCATGTTTGGCATAACTTTTACTGTATGCATGAGTCAGAGAGAGGTGTCATTCCCTGGGTCCCTACCATGTCAGTGTATGTGCTATGCATTGCCTCTTTGCCAAAGCCTGGGCATACTGGGCATGCCTCCTTCTGCCTACATGGGCAGGCTCAGGTTATTCCTCTTCTGAGTCTCTGTGCCTGTGCTGGCCTTGGCAATGGGGGGGGGCAGTGTGTCCCTGCCCCATGCTCTTCCTGCTGCAGCTGTTTCCACAGGATCATATTGTGTAGCATGGCACATACAATGAAAATTTGTGTACTTGTAGCTGGAGAGTACTGTGAGTCTCCACCAGATATGTCCAGGCACCAGATCCATGCCTTGAGCATCCCAAACTCATGTTCTATTATGATTCTGGTTTGTGCGTGTGCCTCATTATGGAGTTCTTGTTTGGGTGTGTGTGCATTTCTGATGGGTGTCATCAGCCACAGCTCCAGTGCGAAACCAGCATCCCCCACTAGGTGGCCATATGGGATGTCCCCACTGGCAAATCTCTAGTACAGCTGTGTCATATGCAGATGTGGGAGTCATGATAGCTTCCACGGCTGATAGCACACATTCATGATAATGCCCTGGGCATCGCACACAACCTGGCAGTTGACTTTATGTAGACCCTACCCCACTCGCCGGGTGGTGCTTTGATGTGTATGTGCATGCAGTCTATAGCACTCACTACCTCAGGGTATTTTACTATTTGGTGGAAAAGGTACATATTTCTGGTTAACGTCTCATGGGTGTTGAGGAAATATATGTGCTCACCGGCATGTGCTGACATGGCATCCAGGAACTGGTGGAGTACCCTGGATGCTGATGCCTGTGAGATCCCCATGATATCCTCAGTTGGCCTTTGGAAAGTACCTGTGGCTAGTATTCTTAAGCCTGCACATACCTTGATATCCACTGGGATGGGTTCCTCTGTTGGGTCTGTGTGTGAGACATGGCCGGTATAGCTCAACAATTTGCTTTAGTATGTCCCTGTCCACCCTATAACACTCCATTATCTTCAGCTCATGTAGCCCCTGGTGGGTTACCCTGGGTCTGTACACTCTTCTCCTTCTCTGCACTGTGGGTTGGTCATCAGCATTCTCATCCTCACCACCCTCAGCCTCTTCCACATATTGATGTATGAGAGAGACAGCAGCTCCTATCATTTTGCTAGTTTTGTCAGGAAAATGTCCCCGTCTGTTTACACTGGTGGTGTAGAGTTTGTAGGAAAAGCCAGAGTGAAAGGTGTTTGCATAATTTATAGTAGTGTGCTGTGCTGGGCTGCTGCCTGTGTAATTGGCTGATTCTGATACATTTCACCTGCCAGCTATGCTAGTTCTTCTTGATTGCCTTCCTAATGCTGTTTTCCCTTCCCATTGGTTTCCGGTTTAAGCTCTGAGGCACTCAGTGCTCAGATGTGAACAGAGCTGCTATTTCCTGTTTTTTTTTTTGTTGTTTAAAACCCAGTGTGTGGCACACACACACATTTAGGCAATGTAAACACTGCTAGGCAGCCTCAGACACCCCCTTTCTTAGCTGTGCTTAGCTAAGGGAAAACATGGGCCACAGAGCTCCAATAAGCTTACAGCATGCATGACACTCCCTTATGAGGTCATCAACCTCTTATGCTTATATCATGGTGTTGCTGCACCTACATGGTTAGGAGCAAGCTAACAGTGAGGGAAATCTGTGATTCAGCATCAGTCCCCTTATTTGCATAAAACTGACTGCTAATGCATGGTTACAAGACTGACACTCGGCCTTAGCCTTCACCCTTAGCAACCACTATTCCATGGTATTGTTGTCTAATGCATGCCATTGACTATTATGGCAGAATGCTGATTTTGGTTTAAAAGCTTATTTCCAACTTTTTTCTTATTTTTGGGCCGATCCAGTTTGCGCACCACTGCCCTACACTTAAACGGCCAAAATCAGCCAAAAAAAATAAAAGTAATTTTTTATAATTTTCAACAATTTACCATGCCAATGGCCATATATTTGGCCATTGGCATACCTACTACATTGAATACATGCTTTCTTTGGAGCTGTCATGCCTCCGTTTTGTAATTTGCAGAAATGTATTCGGTTAGTAGCAGAATACATGTCTGCAGGTTACACTAGTCCTACACAGATGCCTGCCTGCTTCCTGGATTGCTAATTCACCTCATTTGCATGGTTTTCACCTGTAAATGGAGTAATTAGCATACAGGAGCTGTGTCCATGCAGGAATAGATGTAGGAGCCCTCGTGCACGTCCTGGGACCTCGTTCCTGGATCGCTCATTGTTCATATTGCGTGCAGCAGCTCTTGCACTATTCCTGCACACAGTGCAAAGCTTGCTGAGTCCTGGGGATAGTTTAAACTTAGAAAATAAATTGAATTCAATTATTACTTTTAGCAGGGGGAACTGTCAAACTAAGAGTGTGGTTTACTTAGCATAATCACTAATAAAACCGAAAAACACTGAAAACTGATAATAAAATAAAAAAGTCAGGGAAACCACAATCGCAGCTACTATAATCCAATCTTTAATAACACAGTTATTGAGCACTTTTGTCTGAATAAAAGAGACTTCATCAGAATAACAATGATCATAAAAAAGGAACCATGTAAATATTCTCCTCAACTGCATCTCCAGCAATTAATTAACTCCATAATAAACCAATACATGTTTTTAAAAAAATCTGGATAGGATAAATACAACATATTAAAATATTATATGTAAACCTATTATATCTAAAAAACTAAAGTATTATATACTATTATATATTAATTATTGTATTTTACTTTCTTTTTCATGTAAGGCAGTTACAATAGAAATTGCATCATTTAGAGCTGAGGTGGAACATCGCAGCTAACCTAAGCTGCCACTCTGTCTCTTTTTTCTTTAAAATATTTTCCAATCTCATCCCCTGGCATCAAGTTTAATCATTTCCAAAATCCCAAATAAGAACTTTTAAAATTTCGAACAAACCTGGGAATGTTTATACAATGCACTGTTTTGTTTCCCATTCCTTATATCATTTACATGCTCATATATTCTATAACTTAGGGGCCGCTCAGTCTTACCCACATAAAAATAAAAACATGTAACACAAATACCTAAGTAGACTACCCTACTCATCCTGCAATTACGTTTTTTAAAATAAACTCTACTGTGCATTCTATTATTCAAGGTGAATGATTTCTCCTTAAAAATAAATGGACATTGATTGCAAGTGCCACACGGTCTAGTACAGGCATCTATAATACATGAAGACTCGATGATTCCAAGATGGCCGCCGACTAGTCTAGTCCTTACTCTCTGAGCTCCTCACAGCTATTTAACTTTTGTTTTTTTTTACAACTTTACATCAACCTTTTTCCTCAAATTTTTATACTAAAAGATTTTATAAATCTTTTTCTACGCATTTGGATTATTTTTTCTTCTGGAATTATTATCCTGGGATTTATTTTACCTCAGAACATTCTTGGTCTCTCTGCTGCTGGGACTCCTACTGCTCCAGTCTGTTCCTGGTTCCTGGTATCCTGCTAACTGCATTCCATTTCTGGGCATGGCTACAAAATCTGACTCCATGGAGACTCAGCCTACAAAGGCCAAATATACTTCAATGCTCTCTCCTGAAAAAGATTCAGGTTCAAAAGACTGAAATCATCTAGACAACCTACAGAAACTTTTAATGTAAGTAATAAAGATTTAAATGGCTCAAATTTCCTTTTAGAAGAACTAAAAATAGCATTAAAACCAATCCAAAGTGCTATACAAAACTTTTCAGAACAGTTTACAGACTTTAGTAAATCTTTAAAGCAAATAAGCGATAGTATTGTTACTATTGAAAATAAAATCTTAGCTTTGGAGGTTAAAACAGACTTATTGGAAAGTGACTTTAAATCTAGAGATAAAACTGTTTCAGATTTACAAGCTAAAATATTGGATCTGGAAGCCAGTCGAAGAAATAACATAATTATTCGTGGTTTACCTGAATCTTATGACAATAAAAACTTATCTGTGACTAAAAATATCTTTGAAACACTGTTAAATTGTGAAGCTTCTTCAAAATCTATAATTGTAGAGAGCACACAGAGCACTGCATTACAAAGCAAGATTCTTCCACACCAAGGTTAATTTATACTAAGTTACTAAACTTTCAAGACACTTTCCAGATCCTAGAAACTGCTAAAACAAAGAAACAATTCATATGGAAGTCTCACAAACTATCATTTTCCCAAGATCTTCCTGCACAGATCAAATTAAATAGACAAAAACTAGCCCCTATTGTGCTGACTTGATAAAAGAGGGATTAGATTTGAATGGCATATCCTAATACCTTGTCTTTCACAGCTAATGACAAAAGATTTGTATGTTCAGATCCTAAAGATGCAAAAGACATTTTTCTTAAAACATTTAAAAGCTTCCTGACACTGTATCTTAATATTCTACTGTTAAAGAACTACAATAAGGTTTGATCTTTTCTTTTCTTTAATCTGACAGTATTTGTGTTACATGATTTGTAATTCTGGTGTGACATAATTATATTACCTTAAGAACTTGTCATGTAATTTACACATGATGGATTTGGTGTGACACTGTGCAGTGACAGGATATATGCTTGTTAGATTTGTGTGGATTAATAGAAGCATTTAAATTCCTGTATTTACTTTTTTCTCTTTCTCTCACATATGCTTGCGGTGTATATAGATAATATGTTAATTTTACTACAAGCTTTGGAGTTACAGCCTTCTGTGTAAGCTAAATGATTTTTGGAGGGAAAAACATTCCATCTCAACATTCTAGCAAGAAAATCTTCCCCTCAGAGTTCCAGCGGATGCTCTGCATGAACATGCGCACACTACAGTCTCTCTGAGATGGATGGTGATGTCATCATTTGTGAGGAAAGAAGGACAGTTTCAAATACACAAGTCTGCTTGTTTTCAACAAGTATTCAATAGCACTAACTTTTTAATAGATCTGGCTATTATTTAAAGTGTTTTCTCTTCATAAATGAAGGTTGCTTTTAAATTTAAACAGATTCATGTCACATAATATATTCAGTGACTTTTAGTGTGTCTGCATGACTTCAAAGCAAGCTGCTACTTTCATAAAGCAGAGTGAAAATGTTTCTGGAAACAAATGAACAGGTTAGTTTTATATATTAAAATTCTAAAGGATGTGTAAAGAAATGAACATATTTTCCTATTCAGAATATTTTTTCATACAATATTTTATATTATACTGAAGTGTTTAATTTGACAAATGTTACAAAGTATACCTGTTCATATGAAAGTTTCATGTTCTTTCTATTCTCTGCTCTCTCTCTTCTCAAAGGCTGGATGTGATATTTATGATTAGTAGTTTATGTTTAAGAAAGCCTTTACTTATTTGAAAGGTTTGAAATAACTATCTTTAATATGATTAGCTGAATCTACATGTATATATTTAAGCCCTTAGATTTACTGCATTTAGCTTGCTTGTTTCTGTTTTAATTAGATGTTCAAAATGTTTACTTTAAAAGCCTTGTCTTTTCATGCTGTTTTGTTATGTTACATCTATAGCTTAGAAGAATAGTATGGCTACATAACCTAACAGAGTCATTAGTAAAATATTCAAAAAGTAGATTTAAAATTATATGTATGCACATTGTTGTACATTCAGTCCAATATATATGATGCTGTTTAAGTTACTATTTAATAATATAATTATACTTTATTCATGTATATTACCTAGTGTTAAAACCTTACAGCTTATAATATTTCATTTTGAATAGTTCCTGTACTATTATTATCTAGTTAATAGATGCATCTCCAGACTGAATTTTTTTCATTTTGAGATATGGTTGCTTGGTAGTTGTTTTTGCTTTATTTGAACTATAACTAAATACTCATTCTACAGGTATTAGTGCTTTTATCATACTAATGGTCATGTTGATTAATGAAATTATCACTAAAGTACTAAAGAAGGTTCAGTAGATAGTGCATGACTATTATCTTTAGTTCAGTAATGCTATGCTTATTTACTTATATTATAATGTTACCAGTTGGTTTTGTTATACTTATATATGTTATCTTACATATCTTTCAGTTTTAATTGTATTACTTCTTATGATAGAGTGTTCTAGTTAAGCAGAGTGTGATTTATTTATTATTTACTTGTTTCTCTTTCTCTTGAAATACTTGAGGAAATACATTTAATCACTATAAATTTCAATTTAAGGATAGGAGCTTTAGATTAGTATTAGAAGTAGGGATTAAGCATGTTGGACGTCTTGAAATTAGTTAATTTTGTATATATTTTTAGTAGTATTACTTGGACTTTATGTTATGTTAGGCTTCCTTTGAGTAATTTGTATTCTAACTTGAAGTTATTATCTATAATTACAATGTTTTTTTCATGTTCTTCTGCTCTTCCTTTATCACAGGGGGATTGGTGGGTAGGCACTAGGGTTAGGATAAAGGTTATTATTATACATTTCATGGTTCTTAAAAAACCTTTTTTCTTTTTTTTTCAACAAATGTTATTTGATGACTTGCTTGAATACTTAAAGACTGTTTTTCTTTTATTTTTTCTTCTTCTTTTAATGTTGTGTTTGATTTGCACCTTGAGTTCACTTTTATAGCATCAATAATGATTATACTTGTAGAATATGCCTGTTGACATAATTTTAGATTCTTGGAATGTTAGAGGCATTCAAGATAAAGCGAAAAAGTCACTATTATTTCATATGATCTTTAAATCACAGGCTAACATTTGTTTTATTCAAGAGACCCATATTTCACGTATTGATTGGAATAAAGAGTTAAAAAATGGATCAAAAGATTATAGCTTCAGGTGACTCATCTAACTCCAGAGGTGTAGCTATAATCATTAAACAAAAATTCATTGGGAATATTATTGATGAGAAATTTGATGATGAGGGAGGTGGTGCTTATTTACCGCTTCTATTGCTGGTTTGGACAAACCCTTATTAATTTTAAATCTATATGGCCCATGTAATTCACAACATTTGTTCATTTTAAAATGTACAATATTCTTGCATCCTATAAGGATCATCATATTATAGTGGGTGGTGACTGGAATGCAGTTATAAACCCTGTAATTGATCGTTCCGCTCCACTGTCACCTATAATCTTCAATCTACTCTGGCTATAAATGATTTGATGACAGAATATAATTTAATAGATCCCCTCCGCACTGTTAAAAATATAAACAAGAATGATATATATACTTATTATTCTAAGTGCTATCATTCGTGGTCCAGATTAGACTTCTTTCTAATTTCAGATTATATTTCAAAATATATTGTGGACTTTATTACAGAACCCAGATTCTTTTCGGATCACTCAAGAATTTCACTAAAATTGAACATAAAACCCAATATCAAAAATAAAACTATGTTTAATAAGTGGACCTTAAATAATAACTTATTGTCAAATGAAGATATTTGCAAACAAGCTTCAGAAATCCTAAATGAAATGGTGAATAGTCTTGAATCATCAGACATTCCTTATGACATACAATGGGCTGCATGTAAAGCAAGATTAAGAGGTTTATTTATTAGTAAAGCTGCTTTTTTTCAAAAAACAATACTTTAAGAAAGAGGAATTCTTAAAATCAAGAATTTCTTCGTTGGAAAATCATCTTAGTCTGAACTATGATGCTACTTTAGAAAAACAAATTTTTGATTGTCAGAAAGATTTAATTCTGCTTCACCAAAATAACCTCTCCTTAGCTGAACAAAAGCTACTTGCTTCATATTCAGAGTGGGCCCAGGTTCCATCTAAATTGTTAGCGAGAATTATTAAAGTTAACTTCAGAAATCCAAATATTACATCTTTATCTTATAATAACAGATTATATAATACTGATGAAGAGATTATTCAACTTTTCACCTCTCTTTACACTGAGTTATATTCAGGTTCTTCTAATTCTGTTAAAGATAATCACTCAAAACTCTTTTTAGACTCTTTGCAGTTCCCTAAACTTAATGATAATCAGCAAAACTACTTTCTACCCTATATCGGTACAAGAAATCTCGGATTCAATAGATAATCTTAAATTGGGTAAATCTCCGGGACCTGATGGTTTTACTCCAGAATTTTTCAAAACTTTCAAATTGGTAGTTCTTCCCTTTCTATTTAAAGTTTACAATCATATAAGAGTTAATGATATCTCAGATATTCATTGGAACACATCCAAAACCATTCTAATTCTAAAAATAATAAAGATAAATCTGACCCAGTAAATTATAGACCCATTTCTTTAATTAACGTGGATATTAAGATTCTGTCATCTATTCTGGCTAACAGATTGAAACAGATTTTACCCTCAATTATCTCGTCAGATCAATCAGGTTTTATGTCTCAGAGACATGCTTGGGATAATACTCTATATTTAGAGACTATACTTCATCTCATTAAGAAAAATCCAAACCCTATATATGCTTTGATTATAGATGCATCAAATGCCTTTGACAGAGTATGTTGGAACTTTCTATTTCAAACTATGTTATGTTTTAATATTCCCTTATTCTTTATAAATTTTTAAAAGTTTTATACAAGAATATGTTTACTAGACTATACATTAATGGTCAATTTTCTGCTCGATAAAGATCATTAAAGGAACAAGACAGGGTTGTCCATTGTCCCCTTTTCTTTTCAACATTTACTTAGAACCTTTGCTATTGTTTATTACTCAAAATACTTTTCATAACATCCTAGAATTCTTAATACTAATATTCATTTCTCTGCTTTTGGATGATTTAGTAATCTACTTTCAAACTCCATTATCTGATTACAGAAAGGTAATGAATTCTATTGATTATTTTTCTTTGGTTTCCAACTATCTGTTAAATTCTACAAAACTCATATTTTTCCCTTAAATCATTTAGCACACAAATCTTTTTGTTTCCAGACAATCATTTTCAGTTTACTTATAATATAAAATATTTAGGAATCAATTTAGAACACAATAATAAATCTTCCTTTCAAAATAATATTAATAAATTATGGAACTCTATATTGTCTGATATGGACAGATGGAAGCATCTAAACCTTTCATTTCTTTCAAGGGTGGCCATTATTAAAATGAATATTCTGCCTAAATTTCTTTACCAATTCTCATCATCTGATCAGATAATTTCAAAAATTTTTTGAGTCTGTAAATAAAGCTTTGGCAAAATTCATATGGTTCCCTAAATCTGTTAGAATTTCCTATTCTAGATTGGCATTTTCGAAGGACAAGGGAGGTTTGGGTTTACCTAATCTTTATCTCTATTATTTGATTGTCTCATCCAATAAACTTCTTACTATCTCTAAATTCAATAACACTTCTTATCCAAATCACTCTTTGTGGATAAAATTATGGTATAATTATGTCATTTCTAATAATTTAAATCCTGAAGCTATTTCCCTTTTCTCTCTGGATAGTTTATTTATTTAAAATATATCTACAGTATTTAAACAAAAGATTAGAGATTTCCAAACCTTACTCAAAATGTGTAAACTAGAAAAGATCTGCACCATGTTCAGCCAATTCATCTAAACCCAAATATATTATTGGACAATAAACTTTTGAACTTAACAAACTATCCTTTAATTAAAAATCTAAAAGTAGGAGATGTTTTGAAATATCTTGACTTGCCTTTATCTGACTGGCGTAAGTTATTGAAAGTAAACTGGAATTACTCACCAATTCTTACACAACTAAGAGCAATAATTAAAAACAAATTTGTATCTCTGGTCCCCATAGACTCACAATTGAAAAACCTTAACACGATTATTAAAATACTTTCATCATCTGATAAAATGCTCTCAAACTCATATAAATTAATTAATTCTTTAATGATGGACCACAACTGTCTTTTATCTAATGTTTGGTTGAATTATAATTCCCAATTGTCAGAATCTCAGAAAGTCCTGGCTATTAGACACACTAAGGAATTTATCCCTTTTAAAAATTAGCATACACACAATTAATGATTAATAATGATGCCTACTTTACCCCAATCAAATTAAACAAATTTAACCCAAATAAGTCCCCTTCGTGTTCATGCTGTTCTCATCCCCAAGCACACCTCCTTCATATTCTATGGTATTGTCATTTTTCTCACAGATTGTGGACATCTTTGAAAGTCAGACTGCAGAAAATGGGATATCAAAATCACGTTGGCGTGGGAATTTGCTATTCTGCATATTCCATTGATTCATCTTTCAAAAGTTGATATTCATGTTATCATTTTTATTTGCTCATTACTAAAACTTTATATAATACAAAATTGGATTGATCGTTCTAAATTAAAATGGGTTACTTTCCAGAAAATGGCTTTTAAATTTATTGATGCTCAAAGATACTTAGGTGGAAGTCCAAAAAAAAGCTATTAGAAAGGTTGTGTTAGAAAAGGTTCTAAACATATTAAATAGTTAATGTTAAATATTTTTTTTTTTCTCTCAGGTTGCCTAACTTGTATATAGTGTACATATGGTGTATGTTTTATTTCAAAATAACTTATCAAAATCTCATGAAGGTTGTTATCACTAGATGAATTGTTATATGTTCATTTATGCCTTCTTGTTATGTATAATCTTTTAATTGTCTTGCTATTCATATAATTAATAAAAAATTTTTTGAGAAAAAATAATACATGAAGACTCTATTTTACATTCCAAAAGTTTCTTGAAATTTGCTACTGTACTGTAAACACATCTAGGTGCTTTACCTACCTTGATCAAAATATCCTGATTCACCCTAATTATGTTCCAGTTAGAGCTCAAATCTCTCTTGATTTTGTTGGTTAGATGATTATATTGCAGTATACAAGCTTTTTCATAAGGGGCCTCATTAGTGTCTACCAATCCATCATTACTTGTTGTAGACAAACCCACCCCAACAGTGGTTTATAAAGAATACCCCATTTTTATATACATCATCTATTATTTCCATAACAAACTCTTTGGGCTATCCCCTTTCCTGAAATATACAACAATTTTTTTTAATTCACTTTTCACATCATCCTGATGTGATGTCATACATGCTACTCTGATTGCCTGCCCCTCCACAAAGCTTCTTTTCTGGGTAATCAGGTGATTACTTTGGAAGTGTAAATAAGAATTGCAAAATGTATCTTTGCGAAAAATCCTTGATTTAAACCCATTATTGTCATGAAAAATATGTGTCTAAATAATAAATACATGAACCATCAGAACTCTATGGAAATTTAAAAAATTCTGTTGCATTATTTGGGTATTGTATAAACTGTTCAACCTCAGCACTGGGTCCGTCCCAAAAATTAAAGATGTCATCCAGGAATCTAGAATACATCCTTATTCTATGCCAAAAAGGACACTGAAATACATAGTTGGTTTCCCATCCAATAATACTAGATTTGCATATAGAGGGGTGCAAGCCGCCCCCATCGCTACATCTTTAATTTGTTGGTAAAACTCCCCCACAAAACAGATGTAATTATTTTATAAAACTAAACTCATGATTTCCCATATTAATATTATCTGATCATGTGTAAGGTCAGAAAACCGAAACAAGGTTTCTTCAAACAAAGCCTTCACATCCTCTCTAAGAATAACGGTGAACAGATCTTTTATACCCACTGTGAGATAAATGAGATCTTCCTTCCATAAATCTTTCTTTAAATGACCCAGAAAGTCCCATGAGTCTTTCACCAAATGCTCAGTTTTCTCCACCACATGTTGTACCTAAGAGTCCACATACACTGCTAGTGGCTGAGTCTTAGACCTGCTAGCTGCAAGTATGGGTCTGAAAGGGGGAGTTTTAACATTTTTATGGACCTTTGGAATATCAAAGGACACAGGAATAATGGGTTCTTTATTATACAGATAATTGTAGTCTTCTACATTTATTCTCTGATTTATCAAATATTCTTCTAAGAAAGAATCAGTACAAGAATAGGCTATATGTATCTGATTCTTTTGAAACCCCTACATATGTAGTACCATCAAATAACATCTCCTCTATCACATTTGAATAATCAAGTGCTCTATGTAGTACTGTACCCCCACCTTTATCTGGGGTCATGATACAGATTGAATCATCCTTCCTGAGGTCCATTAGCAAAGTGTATTCCCTTCTAGTAAGATTCCATGGTATTCTGGTATCATTTAAGTGTATATCATAAATATCTTCCATGACAATTTTTTCATATGTATCTAACAAAGGGTGTAAAGGGGGGCTGAATATGCTCTTTCTTTTTGGTATAACCAGTCTACTTTGAATTTTCCCATTTGGGGGATTAGTCTGTTGAACAGAATAAAAGAATATATCAAAATTTAATTTTCTCATGTATAATTTTAGAGTCATCAGATTCTCCACAAGATTACCCTTCTTTTCAAAAATAAATTTAACCTCTTTAGATAACAAATTAAAGTATTCTTTTGGATTTACCTGTCGGAGTAATTATAAATGGGAAAACCATCATTTATGTGCACAATACCACTGAATTCACTTAATTCCTGTAGTTGTTCCTCTTCCTGTAACTGTTCTTTCTCCCTGTATGTGGGTAAAAATTCCTGCTGTACTCCCCATTCTCCGTGTATCTGTGGGTCAGTCTTTCTGAGCATCTTACCCCTAGAAAATCCTGCTGTTCATTCTCAACACCCTCAAAACCTACACTAGCATTCATGACTGCTTCACTATAACTTGGTTTATGGTTATCACTGCCTCTACGTGTACCCAACCCTCTCCCAGTAGGATATACCTGTTTGTTATTGTAGTGTTTAACGTCCCTTTCTAATTTATGTTTCTTTTTGTAATAAATATTGTTGCATCTCCTTTCCACCTTATCCAAAATTTTGAAATACATACTAGTGCATCGAGGAAACATTAAATCCTGTCTTATTTTACCATCTAAGGATTCAACTTCTTGGGCTAACATGCTTTTCTGTTTCTCATTAAAAACACAGTTTTTTTTAGCAAGATCCAGAACAACATCATCAAAAAATGCAACAAATTAATCAATAACTTCTGCATCGTAAATAATACCAAACGGGAATTTGAAAAGTCTTAAACCCTGTGGTAATATTTTAAGTGCAAACATTCTTTAAAATATGCTAAATCCATATAGTGTCTTTAATTTAAAAAGTCTCCTCAAAAAATATGTCATGTCTTTAAGTGAACCAAAATTATTATTTTTGCTATGTAATGCACCCATCGCTGAATTCTGGGATGCAGTCACATAATTCTGTCCAAAACTAAATTGTTTAGCCATTAAATTGGCATAACAATTGTTTATATTGCCCAAATCTTCAGAAGCATTATGCAATGATGAACCAATATGTCCGTTAGAACCATTAGAGCCATTACCGGCATTAAAAGAATGTGCAGTATCTTCATGATGTACACATACATCTTGTTTGTTCTTAGAATGGATAGACCATGAAAAAATCCACATTATCCTCTTTATGATTTGGATGCCATGTTACTTTCCTAGTGCACACCAACCTCTTCGATCACCTGACTCGAAGAGCCACTGGAATGGCTGTTGCCATCGCGACTGATAGAAGCTCCATCATCACTGAAATATGGAACAGGCTCTTTGGAACTGCTACTAGTAAAAAAATGTGAAGCATTTCCAGTCTCCTTTTGCGAAAAAAAGCTCAATGAGCTTAAGTTCTCCTTTTAGCTGCGATACCTCCTCCTTTAAAAGCGTGAACTCCAAATTCATGCCATCCTCATCAGGGGTATTAATGGAATCCAAAGAGTCCATGATATGCCTTGGACCAGAAAACACAAACAAAACCACTAATAAAACCGAAAAACACTGCAAACTGATAAAATAAAAAAGTCTGAGAAATCACAATCGCAGCTACTATAATCCAATCTTTAATAACAGTTATTGAGCGCTTTCATTTCAATAAAAGAGACTTCATCAGAATAACAATGATCATAAAAAAGGAACAATTTAAATATTCTCCTCAATTGCATCTCCACCAATCACCTGTAAGCATTAATTAACTTCATAATAAACCAATAAATGTTTTTTAAAAAACCTGGGTAGGATAAATACAACTTAAACATATTAAAATATTATATGTAAACCGATTATATCTAAAAAACTAACGTATTATATACTATTATATATAGTTTTGTTTGTGACCCTATTCCACATCTTGGTGATGATAATGGAGCTTCTACCTGTTGCTACAGCAATGGCGGTTACATTGGCTCCTTGAGTCAGGTGATCGGAGAGACTGGTGTGCACCAGGAAAGTAGCATGGTGTCCAAATCGCAAAGAGGTTTGCAGGACAGTTTTGGTTCAAGTTCCAATGAGGATAATGTGGATTTTTCATGGTCTATCCATTCTAAGAACAAACGAGATGTATGTGTGCATCATGAAGGTACTGTACATTCTTTTAATGCCGGTTTTGGTTTGCAACATGAGCATAAAGGCTCTAATAGTTCTAATGGACATATTGGTTCATCATCGCATAATGCTTCTGAATATTTGGACAATATAAACAATTGTTATGCCAATTTAGTGGCTAAACAATTTAGTTTTGGACAGAATGATGTGACTGCATCCCGGAATTCAGCGATGGGTGCATTACATAGCAAAAATAATAATTTTGGTTCACTTAAAGACATGATATATTTTTTTTTGAGAAGAGGCTTTTTAAATTAAAGACACTGGATATGGATATAGCATATTTTAAAGAATGTTTGCACCTTAAAATAATACCGCAGGGTTTAAGACTTTTCAAATTCCTGTTTGGTATTATTTACAATACAGAATTGATGAATTTGTTGCATTTTTTGATGATGTTGGGCTGAATCTTGTTAAAAAAATGTGTTTTTTTATGAGAAACAGAAAAAACATGTTAGCCCAAGAAGTTGAATCCTTAGATGGTAGCATAGGACAGGATTTAATGTTTCCTCAATACACCAGTTTGTATTTTAAAATTTTGGATAAGGTGTAAAGGAGATGCAACAATATTTATTACAAAAAGAAACATAAATTAGAAAGGGACATTAAACAATACAATAAAAAACAGGTATATCCTACTGGGGGGGTGTTGGGTACACGTAGAGGCAGTGATAACCATAAACCAAGTTATAGAGAAGTAGTCATGAATGCTAATGTAGATTTTGAGGGTGTTGAGATTGAACAGCAGGATTTTTTAGGGGTGAGCCGCTCAGAAAGACTGGCCCACAGATTCCCGGAGAATGGGGAATACAGCAGGAATTTGTACCCACATACAGGAAGAAAGAACAGTTACAGGAAGAGGAACAACTACAGGAATTAAATGAATTCAGGGGTATTGTGTGTATAAATGATGGTTTTACCATTTATAATTACTCCGACAGGGTAATTACAAAAGAATACTTTAATTTGTTATCTAAAGGGTTTAAAGTTATTCCTGAGAAGAAGGGTAATCATGTGGAGAATCTGATGGCTCTAAAATTATATATGAGAAAATTAAATCTTGATATATTCTTTTCTTCTATTCAACAGACTAATCCCCCAAATGGGAATGTTCAAAGTAGAGTGGTTATACCAAAAAGAAAGAGTATATTCAACCCCCTTTACACCCTTTGTTAGATATATATGAACAAATTGCCATGGAAGAGATTTATGATATAAACTTAAATGATACCAGAATACCATGGAATCTTACTAGATGGGAATACACCTTGCTAATGGACCTCAAGAAGGATGATTCGATCCGTATCATGGCCACAGATAAAGGTGAGGGTATAGTACTATACAGAGCACGTGATTATTCAAATGTGATGCAAGAGATGTTATTTGATGGTGCTACATATGTAGGGGTTTTGAAAAATCAGATAAATATAGCCTATTCTTGTATTGATTATTTCTTAGAAGAATATTTGATAAATCAGAGAATAAATGTAGAAGACTACAATTTTTTGTATAATAAAGAACCCGTTATTCCTGTGCCCTTTGGTATTCCCAAGGTCCATAAAAATGTTGACACTCCCCCTTTGTGACCCATAGTTGCAGCTAGCAGGTCTAAGACTCACCCACTAGCAGTGTATGTGGACTCTTGGGTACGACATATGGTGGAGAAAACTAAACATTTGGTGAAATACTCATGGGGCTTTTTGGGTCATTTAAAGAAAGATTTATGGAAGAAGATCTCGTTTATCTCACAGTGAATATAAAAGATCTGTTCACCATTATTTCTAGAGAGGATGGGATGGCTTTGTTTGAAGAAACCTTGTTTCAATTTTCTGACCTTACACATGATCAGATAACATTAATATGTGAAATCATGAGTTTAGTTTTAAAAAATAATTACATCTATTTTGAGGGGGAGTTTTATCAACAAATTAAAGGTGTAGTGATGGGGGTGGCTTGTGCCCCTCTATACGCAAATCTAGTATTATTGGGATATGGGAAACCAATTATGTATTTCAGTGTCCTTTTTGGCATAGAATAAGGATGTATTCTAGATTCCTGGGTGACATCTTTATTTTGTGGGACAGACCCAGTCCTGAGGTTGAACAGTTTATACAATACCTTAATAATACAACAGAATTTTTTAAATTTACATATAGTTCTGATGGTTCAGGTATTAATTATTTAGACACTTATATTTTTCATGACAATAATGGGTTTAGATCAAGGATGTTTCACAAAGATACATTTTGCAATTCTTATTTACACTTCCAAAGTAATCACCCGATTACCCAGAAAAGTAGCATTGTGGAGTGGCAAGCAATCAGAGTAGCACACATGACATCACATCAGGATGATGTGAAAAGTGAATTAAAAAAATTGTTGTATGTTTCAGGAAACGGGATACCCCAAAAAGTTTGTTATGGAAATAATAGATGCATATAAAATAATGGGGTATTCTTTATAAACCAGTGTTGGGGCTGGGTTTGTCTACAAGAAGTAATGATAGATTGATAGATACTAATGAGGCCCCTTATGAAAAAGCTTGTACACTGCAATATAATCATCTAACCAGCAAAATCAAGAGAGCTTTGCGCTCTAACTGGAACAAATTTAGGGTGAATCAGGATATTTTGGACAAGGTGGGTAAAGCACCTAGATTTGTTTACAGTACAGGAGCAAATTTCAAGAAACTTTTGGAATGTGAAATAGAATCTTCATGTATTATAGATGCCTGTACTAGACCGTGTGGAGCTTGCAATTAACGTCCATTTATTTTTAAGGAGAAATCATTCTCCTTGAATAACAGAATGCACAGTAGAGTTTATTTTAAAAAAGGTAATTGCAGGACGAGTAGGGTAGTCTACTTAGGTATTTGTGCTACATGTTTTTATTTTTATGTGGGTAAGACTGAGCTGTACTACTAAGTCTACTAAGATGTAGAATATATGAGCATGTAATTGATAAATGGAATGGGAAACAAAACAGTGCATTGTATAAACATTCCCAGGTTTGCTCAAAATTTGAAAAGTTCCTATTTGGGATTTTGGAAATTATTAAACTTGATGCCAGGGGAGAAGACTGGAAAAATATTTTAAAGAAAAAAGAGACAGAATGGCAGCTTAGGTTAGCCGCGATGTTCCCCCCAGGTCTAAATGATGCAATTTCTATTGTACCTGCCTTACATGAAAAAGCAAGTAAAATACAATAATTAATATATAACGGCATATAATACTTTAGTTTTTTTAGATATAATTGGTTTACATATAATATTTTAATATGTTTAAGTTGCAATTATCCTATCCAGGTTTTTTTTAAAAACATTTATTGGTTTATTATGGAGTTAATTAATGCTTACAGGTGATTGGTGGAGATGTAATTGAGGAGAGTATTTAAATTGTTCCTTTTTTATGATCATTGTTATTCTGATGAAGTCTTGTTTATTGAGACGAAAGCATTCAATTACTTTGTTATTAAAGATTGGATTATAGTAGCTGCGATTGTGGTTTCTTGGACTTTTTTATTTTATTACTTAGCAAAATGTTTAACATGCCCAGCGTTTTACGTGGGCAAAATGGAGAGATCATTACATAAAATAATTTATGAACATCAATACCAAATAAGTAAACAAAATGAGAAGAGTGCTCTATATAAGCACTCTAGGTTATGCTCTGGTTTTAATAGGTTTGGTTTTGGTATTTTAAAACATTTTATACCTAACCCCAAAGGAGGAGATTTGAAAGGCAAACTAAAAGAGAAGGAAGTTAAATGGTAACTAAAATTACATGCTACACATTATCCAGGAATAAATGAAAACATTTCCTTGCAGTCCTTATTAAACATGAAAGCTAATTTTTATAAATAATTTCATAAATATTTATAAATTTTAATACTATTTGGAACTAGGATAGACTCGTACTTTTAAGGATACATGATAGGATGTTGTGTCTTTAAGAGGTAATAGACGGCAATTTGTAACAAGGGTGGAAGTATTAAAGTGTTCATTTCTTGAATTAAAGTGATTCTGATGAAGACTGTTTTTAGGATGAAAGCACTGAATCATGAATATATTTTAGATGTTTTTATATGGTTGGAATAAAAGGTTTTAAAAGGGAGTTCTGTTTGTCTTGACTGTTAGCGTACATATATTTTGTTAACTTTCTATGTTTGTAAAAGCAATATTTAAAAATTGTCCTTATTTTTGGGCCTTTGTTCACCGATTATTTATGACTTTGTCCAGATTTCTTGTTTTAAAAGGTTGAGAGGTATGCCTCTCGACCTCTTACCTCAACATATGTTTTCATATATTTTTGATGTAAAAATGTTTCCTCCAACACCATTAACACTACAGCAAGGTTAAAACGGGTCTATATCATATATTAGAAATTCCAAAATGTCAAACACCATATGTTCGAACTTGAAATTTCGAATATTGAAAACATCGAACGCTCAGAATAACAAATTTTTTCCCAGGGAAAAAAATTGCTGTTCCGAGAAACATAGACCCAACACAAGCACACCAAAATAAATAAACCACACACATACAGTTAACAAAACCCAACCCCACACTAAACCACACATACATTACTAACTATCCACTTACCTTAACCTGCACCCTAACCCTAAGGTCCATAACTATCGCACACATACCCTACAAATCTATACACAAACTAATTAATACACACACATACAGTTAACAAAACAGAACCCTACACTATACCACACATACATTACTAACTATCCACTTACCTTAACCTGCACTCTAACCCTAAGGTCCATAACTCTTGCACCACAGTGGAGGAAATAGTGAAGCCATGGAATGGCCCACCGAAATCTTGCCCTAGGTAAGATTTTGATGTTCTGGGGCTTCGCTATTATCACCATTCGATGTTTAGGGTTCGACGTTTTGACATTCGTTGTTTTCCCTCTTCGGAATTTTGATATAGACCCGGTTAAAACATTAGGCAGAGGAACTATTTTACATCAAAAATATATAAAAAATAATATAGTACTTAAAATATAAATAAGTAAAACAATTTTACAGAGATCTCATTTTCTAAGTGCAATAATACCCTCTAGGGTATGTGTTAATGTGCAATTAATGCCCATCCCTGGGTTGGCGTTAATTACACAGTAACATACACCCTTGAGGGCATTATTGCTTGCTTATTCATGCTGCAATCTTCCTATTTACGTGTTCTATATTTTCACATTTGCTCCACAGTGTGAGATGTAGTGTTCTCCATTTCATAATGCATGGAACAAAATATTAAACAGAAAATCAAGGATGCTCTATGAACTCAAGGACAGGTGAAAGCTGAATATCTGGTTGCCTGTCAAGGTTAAAAAAACTTTTTTTTTACTCAAGTGATTTTTATTTTGATAAAATAACACAGTAATTTAATACACTCATAACATTCAATAACTATTTACAGTATTTACATTCAGCCTGACAAAAAGGATTCAGATAAAAACATTTGTAGTTAAATAATAAGTTAATATATAAACTATGGTAGTTAGGAAGAGTTTGGTTCCATCTGTAGGGTATCAGTCACATTCAAAACTTTCCTCCATAAACTATTAACCAATGGCTTAGGAAAAGTTCTTTACTCTTTAGTTATTTTCTGCATTAGTATGCATTTCTTCAGTGATGATAGGAATTCCTCCATTGTGGGTGCTACATTAGAGTTCCATTTTCTAGTTATACATCTTCTGGCTATTGCTAACATTGTCCACAACAAATACAGGCCATCTTTCTTCATATTATTACCATTAACGACATTCAATAAAATGAAAGACTTTGTCAAAACAAATATATCAGTATAGATAGCTTGAAGAAAATTTTTAATCTCATTTCAATATGGTTTAATATTAGTACAGTCATAAAAAATATGAGACCAGTCAGCATTAGTGGACAGATGACATCTCCAACATGACTTGCTGTTTGAAGGGTTCATTTCTGAGAGTTTCTCAGGTGTCAAAAAGGATCTGTGTAGAAATTTCCAATGAAAAATTCTCCAGAATTGTGAGAAAGAAGTTAGGTTAACTGAAAATAAAATGTTTGTTTTATCTTCCATTTATAATAATACTTGAAACCCTTTAGTTAGGTATTGCCAGTAAGAATCTTTAGGAGCTGTCTTATAAAAAAACCCAGGATTCATGAAGCTTGCGCCATGCGCCGGAGTAGCGTCGGTGATCTAGCGCCAAATATGGCCGCCGAGCGATTCAGGTAAGAGCTGTTTCCACGTGCACTACCAGCATATGGCAGAGCTGCGCAGCTCCCGGTGCATGCATGCTAATTACCCCATGCACAGCAGTGTAGCATGCAAATGAAGGTATATAGTGATTCATTAAGTGGTGCAGGTGTAGCGTAAGTATGTAGAAATGTAAACCAAAAAAAATGGTTTACATTTTGTCAAACATAAAATCGGAGCTATGAAAGTGGACCAAACTTATGTATTATAGTGTTAATATATGCCAAGGCTAAATATATAGCCAATGGCATAAAACAACATGCACAACATATAAAAAAATAAAATTTAATGTCTTGGCCAAACCAACGTAAAGTAAAACTGCAGTGCATCGGTGCGATGGAATCACAATATATTTAGATGTCATAAAACTGCAATGTAACACAATTCATGATATCCCCATAATAGTCAATGGCATGCATGCTACACCACAACCATGGTGCAAAGGTTGCTAAGGGTTTGTGACAATGTTCCATGTGGTAACTAGGAATTAGCAGTCAATGCCATGCAAATGAGTCAAGTAATACTGAATCGCAAACACCCCGCCAGCGTAAGGATGTACCACATGCCATAGCAGTACAACACTGAGGAGTGGCCTGGAGGTAAACATGACATCAAGAGAGGGGTGCGCCACAGTAGCTGTAAGCACATTGGATCATTGCTAATCCATGTTGTGTGTTGCTAAGCAAAGCCGCAGGATAGGGGTGTGGAAGTAGCCATAGCGTTGCTTAGCTGAGAGCACACAAGGTAACCGAATGTTCATGTGAACGTGGATGAAAACATGCATGAAACCCGGTAAATGGCTGTGTGCAGCGTGCACTACAGCTGAATCAGGAAGGATATGGGAAGACAATAAGGAAATGCTGCAGCATGATAATTGGAGTACAAATGAGTAATTAACACCTAGGAACTCACAGTGGGCCATAGACAACAGCTAACAAGGCTGCTAGCAGCTACCTGCAGAACAGGAAAGGGGAGGTGCCATACAGCAAAGAAAAGAGAACTGTCACAGCAGAACAAAGCAAACTTGCAGTAGATCAGCTACATAACACATTTCCCAACACAATCCTGGGTTGTGAAAGCACAAAACAAGAAAGGCGGCAGCTGGATGCATGCTTGACAATGGGAGGGGAATCGGATTGAAAATAGAAGTAAAGGGCAATATATGAATCACAGCAGACAAGCATAAGTCAACACCAAAGGCCCCACAATAGCAGTACCTGCTGTAAAACCAGTAGTTAAGATACCCTGCAGCTGGGAATAGCACAAACACACCCAATTACACCAGCATCATCCATTGCACAATAGTATAAGGTGTGAAAGCCCCACACACACACTTGTGTATTCCCAGACACTCTGCACTATTGGTGTATACAGACGGGGAACTTTTAATATGTACATGTTAGGAGCTGTCATAGCTTTGATTCACCAGCATGTGTTGGAGACTGACGGTGGTGTGGAGGATGATGCTGACAACCATCTCAGGCACCGGAGGAGGAGAAGAGTGTTCAGACCCATGGTAACCTACCAGGGGCTACATGATCTGGAGATAGTAGAGCATTACAGTGTGGACATGGACATCATACAGCAACTTGTTGAGCTGTGCCAGCCATGCCTCAGAGCCAGAAGTAACAGAAGGGAACCCATCCCAGTGGACATGCAGGTATGTGTAAGCTTGAGAATACTAGCCACAGGTACCTTCCAAAGGCCAACTGGGGATATCATGGGGATCTCACAGGATCAGCATCCAGGGTACTTCACCAGTTCCTGGATGCCATGTTACCACATGCCAATGAGCACATATACTTCCTCTGAATGCAGGAGGAGTTGGCCAGCAATATGCATCTCTTCCACCATGTTTCAGACTACCCGGAGTTACTGGGTGCAATAGCCTGCACGCACATACACATCAAGTCACCACCCGGTGAGTAGGGTAAGCGCTGCATAAACCACAAGGGATTCCCCTCCATCAACTGCCAGGTCATGTGCAATGCCCAGGGCATTATCATGGATGTGTGTGCTGGCAGCCCTGGAAGCTATCACGACTCCCACATCTGGCATGCCTCACAGCTGTATCAGGTATTTGCCAGGGGGGACATCCCATATGGCCACCTGGTGGGGGATGCTGGCTATGCACTGGAACCATGGATGATAACTCCCATCAGAAATGCACACACAGCCACGCAAGAATGCCATAATGAGGCACACTCAGAAACCAGAATCATCATAGTGCGCGTGTTTGGGATGCTGAAATCACAGTTCCATTGCTTGGACATATCTGGTGGAGCCTTGCAGTACTCTCCAGGAATGTGCTCCCACATCTTCATAGTATGTGCCATGCTACACAATATGATCCTGCGGAAACAGCTGCAGCAGGGACAGAATGGTGAAGGCCCTCACAGCCCACCACCATTGTCAAGGGACCCACAGGCACAGGGGGACTCAGACCACAAGCACCCTGTGCTAGCCCCAGTAGGCAGACAGAGGCATGCCCAGTATGCCCATGTCTTGGCAAAGAGGGGACATATAGCACACACACTGACAGTGTAGGCACTCATGGACTGACACCCTTCTCCACCTGCACACACAGCAAACATGGATGGCACACACACACACGACCACCTGTAAATTGTCATGTATAGGTGGTCTACTGTGTGCATCCTACATAGGTAGCCCTCAACTGTTGTACACACAACCACCATTGGCACAAGGTAAGTCAATACCTGAACAGTAAATTAAGCTATCAGCATGTGTCCATACTGTATGTACAGGTTCATAAATACATAGGTAAGTACATGCTCAACTGCCGAGGCCACTCATAAGCACAGGCAAAATGTGTCTGCTGTCACCACCCCATCGATTAACTAACTGTCCCTCTGTGGAGCAGAGCCAATTGTGGGATCCCTGTGGTGTAGCCACTGTTCACCACCCACTCTGCAAGGATTCCCCACAGTGTTAGTGAGGGGTTTTGTATAATGTAATCAGGGATGTAGTTCCAAATAATGGGGAGTATCCCTGACAGAAATCTTCACAGATGTGTACATGTTACATAGTATACCTTAAACACAGCTTGCATATATAGGTAGTTCTCCACAGAATAATAAACATGTGGAACACACAACCGCTGAAATGTGCGTTAATCACCCTTGCACTACCAGTGCCTGCTCTGAGAGGTAAGATATCACTGCCAGGATTAGAAAAAGCAACCATGTACACAATCACAATAACATACCACTAAGCTACCTGAGATGTACCAATGGCAGTCATGTATACTGAAAGGATAAAACACAAAAGGTATGAATGTGTTAAAATAGGACAAACTGGCATGTACCCAATGAAAGGTGTATGTTTTATATATAGAGAGAGAGAGAGAGAGAGAGAGATGTCAATATATGGGGATATACATATATATGAGATATATAGATAGGTTAACAACATCTACATAACCATGGAGGTACATATAAATGGGATACCTACCACATACCGACTGCTTTACATACTGACGCGCGTAATCCCAAGGCTTAAGGTCCGAAAGAACACAGTACTGAAACACCAGATGCGTGAGGTGTTATCTCATGATGTTAGTGGACAGTTAGTCAGTGCTTCTGGTGTTGGGGTTCAGGTAGGTTACTGTGTGTAAGTGTGTTACTTAGTGCTGTAGTGTGTGTAAGTGTGTGTTCTGTGTGTGGTGTGTGTGTTCTTGGGGGACTGTAATGTGTGGGTGTGGGTTAGCTTTGTGCATCTGTGTGTGCTACCTAGGAGGTAGAATATTAAAGTAGGGGTGGTGTGGGGGGTGCAGACACCTACATGGGCGGTGTAGGGGGGCTTGGCCACCTGCTCATACGCAGTGTAGGATGGTTTATTTGGATGTGTTGGGTAGCAGTGTGTGTGTGTGTGTGTGTGTGTGTGTGTGTGTGCATGTGTGTGTGTGCGTGTGTGTGTGTGTGTGTGTGTGTGTGTGTGTGTGTGTGTGTGTGTGTGTTCCATGTTCATGTTACTTTCGCGAGATACTGTCAAAGTCAGTAATGTAGGGTATGGGAGTCTGGTCCCGGTACCGTGTGCGTCGGAACTCTGTGCTTTCGGGATTCCATAGGTCTCCCGTATATAGCGATTGAAGTGTTCATATATGTGTATAACATAGACCATAGCAATCACACATTCCGCCACTACCAGCCTTTATGAACAAAGGATATAAAGAGTTTATGCCTATACACTATTACAAATATGTGCTATGAACATGAGCCAATGATAGTGTTACCACCTGTCCCACTTTGCGAGGGACACTCCCTCTTTGGGCAGTTGTGTCCTGACCAAATATATTAAATGTGGCAAATGTCCTGGGATTGTAGGACAAAATTATGTCCCATATGTACTGTAATAGTTGCATACAATAGTTATTTCTGTATCTAAAATACCTACATGTTACAGGAAACAGGATAAGCAACTAAACTGCTACAAGAATAAGCTTATATTTAGGCAAGAAAGGAAAGTTCTATCCCTTGTACTGACCGTGGGTTTGTGTCGGCCTGTAAAATCAGATGTGTGTCCCGAAAATGTCCCACTGTGGCCATATGAAAAGGTGGCAACCCTAGCCAAAGAGGGTCAGTCACCAACACAACTACGATGACTGCAAATACATATGACAGAAATACACAGCTATCATGTAGCAACATGTTATTACATTCAGATGTATTACCAAAGGGATTCAAGGACTAACATCACCTGCATGCTATACAGGAACCACATAACAGTGCCTTAATGAATCAGCCTGCAATTACCATTGTATTAGTCCACAAAAGGATAGGTGTTCAAATAGGGAAGGAACCCTCACGCACATAGCAATTATGTATAAAAGCAATTCCTACACACCTGCATCTGCTATGCACACCCTCCAACATCACCCCCACACTCAAACATATTACAATACAAACTGTAATAACATCACAAATCATTCACTCACTGTACGACATCTGCAGAAGCCTTAACATACCTTGTCAGAGACACACTAACATGGCCCTATGTGAAATAGCTGCTGTTATACAATGGAACAGCTGCTGATGTAACAGTGTTTGTTTGCACTAATCCCATTTCAGAGGGTTGTGCATAGACCGGGATGTGTTAGCAATTAGTGAGTAACAGCACAGTATGCTACACTTGTACACCAAATCAAGGATGTCTGGTGAGCACACTGTACACCAAATAACAGTTCATGCATAGCCATATGGCCTTGAGCTGGTCAAACATCCTTGCCAGACTTAAACATCTGCAGAAGTATCAGGTACAAACAAACCCTGCATAAGTGGCACTGTTCCGAAATATAACAGCTGTACTCACATGTAGAACTAAATCATCTAGCCATTACACACAGTCCACGGGAGTCATGAAGCTAATATATCTCTGTGTGTCTTCATTTAGCTGTTGAAATATATAGCAAACAACACATCTAGGCCGTCTCCCTCAAAAGTAAGGCAAACGGACAACGCCCAAAAGCAGTACTCAGTTATACACCACTGTTGCCATGGTATCGGCTAATGGAGTAGCTGCACAGCTGATGTGCATCTAATTAACTACTTTGGAACAGCAATTGGTGGACAGGATACCACATGTTACCAATATGTAACTAGAAAAGGATGTGTTATCACACATTCAAACCATCTGTATATACCAGCGGAACGTTACAAAGAACATTGAAACACAAACTGAAAAGGATTGAATCAACAGTTAACAACACCTCAGATTACTAATAAAGTATGTAGAACAGTCATTATGTCTGTGTATGTAGTACCTTTCTGTAGTATTTAAAGTGCATGCAATCCATATAGTGGAAACAGTTATCTTGTAGTGATGTATTGTTGAGCATAGTAATGCTTGTAGTATTTGTATGTACTGCTGTAGGTCACAAGGCAAACACCACATACACCACAAGGGATGCTATTTAAGGGCTTTGAACAGAAATACTCCTTGCCAGCCGATGTCAGTGGCAGGGCTGGTCCAACAAGTATGTGCTATAACAGGGGATAGTATATGTTGATATATTGTAACTGTAGCCATATGTATGGGTGTATTACAGAGAATAACATGTGGAAGGTTGGGCCACTGTGCAATTATGATTTGCATTGTGGGATATTGTGCCAATAACTGTGTAATGTACAGTATTGTAGGCAGATATGTATTACAAGCTACATAGCATTATTGTAATGTTAGGCAAACATTAGTTATGTCAATTGGCATTTACAATACACAATAACAGGATACATATGTCTTTTAGTCAGCCGACAGTTTATCAGCATGATAGCAAAGTAAAATGGAAGAGCTATTTAACTATCAATGTACAGAAGACATGTAATATGTGCAAAGGTAGGTACTAGGCTGTCTTACCAAGGGTATTTGTAAGCCTAGCTAGAGTGTGTTGGCTTTCGCCACCCCCATAGGTTGGTTCCCTGTGGCTCTGAATGGAAGAGCCATTAGTTCCCTGTGCCTCTGTCCAGGAGAGCCACTGCAGTGATCCCCGGGGTACATGTCTGTCTCCCATCCACACATCAAGCTAGTGAGGGGCCCTGCCTGATGTACATATTGGAATCATGTTCCAAAGCATGAGGAGCATCAGGGTCAGGAATCTATCTGTCCAGCACGTCCTACTCCTCGTTGTGGTTACATGTATATCCCTAGAGCATGTGGCTCTCAGGGGCTTCTGTTTAAGTGGAGCATATCCAGCAATACAGGGTTGGACATGGGCCTTGTATGTCAAGCAGAGATCACTTGTGAGTATGCGGTATGCAACCGAGTACAGCTGGAGTTTCTTAGGTTGGGCTGCATAGATCATCTGTTTGAGGTCAGTAATCCTCTTGGTGTGGTACTAGTGTGGTCTTCCAAGCTGTTGCAGTTGTCTTGTAAGGTATATCCCAAATGGGGTGTTGTATCCTTTAATGGGTCTAATATGTCATGAGTAGAGTCACAATGGCCCTCTGATCTGGATGCGAACCCATTAGAGATTAGGGGGGACATGTAGAAGGATATTCTAACCACCTTGTCATTATAGGTATTGAAGGAAAGATTGCTATCTACTGGAGTTCCCGGATCCCTTATTACCTTTTCTGTATGTAGGGGACTAGCACCTATGTGGTAGTCCACGGGTAATTAGTTATATCTAAAGGGGATGACTATGCACTTTTAGGCATTCAGCTTGACACCATGATATTAACACCAGGTATCCGTCTCAGTGCGACCCTTCCAGAGGGTGTCTGTAACAGCTGGGGAAACAATTATGTCCCCTAGTTTGCAGTCATCTGCAAACCTTTTCAGCCAAAGCCCTCCTGTGCTTGTTTGTATGTCAGACAGGTATATACCAAACATGAGGAGTCCTAGGACTGAGCTCTGGGGGATGCCACTTGTAACTGGTATATAGTCGGACCTAGGGTATGCAACTCCCACTGTGTGGGTTCTGTCCATGAGCCACTTTGCAAACCATCACATGACGTAGGGGTTAATGTTCAGGTGGATGGGTATGTTGATAATACCAGAAGGAGGAATGGTGTTGAAAGCCTATGAGAGATCTAGGTAGGCTGTGTGGACCTCCTTACCCTCATCTAATGCCTTGGTAACTGTCTCTAAGAAGTCCACCAGGTTTAGGAGGCATGGTCCACCCTTAACAATGCCAAACAGGGAGGGGTCAAAGGTTTGGAGGTGTCCAATGTCTCTGTGACTGTGATCCATGATGTGTACTATAGCCTTGCAGACCAGGCTAGTCAGGCCTATAGGGAAATAGGTCCCGTGATCCATTGTGGAGCCACCTTTGTGGAGTGCGATAACTGTGTGCCATTCAGGGGGCACTATGCCCGATGTGAGATTATTATTGAATATGGTGCATAGGTGGGGAGACAGTATGTTCTGAAGTTCGTGTGAAATGCAGCCTGGGTTGTTGTCCGGTCCCACGGATGCTACGATATTGCTTTTAGAGTGTGCAGCTTTGAGAGGGATCTTCCAGGATGTTGCCATTATCAATTGTTTCTGTAATGCTCGTGCCTTTGTGCTGTATAGAGCAGATCTGGTTGTTGACATAGAGATATGTGACATAGCTATAGAATGCTTTGTGGTTGTTGTTGGTATTAGGTGTGTTTTAGTTTTCATAGCTAGCTTTGGTGGGTCTTATAAAGGATCTCACCTTACTGAGGCTGCCCAGGGAGCTTCTCCACGCATGAGATTGTACTCTTGTTTGCAACAGTGTCTTCCTCCTGTAGTACATTTTGTTTATGGCAGGGGACCACCAGATTGGTTTCGTTAATTAGGAGTATAGCGTCCTGGTTCTGTTTGGGATAGCACGAGCCATGCACTTGTGTAAGTGCTTATAGAGTGCATTTGTGTAGGATTCAGCAGTTGTAACAGTACTGTCCATCTGCATGGGTGTCATGACATCCACCACGTCTGTCTTAAGAAGCATGTAGTTGGCCTTGTAGACATATTCTACTGTGGTTCCCTTAATGGGGGCTGGGTGCGGGATGTGGGTATCAATGGTGTTCAGCACATGGTCTGATCGGACCAACTTGGAGGTGGCTTCACGTGTGGAGCACCAGTCACTCATGTTGGTAATGCCTAGGTCTAGGGTATTGTTGCCCATGGTGGGTGTGTCGATATGTTGAGTCAGGGCATTTGTGTTTATGAATTCCAGAAACCATTGAGCTAATGTGTTGGTACAAGAGTAGTCTTCCCAGTTAATGGTGGGGTAGATTCAATGAGACTTATGTGATGAGTGTGGTGTTGTGTGAATGTGTACCTTCTCCACATGACAATCAGGGTCAGGCTTGGTTGGAGAGACCTCTACCTCCAGTTTGGCTAGATGAGTGCATCTCTCACAGGTTGTAGTGTTGGGTGGTAGCTGGAGAGGCTTGTCTGTGTACATGAGGCAATGTGTACATTTCCTCAAGATTTCCAGATTCATCAGATAGACAGGTGAGAACACTGGCAGTTGACTCTTGGACATGCCTGAATATAGAACTACATTCACCTAGATAAGTGAGGAAAGTGAGTACAAGAGCTAAATTACTCTAAGCAAGTGAGAAAAGTATGTACAAAATCTGTTCACTCTTACCTCTAGGTAATGAGGAAGATTGAGTGCTATAGTAATTATTAGCTTATGTAGTGCTTACAAGTCCTGAACAAGTGCTTAGCATGAATAAGCAATCCAGATAGGGTCTTGGATAACATAAACACATGCCCCCCCCAACAGGTACACAAGCATATATCCATGTACACCACAGGGCCCCTATACCCACAACTATGCAGGTACAAGCTGCACTCAGGCTGCATGGGACCTGTCCACATCACAGGTTGTATCATACACAAATGGCAAAACGAGATGCTCTCCATGTACACATCATGTAAAACATAGCTCCATGTCAGGCTGTGTACACACTGAATGGTGCACACCAACAGGTATCACAACCCACAAAGGGGGAGACACCACTGATAATGGGAATTTCTTTATTACTACCCTGCTGAGCCTGGTCTGGAAGGCCATGAACCTTGATCAGTCAAGTGATGTCAGCAGTACAGATGTAGATGACAGTATGGTTGATGTCACACTGCATATCATAACCTTGCCAGGTCATAGGACATCATCATCCATACTGTGTACCACCTACACTCGGTATACTAGATGTACATTCCTATGTTACAGGAGTGTTTTGCAACAGGACTGCTGGCAGAACCAACACTACAGAAGGTGTCTGAATAATACATGATCATCACACCAGTGGCATCTACAGTATGTCAGGGTTAATGAATTTTATTCTCCCTCATTGCAGTCCATACCTCACAGACAAACAGAAGGCATCTGCCTATTGAAGTATGCAAATGACTATGACTTAGGAGCAAAAGCTGACTCAGGAGTGTTGTGGACAACATACAGAAGGGGCTTTGTGGGTGAGGTGTGTGTGACATATGGCCACAATCTGACAGCTACATATTGCATTGTCACCTCTATGTTAATAACCCTGTACCAATGAACTACCACCTATTCACGGTCAACATAATGGACACTTGTGTGTGAGGGATGCAGCTGGGCAGTTGTCTTTCCTGTGATAGCTACATCACCACACCTGTCAGGTAGTCATATGTGACAACCCTAATAATGATAGGGTGCCATTCATGAATATAGAGATCATTGTCCAGCCATACAAAACACTCAAGTGACCCATATCAGATCACATATTTCCTTTAAGGGGTATTGGCCATGTGCAGATGGCCTACACCAACCTTCCCATTCCCCATCTCCACTATGTAGCATGATGCATACCCTGAATAAATCCATGCCCAACCCGGTGATGTTGGACATGCTACACATACTCATCCTGATCTCGAACACATACTTCATGGACATCCACCTTCCACATGCTGGACAGATCCTTGTCCCATACACTTGACATAGTCCTGCCATACAATGCATTCCTGTCCATCATAGTTGCACATTGCTCCCCTCTCAGACATGGTGTGATGACCGCTTGGTAATGCATGGTATATGTATCATTAACCCTGTGGATCAGTAATGTGGCACTGCTCCACCTAGCCCCACAGACCCATCTGTCGGCTATTGCCAGGTAACCTTTCATCCTAGATTCATACATGGCCCATGGCAAATAGCCCACTAGTTGACTTTGACTGTACATGCTATAGTTGATATCCATCCCTGCAAATACCAAATGGTTAGCCAATGTCCCATGTGTATCACATGTGCAACACAGGTGATACATGGTAGGATGTTGGATCGCTGTACAGTGCCATGTAGATGTATATGGCAGAACACATACATGTAAAACCTTATGTGAGCATGTCTGCAAGGTCACAGGTCATGTCTGTTATGGCAGTGTAAGTCCTTATATGTGACATATACACAGCATCATGGTCAACTGCATTAATGTGGACACATCCAGCCATGTGCTGATAGGTAGGAACACCAGTACAGGCAAACAGACATGCCCACATCAAGACAGCAACCACATGGAGTATGAGCAATGTAATCAGGTGACACACACTCATATATGGTGATAATATCCACTCAACATTGAGTGTCACATGTGTGTGACACAAACACATCAGTGTCATGTAGGTTTGTAAATACAACTATTTAAATGTAATTAATGTGATACACATGTATGTTCAGTTGTAGCTCTGTATGTCTCTGTGAGTTACTTTGACCTGTCTCCATCATTATGTCTTCCAGGTATGTCATGTGCAAGGCTACCCCCTTTTACCCACTTGGAGGATGAGGCCCTCATCCCATACCTACTTGACAATCATGATATCCTGTTTGGCCATGTGCCACAGGATGCACAGCAGCAGGATGCCCTGTGGATGGAACTTCGCAGGAGGGTTAATGATGTGGGTGGCCACAACTGCACATACCAGCAGGTGCGCAGACACTGTACAAACCTCATTAGACAGGTGAAACAGTGTGCAAATGCAAACACCAGGGAACAAGGTGCAACAGGTGGTGGACCACCAACCCAGCCCCCCACTCACATGTACCGAGGAGCTACTGGCCAACCTGGGGACACCTGCAGAACCACATCCACAAGCCTTAGCCAATATTGTGGAGGTGGGTGTCTCTCAACCACTGAGCCTGGAGTTGCCTGGTAAGTCAGTACTGCACCTATAACAACTATACTCCATATAGTTGCATGTGTCACTGTACAATATGTAATGCAACATCATACGCAAGGCATGTATATACACATTCCGCATACTATAGTATGCTACTCTGTGTATGCACACATGTGCATACACCATAGTATAGAATAATGTACTGGTGTATGTGTTATGCACATTGCACCCTGTAGCCTTTATACAGGGTGGGTTATGCTCATACTGATGTGTTACTCCTATCTAGGTACCTCTGGCGTTCCTCTGTGACAGCAGCCCGTTGCAGGTGAGACTGTTATTATTTATCAGGAACCGTAATGCACAAATCTATCTGCCATGTGGCCATTTACAACATGTGCACATAATGTATGGTCCTGTCACAATATACAGGTCGGACCTGCAATGCATCACAATGACTACCCATGTGCAACACTTGCAAACTATGTGAATCCTCTCACCGACATGAATCCTAACAAACTGTCCTTGCCAGATGCGTGGACAGCTGTGCATACAATGATGGAAGTGCTGTTCACTTTAGGGATGTACTACAGATCAGATCTACACATGTGGTGAATACAAACAGTACTACACAGTGGCCTGGAGTATGGCCAGCACACAGGATTCACTGGTGTGGATCATAGCCCTGCTATGAATGTCACACAATGTGATGTGCTATCTTGACATGTTCATGCCATCTAGTGGCCTGGCTGCTAAACTGCCTACCTAACCTGAAAACATATCTCGCATACCACCCTTTATCTACATAACACTGTTGTCAGTGGAGCATATATGTCATATGGGACAACACAGACATGTAAAATAGATGCCCATCACAATAATTTGGACAACACATGTACACACATGGCCATGGAGGATGGCCAGAGACATGGAGCAACACACACAGTAGACTTGTTGTGCTTGTGTGTACACCCTGTCATACAATGGCTACACATGGTTCAACCATGGCCTTTGTATAATGGTCATATTGTAGATGTGGAACACTAAACATCATACAGGCCTGTGCACATCTTGTGTAGGCATAACATCAATCCACCACATAAGATGTGTTGAACATCTTGAGGGTGCTGCGACATGACAACAGTCACCCGTACAGTATCCACATCAGGCCAGAGATACAGTACATTCCCGTTGCTGGTGTCGGACATCAATGTCATTCTAGCTCCTCATGTCTGTATGTGTGTGTGTGTGTGTGTGTGTGTGTGTGTGTGTGTGTGTGTGTGTGTGTGTGTGGTACACAGATGTCATGTGGGACATGGTGTACCAACGTGTTTGCCATGTCTGGCCATAGTTTCCAGGCAGCAGCAATATGGTTGCAGATGTGCAGGGGTGTCATCCATATACCCATCAGTGACCTGTGTCACAACTTCCACATCATGGTTTAGTGTGTATACACCTCAGTGACGTGGGTCACATTCCACAGTATATATGTATTGTATCTGAACACAGTCATGGCTATGAACCCTGTCTGTAACTCACACTGTATAGCACTAGAGACACCTCTTGATTCCCTGCAATGGCCATGCACATCAGCTAAATGTGCAGTATATCTGTAGGGTGGACAGATAACACTGCATTGGTACACCATTGCCCCACTGTATATTTGACAGGACACCATTGTGTTAAACCTGTATGCATGTCATTGCACACATCAGCAGATCACATGTCATACTACATGTGATTATCAAGGTCATATGCCACACATCAGGCAGGTGTACTGTTAACCTGTGCTGTTCCACATGGTGTAACACAGGGATGTATGCTAACTACTACTATGATTGTGTAATTTGCATGCCGTCTGCTATGACACATGCATGCTGTTGTGTGCAACCCAGGGATGTATGATAACTACCACTATTATTGTCTGTGCTGCATGCCGTCTGTCGTATCACATGCATGTTGCATGCCTTCTGTCATATCACATGAATGTGTGTCTATTGTATAGATTGTAATGTGCAGTTCTTTTCTGCCCTCACAGGCGATGTAGGTGCATTGCCCTCCTGCTGTACATCTGATGTTAGCGCCCCCACAGACTCTAGCAGTGATGATGAACATATGATTGAAGACACAGGCAGAGTTGTCAGGGGCTGAAACTGTGCCATTGGTTGCCATTATAATCTATATCCCTTTCATCCCCGCACACAGATCCCATACCTTCATATACCCCATCACCAGTGGCCATAGAGGAAGGACAGTTAGCACGTGGTAGCTTGGAACAGGAAAGTGTGGGGGCTATGGAAGGTGTGCCTGCACACCATGGTGTCAGCCAAATGACTGGTGGTGCCCCACACAGGCACGTGGCCAGTGCTGCTAGTAGGAGGACCTCTGGCCAACATGCTCCTGCACAACAGAGTGCAGCAGCTGGTGTCACCAGACGCATGTTTCAGGCTGTAATGGGGGCACAGGCACGTGCTGAATGGTGCAACAGAGAAGATCAGAGGCTACAGAGGGCTGCTGTCTGTTCTTTAAACAACAACATCCAGGCAATGGTAAATTCTCAACAGCAAATTGCTTAAGCTTTGGATAGATGGTTGGGTGACATAGTTCGAGTCCTTGACTGGGCATGACAATCCGTGAGCGTGAGCTGTCTGTGTTGGAACATCTGGTAGGAGTGAAGCATTGGGCATGTGGACATAGGCCTGCTACATCACCTGTGTCAGGTCTACGTGTACGAGCTACCTTACATACCCGCTCCCATAGTGGCAGTAGCAGCAGCAGTGCATCTGGTGTTGTGCTGTCCACACCACAACACAACAGGCCACGTGCACATGGCCCGGGATGGTCCCAACAGGGACACTGTTCCAGTGGACAAGTGACATCAGACAGTACCCAATCTGCACCTCTGCCTGGTAGTGCCTGTGCAACCCCTGGCAGGCACAGGTCACATGTCCATGGCCGGACACCGTGAACTGTAAAACCTCACCTGTACAGTTTGCAGCTGTTAAAAATACCCCTGTGTAGGGCAGACACATGGGAGAACTGTGTGCATACATACACGCACACACTGGAAACATATGTAGGGCACCGCAACACACACATGCATAACATCCACACACGCCCAATTAGATCAAAGGCCCAAACCCACACACATGATGTCATCCAATGTTGCAGCTTAGGCCTCTGGCAAACGTTAACACCTTGTGCATATGATGATGCCTGTGCCACATCCCTGACATCCACACCATCGGTGCAGGGGCATGCTTATATGATCTGATGCACAGGGTGAACAGACTAGGATATGTGTCATTTACAAATGTTGAGGACTGTTGACAGACAGCAGATATACCATGTAGTACAGGTGTACAATACTGTTAACAGTATGTGTCTTGTGTAACAACAGTAACTACACGTTGGTCATGATGTTCTGCTGTCCTTCTTCAGGTCTAATTGCACGTGCCAGTGGATGTAAGTGTTTGCAGTTAGTGTCCCATATGTCAATGTGGACAGCTCACAGGTATGTATGAATATACCAGCATGCACTTTGTAGCTGCCACATACCAGTGAGAATGTCTCATGTTACAAACACGTCTTCCATTCCAAGAGCATAATAGCTGTGTATTAAGCTACTGTGGCACAGACGTGACATCCATAAAGGGTGACATCACAGGTACAGTTAAATGGAGTGGTGAGGTAAGAGAGTGGTCTAGCTGATTACAAGGGTAGAGGCCAGTGGGAAGTGTGATGCCTCATTAGGAATCAGTAATACACATTCCCATGACAGGATGCCAACATACAACTGCACCCACACACACAGGTATTGACACACATGTATTCAGTGACACAGTAATACACCCACACACTCACGGATTCACCGACACAGTAACACACACTCGCACACAGTTGCTACTGGTGGGATGAGGACCCCTGCCTATGTGCAAATCATCATTACAGTACTGTGCACCTACATGACGCACCTCAGAGAATACACATGTACAGGTAGTCAGTATGGCGTAAGATCGAGGACATCACCATGAATAGTAGAATGCATAGCCTGGATGGTGGGAGGGGTCTTATCAGTTCAGCATGGTAACATACATCCTCACCCCAGGGACCAGTCAGCCCTACATACACACTGTGGCATTCAATAATTAATACACCTATGTCATGCACATACCGCTACTTCACATGTGTGAGATACACGCCCCTGCCTATGTCCTGCTTTCTACATTGCAGTCTGTACAGATGTGTACACTAGTGTACAGGAGAGTGAGTAACAAATGAGATGTATTCCCCACAATACGTGACATATATGGACACACACGCAACCACACACACCAGTACTGTGAATCTCAGACCTGCCTAGCTCATGTTATGTATGTCAGACGTACAGCAGTATTGCACACATTACAAACTGTACTGATGCTTCCTGTGGCAACAGTGATGATATATGCACTAGGGACATCATATCTATTAACAGGTGTCAAGTGATTTACCTTCTCTGTCACCCTGACTGCTGTCTAAGTTGTGTGTTATGTCCTTCAATTAACAAAACCATCTCTTACTGGTTACACAGGGTATTGTAAGACCGCTTGTGACACACCTGAGAGCTGTCCACAGCAAACATCCATCTGCAAAGATGCCCCACCACTTAGTTATTTCCACACATCTGTCCATACCTGCGGTACATCTTTGTGTACATTCAGCATATCACCATATACAGTTGGCAATGTTGAGGCTGCATTGCAATTGCATGATGTACTAGGATACACGTCACCTGCATACATCAGCAACTGCACACGCATGTTATCTGAATGCACAACACTACGTGTACAGTTGTGTAGGTCCTACAATCCTGACATTTGGGCATGTTTGTAGGCATTGCAATTAGTGGATATGTGTAATGACATACATGACACATGGACTGTTGTATGATATGATGGGTGACCAGTACAGAGGGGATGTTACCTCTGTCAACACTGATATCACACCTTATGTACTGTTAGCATTCAACAGCCATGGACCTACATTCCATGTGCATGTGTGTAATGGCTGTAGCCACCTGTTTGCACAAAGGACAACAACAGCTATGCTATTTACATGTATGTTGTGTGTGTGGCATGCACATACCCAGGGCAGGTAAATGTATGTCAAATCCATATATGAGGGTGTGTACTGGTGTACAGCAACAGTCATCTGCTAATGGTGGAAGATACTGAGGGCCCCTGGTATGTGTACAGCTGACCTGGTCACAGACAGTGGTATCATTGCATTGCATAACACATGATGCAACTGTGTCAGTACATGTGTACTCTCTAGAGTTGATGTAGAGCTTAGTACAGTACTCAGGTCAAGGGTCACATGGTGGTATACTCTTCTATGTCATACAACATGTATGGTTGCATGTTGGTGGTCCGAGGGCATGGTGGTGTCTGACGTTTACATCCTAGAATGCAGCATGTGACATTGTGTCCTGCACATGGCTCATCTGTGATGCCTTTCATGGGGGGACCGGTCAGTACATGTGAGTGGCCTTTATGTATGTGGGTACACCACCTGGAGTGGTCTGTACCTGTGTTATGGCCCACATGTCTGGTTCTGAGGTATATGGTGGTAGTGCTAGGTTCTGAGGTATATGGTGGTAGTGCTATTGTGCACTACAGAGCCATCAGCTAAGTGTTCCTCACTGCACAGATGTCAATACTCCCCATTGTTGGATCTACAGTGACCAGCTGTGAATATGGATGCTACACATCTAGCACTGGTTAGCATAAGAAAACAATGCAGTTGTCCTGTAAGTGTATGGGAGTTAACCTGTGTTTAGGACATTTGCCTTGGAATGGCACTGTGTGGGCAGATGCAACTTGAGTAATATCCACACTCCCTTGCATCATGGATGCATGTGATATGTGATAAAGGCCTGCCTACTGTCAGCCATGTCATCCCAGAATGACAACTGATGTATAAAAGACTGGTGTCAAATATATGTAGAGCAGCATTCCTGCTAACAATGATAGCTACTAACACCAGAGCCCATTACAATGTGTTCTTTACATCTACCTGTAATAGCATGGCCACTGTGGCCCTCCGTGTTTAGCATCAGAGTGCATCCCAGTCAGCCCTGTGTTACTAGGAGTATAAGCATGCCCAGTATATCCTTGTGTAGATGGACACATAGTAGTGCATTCTGACCAGCCCTGTGCTACTAAGTGTGTGAGCTTGCCCCCTGTGCTTCTAATTGTATGAGCATGTCCAGTATATCCTTGTGGAGATGGACACATAGTGCATTCCGAACAGCCCTGTGCTACTAAGTGTGAGCATGCCCAGTGACACCTTGTGTTGGTTATGTGCCTCTGTGTATGGGCATGGCCATTGTAACCCTGTATAATGGTAGTAGTCATCCATTCCACAGATGGGCATACTCCAGGTCAGGATGGATTCCTACTTTAAACACACAGGTTCACAGGTATGTACATCTTAACTGCCAGCATCCCTGTTGATGTCTGCATTCCCAGATGGTCATAATGACAGCCTTGACATATGTAGTCTGTGTGGCACAATTCGTAAGTATGTAGTATTGTAATAGTAATCTTTAAACAGGCAGGTGTTCCGTACCCGCCACTAGCGTGTGTGTGTGTGTGTGTGTGTGTGTGTGTGTGTGTGTGTGTGTGTGTGTGTGTGTGTGTGTGTGTGTGTGTGTGTGTGTGTGTGTGTGTGTGTGTGTGTGTGTGTGTGTGAATGTCTGTACCCATTTGCCAGTGGACTCTAAATTGATTTTAGCCTGCCCACACTCCATACATTTCTTATACCCACCGTTAGCAAGGCCGATGATGTCACCCATCTACAAATACACCTCTGGGAGTGCTGTGTCCCATTAATCTTGGTAGCGTGTTCTGTAACTGTGTAATGCTGTAGTGTAATAAAGTAGTTAGGTCAGTGTTCCAGTCCCACACTTGCCGTGTGTGTGTGTGTGTGTGTGTGTGTGTGTGTGTGTGTGTGTGTGTGTGTGTGTGTGTGTGTGTGTGTGTGTGTTTGTGCATGTCCCCGTTTGCCTGAGGACTGAGTAACGCTTTTAAACTGCTCACACTCCATACATTTCTTATACCTGCTGTTAGCAAGGTTGATGATGTCACTCATCTACAAATACACCTCTGGGATTACTCTGTCCCAGTAATCTCAGTAGCACATTCTGTAACTGCGTAATGCAGTAGTTTAATAAAGTAGTTAGGTCAGTGTTCTAGTCCCACACTTGCCGTGTGTGTGTCCCCGTTTGCCTGAGGACTGAGTAATGCTTTTATACTGCTCACACTCCATACATCTCTTATACCCACTGTTAGCAAGGCTGATGATGTCACCCATCTAGAAATACACCCCTGGGAGTGCTGTGTTCCAGTTATCTCTGTAGCGTGTTCTGTAACTGCGCAATGCTGTAGTTTAGTAAAGTAGTTAGGTCGGTGTTCTAATCCCAGACATGCCAATTGTTTGTGTGTGTGTGTGTGTGTGTGTGTGTGTGTGTGTGTGTGTGTGTGTGTGTGTGTGTGTGTGTGTGTGTGCGTGTGTGTGTGTGTGTATCTGCCTGCGTGAGACAAGTACAGTGCTTTGTAGTATTCGCCGTAGCATGTGCCATAAACATGTGTTGCTGCAGTGTGATACAGTAGGGGTTTGTATACAGGACATGGCAAGTATGTGTTTGTCTGTCAGAGCCTGTGTAGAGGTGGTCGTGATTGTCTTACCATTGGATATGTTTGGGAGCTGGTTTTGTAGTTTTCCTATATAGTATCAGTCTTATGACACATTGGCCACCTCATGATGGGTACAGCTGTCAGTCAGCCATGACACTGTGTTGGCAAGCCATACCCATACATCTGGCAAAAGGGCTGGTGAACTAAGTATGCAGCCCAACTAGTACTCGGTATATGTCCCACACCCATGTGCCATGCACATAAAACCTTGCCTAGGATATCCCACTATGTTGCTAGTGACATGTGCATTGAGGACAGATATTAGGCATGGTGTGACTGCAGTGGCCTGCAGAGCACAGGGCACCCTGTACAGCGGTACAATAGGCACATATATGCGGATATTGTGCCTTCACTATGTCCACACTGAATGGCTGCAACATATGTGGTGCCATCAAATGTAATCCACTTAAGCCAGACAATGTTGTACACATGCGCCCTGTATGGACCCATGCCACTGACACCATGGAATACCTGTATCATTCTATCCATGTAGGTCCAGGGCCGACCTGCTCACTATAAGCAGGTTTCACCACACCAGGCCGGTATTGGCATATCGGGGTATAACAGGCTGTGTACACTACATGTGTCTGCCAAACCAGGTACACCTGTACATATCACTGTATGGTAATGTGGGACATGCACATCCCAGGCAATGTCCATGTGAAGGACTATCAAACACAGACATGGCATGCATTGCAAAGCTATGGCCCTAAACACTGGTAACCAGGATGTCAGGCCAGATAATGCAGTACCCATCTGTGTGGGACATTGCAGACACTACACCCCTGCACTGCACACCATTGTCGAGTGACGCAATGGCAAGGATTATCCCTCACCCAGCCTTGTACAGCCATCTTGCACAGCCAAACACTACACACCCATGGAGCAATGCATACCTGCATGCCAGTACTGGCACCCTGTGTCTGTGTGTGGGTTGTGATGCTCCCAACCACAGTCACTCCCAGTATAAACCTTGTTGGCATACCAACAGTTGTCAAGCACTTTCACATGCCCCAGCCCATAGAACCTTCAGATATCCCCTGTGGTGCATATAGTCATGTGCATTACTGCGGTGTGGCAAACTAAAAAGTTACATTGTGTATTTGCCGCCCTGGCAAAGGTTTCAATGCATGTCCATTAGAGTGTGGTTGTGGTGACAATGGCATCCGTTCATGTGGACTGACATGTGTGCCACACCCATTGTATTTCTACTATATCTGTTGCAGATGGCACTCACTCACCTACACACATGTTCTTACAGCACAGCAACATGTTGCCTTTGTGACACATAGTAATGTCATGCACATGTAATAGTAATGAGTAGTCAGGGATTTGCCCCTGTACTATTCAGCATGTGGCAGAAGATGCTTATGGTTAAGTCTCCAAGCCCTTCCCTGGTGTACATTGCCTGTCCCGCACACACACTGTCTGGTGGATGTGAAGGTGTACACCTGCACAGCAGCAGCATGTGTATTGTAAGAGAAGGAAATGGTCAGGTGATGGCCTTTGCACCTATTGCAGTCCTCCTCTAGCTGATTGCATGTGGTACAGCTGTGATGGTGTTCCCATAGCCAGCCACATGATAAACACAGTACACTATCTAGGGAAACATGTTATTATCTGGCCATGACAGTCACTGGATGTGGTCTTCTGACACGGCATCGCAGATGATATCTGGATGTACCTCAATCATTTTCCACAGTGGGAAATAGCTTAATAACAGGAGGGTGATGTGCCACACAACTACAGCATGTAAGTGTAGCTATGCTGCTTTGAGACTACTGCCTGTTTAACATGTGTGTGGTAATGGCTATTCTGCATATTATAATACAGACAATGACAGTACTCTGTTCATGAGGGAACCCATCTGTAGGGCCATCGATGAACTGGTCAGTGTGTGCAACCATTTGTTTCCTATGCTACACACTGAACACACTTCTGTGCACAGCAGAAGAATGGTGTGAGGATTGCAGACAGTACATGATGATAGGGATGTGTTACTGCTATCGCATCACTGACTGGACATGTGTCACATGGGACAGTGGTATGACTGACACTGTGTGGGATTCCCAGTGACAAGCCAATGATGGGCAACTATTCATAGCTGCGGTCACACGTCTACTACACATTGTACAGTTGGCATGCGGTATATATGCATGTGTTGTGCTCCTTCTGCAAATGTATACCATCTGTTGTATTGGGTTGCTGGTGATATCTATGCATACTGTCGTAGGTAATCCTGTATGCTGTTGTCTATCACTAAGCCATATGTGGGTTTAAAATGCGACACCATAGGCTGAATGGGTTGGTAGGTCCCGGCAGATCCTCCTGTCCCACTTCAGCTGACCATGGCACTGGGCACTAGCACATCTGAGACCAAGCCATTAACATCAACCTCTGTTGGCTCTGCTCCACCTTCTGGTGGTACCGCCACTGAGGATGGAACATGTCCCCCTTGGGAGCAGGGCCAGACAGGTACATATCTGCTTCCATGCTGTCCCGGATGTGTTGCATTGGTGGCTCCCTAAGGGGTTACGAAGCCAGATATGCTAGTTCAAGGGTGGAGTGTCACATTTACAGGGTGATGCTGCCCCTTCTGGACAGCCCCCAGCACTGCCTCCTTTGCAGCTGTGTAGGTGCAGTGGCAGTTGCCCATGGCTGGGGACCTCCGTCCCACTGTTCACATGGGCTTTTGAATGCTGAAGACCCACCCCCATTCAGGGTGTATCCCCCCCCCACATGTGTCATATACCAACCCTGTATGCTGTCATTTCTGTGGTCCTACCTATCCTCCACGGCCATACCTACCCTCCTTCCCCAACATCTGACCCTTACCTACGGACACATAAGGCCATTCGGCTCCTAGGAAACCATCTGCCTTATACATAGCTGTCCATTACACACACGTGCCCAATGGACACATGAAACCTTTGTAATAGGCATCATAACATACTACTGTTATCCTCACCCCTGTACCTCAGGCGCACGATCCTGGTATGCACATCACTCCTACATGGTCCAGGTACTCATCAGGAGGATGACCCCA